>NC_140579.1:201063328-201423894 GCF_964204655.1 Triturus cristatus
GTGAGTCAGTCAGTGAGAGTGAGTCAGTCAGTGAGAGTGAGTGAGTCAGTCAGTGAGAGTGAGTGAGTCAGTCAGTGAGTGTGAGTGAGTCAGTCAGTAAGAGAGAGAGAGAGAGAGTCAGTCAGTGAGAGTGAGTCAGTCAGTGAGAGTGAGTGAGTCAGTGAGTGAGAGTGAGTCAGTCAGTCAGTTAGAATGAGTCAATCAGTGAGAGTGAGTCAGTCAGTGAGAGTGAGTCAGTCAGTGAGAGTGAGTCAGTGAGAGAGAGAGTGAGTCAGTGAGAGTGAGTCAGTCAGTGAGAGTGAGCGAGTCAGTCAGTGAGAGTGAGTGAGTCAGTCAGTGAGAGTGAGTGAGTCAGTGAGAGTGAGTGAGTCAGTCAGGGAGACTGAGTCAGTCAGTGAAAGTACGTGAGTCAGTCAGTGAGAGTGAGTGTCAGTCAGTGAGAGTGAGTGTCAGTCAGTGAGAGTTAGTGTCAGTCAGTGAGAGTGAGTCTCAGTCAGTGAGAGTGAGTGAGTCAGTCAGTGAGAGTGAGTGAGTCAGTCAGTGAGAGTGAGTGAGTCAGTCAGTGAGAGTGAGTGAGTCAGCCAGTGAGTCAGCCAGTGGGTCAGTCAGTGACTCAGTCAGTGAGAGTGAGCCAGTCAGTGAGAGTGAGTCAGTCAGTGAGAGTGAGTCAGTCAGTGAGTGAGAGTCAGTGAGTCAGTGAGAGTCAGTGAGTCAGTTAGAGTGAGTGAGTCAGTGAGAGTGAGTGAGTCAGTGAGAGTGAGTGAGTCAGTGAGAGTGAGTGAGTGAGTCAGTGAGAGTGAGTGAGTGAGTCAGTGAGAGTGAGTAAATCATTGAGAGTGAGTGAGTCAGTGAGAGTGAGTGAGTCAGTGAGAGTGAGTGAGTCAGTCAGTGAGAGTGAGTGAGTCAGTCAGTGAGTGTGAGTGAGTCAGTCAGTGAGAGAGAGAGAGTCAGTCAGTGAGAGTGAGTCAGTCAGTGAGAGTGAGTGAGTCAGTCAGTGAGAGTGAGTGAGTCAGTCAGTGAGAGTGAGTCAATCAGTGAGAGTGAGTCAGTCAGTGAGAGTGAGTCAGTCAGTGAGAGTGAGTGAGTCAGTGAGAGAGAGAGTGAGTCAGTGAGAGTGAGTCAGTCAGTGAGAGTGAGCGAGTCAGTCAGTGAGAGTGAGTCAGTCAGTCAGTGAGAGTGAGTGAGTCAGTGAGAGTGAGTGAGTCAGTCAGGGAGACTGAGTCAGTCAGTGAGAGTGCGTGAGTCAGTCAGTGAGAGTGAGTGTCAGTCAGTGAGAGTGAGTGTCAGTCAGTGAGAGTGAGTGTCAGTCAGTGAGAGTGAGTCTCAGTCAGTGAGAGTGAGTGAGTCAGTCAGTGAGAGTGAGTGAGTGTTGGACCCGGCCTCGTGGCGTGGTCCTTAACCCCCTGGATTGTGCCCGTTCCCCGCCCCGGCCGTCACGGGCCACCCGTCTGAACTGCACCAAGGCCCTTCACCCGGAGCTGCACGTGGACGCATACTCCTCGTGGCTCCGCCATCTTGTTGGCATCCACGTCACACCGTGCACCAGCCGGCGCGACCCCGCTCAACCCGGCCTCGACCCCAGCGAAGCCCCGACATCGAGGCACCACGAACTAGCCAGGGGGTGCCACAGGAACCATTCATCGCCCCCGGCGGAGGACAGTATCGATGGGACCCCCAACTGTCCTCCCCTCTCGAGGTGTGATCGCCCTGCAACTCCCATGGGCCTGGCGCCTCTCCTGCTGGGCGTCTGGCCACCTCCACCCGGCCACTCCGCCCCCTCGGGCGCATAGGTCCGGACATCAAAGGGCTCCAGACCTATATCTGGGGCGACCCCACCACAGCTCGGCAGTTGTATCCCGGAGTCGAGAGCCCTGCTGATTGAATCGCGGCTGACCCTACGGAGAAGAACTCTTGTCGGAACCATCACGAGCCCTGCTGACTGCGTCGCGGCTCCCTCCTGTGAACCCTTTTCTGAACCACCTGGAACATCGGAGCCCTGCAGACGCCGTCGCGGCCCAACCTCGCTGGAACCTTCCTCGGAGCCCTGCTGACGACGTCGCGGCTCGAGCTGAACAGAGACCATCTTGAGAGCCCTGCTGATTGAATCGCGGCTCTCCACGAACTGTACGCCAGAGCCCTGCTGACGCCGTCGCGGCTCGACCCCTCCGAGATCGGAGGTCCTCCAGCGTGAGGATAAGAACTGGGCCCCAGGTACCCTCGTACCACATTCCTGCCAAAGACTGTCCCGCTACCCCTACCCTTCCAAAGAGACATTGAGACTTTTGGTGGATCCCTCGATCCCTTCGTGTAAATATTGAGCTCGTAACCTTTTATTGATGATAAAGAATTGCTTGTCTTGAGACAACCTCCTTGAGTCCGGTGTGGTGGTGTTACTGTGCTAGTACGGGATAGGAGAAGGATCTCTCAGGAGACTTCTCGGCAGCGCTCGGCTACTTCGTGCAGTGAGAGGGCCCCCCCCTTGGTGGTCTCACCGACTCCTCGGGGTCCGCCTTCCAACATTTGGTGGCCAGCGACGGGATCCGAGCCGAACGCAGTACGTACCAGCCAGTACCCACTAGCTACCCATCCAAACGAATAGCATCATGAGCAGCCAGGAAAACAACGCGACAATGGAGTTCCAGCCCGAACGGCTGGAAGAATATACGCACAAAGAATTAAAACAGTTCTGCAGAGACAAAGGCATTGCAACCACCAGCCTCGGTACCAAGGAAGAGATGCAGAAAGCTCTGAGGGCATGGTTGGAGGCTGGGGCAGGCCCCTCCCAGGAAGAAGGGCCCTTGCCCCTGACGGAGACCACAGCAACCGCACTGACCCCGGCAACCGGAGGAAGAAAGAGCCTAGAAACCGGCCTCTCCGAGGAAGAAATACGAGAGCGGGAAAAGGTCCGGAGCCACGAACTAGAGCTCGCCCGACTGCGGCTGGACGGCGAACTCCAGCTGGCAGAAAAGAAACTGGCCCTCGAGCAGCTACGCCTTCAAGAAGAAATAGAAGAGAAGAGACGACACCGGGAGTTGGAGGAAAAGAAACTAACTCTTGAGCACGAGCGCAGTCTCAAGGAGCTCGAGATCAAGGCCAAGAACGGAGGGACCAACACCCCCAGTACTAGAGACACTCTACCGCCCCCCGAGGCCAAGGTGCATATCCCGAAGGAGGTCGTCAAGGAGTATTACAAGAATGACGATATCCAACAATGGTTCAAGGCATACGAGGTGGCCATGACCTCCCATCGGGTGCCCCGAAAAGACTGGGGCGCAGGCCTGTGGGGGCGATTCCTGAGTGAAGGGCGGGACACGCTGCTCCAGCTACCGGAGGAGGTGATGACCTCCTACGATCACATGAAGGAGGCCCTGCTCACCCGATACGGGCTAACAGCGGAGATGTACCGCCAGCGGTTCCGAGACTGCAAGAAAATCCCGGGTACCACATGGGTGGAATATGTGGACTTTTTCAGTCGGGCCCTAGAAGGGTGGATCAAAGGCAGCAAAGTAACCACCTACGGACAACTGGTCGACCTCATCGTCTGGGAACACCTTTCCAATAATTGCTTCGTGGAACTGAGACAGCACCTCCTCGACAGCAAAATGACCGACCCACGAAAACTTGCCGTCGAGGCCGATCGATGGGTCAACTCCCGGGTCCCCCGGAGCTCAATGGGGGAGTACCAGAGGAACCCCAACGGACCCCCACGCCAGCGCGGTGGGGGGGGAGGGCCGAACAGGAACCGAGACCCTCCCGCTGGGGCCCCCAGGAGCCCCCCTCGAGGGCCACCGCAGCCACATCTCTCCCCGAGCCTAGCGCGAAGGGTGGGCCCGGCCCGACCCGGACCACGGCCACCCGTGACCTGCTATGGCTGCCAACAAACCGGACACTTTGCCAGCGACCCGGCCTGCCCCCTGAACCGAAGAAACGGGGCCGGCGGGCCCCCGCCCCGGCAGCTGACAGCCGCCGCCTTGGGGGGAGAGGAGGAAGAAGAGGCCCTCGACCGAGAAAACACTGAGTGGGAGCCGGCAGCCATGTCCCTGGTCTGCCTGGGTAGCCGAGAGATGGTACCCTGCACCCCCATCCCAACCAACACCCAGAAGTACCGGCAGCAGGTCACGGTCAACGGACAACGGGCCGAAGCCCTTCGCGACACCGGCGCCAGTATCACCGCTGTCCGCTGCCACCTGGTGACCCCTGAACAGATTCTACCGAATGTGCTGTGCCCGGTGCGGACGGCCGACAACAGTGAAAGCCTATGCCAGATGGCCCTGGTCCCCTTCGAGTGGGGAGGGGTGACGGGCCTGCTGAAGGTGACGGTGCGCGACGACGCCCCGGTCGACTGCCTCCTGGGGAACGACTTGGAGAGTTCCCCCTGGGCTCAAGTAGAACGACGAGAGCACCTCCGAATGTTGGGACTGGCTGATTGGGCCTGCGCCATCACCCGGTCCATGACCGCCCAGGCCCCCCGCTCCTCCTCGACCTCCGGGATGGCCCGACCCGAGGGGCTCACACCCCCTCCCGCCAGCAGCGAGGAGGAGGCGGACACCGACCCCGGGCCCAGCGAATCCTCCCCCGAAGACATGGCTTCTCCGAGCGCCCTACCAGAACTGATGCAATGGCAACATGAAGGGGGCCCCACCCGAGAGCAGTTCCAGCAAGAGCAACAGTCCTGTCCCTCTCTCGAAGGGGTCCGACAGCAGGCGACCGCGCAAGCCAACGGTGACCAGACCGGCACCCACTGGATCTACTGGGCCGAGGGCCTGTTGTACAGTGAACAGAAAGTGGCAGAACTCGGGGCCGGCCGCGTGTTGGTGGTCCCCCTCCGCTTCCGGGAGTTCCTTCTCAACCTGGCCCATGATGTGCCCCTCGCCGGACACTTGGGGCAAGACAAAACGTACAGTCGTCTGGTGACCCACTTCTACTGGCCTCGGATGCGGAGAGATGTGGACAACCACTGCCGGTCCTGCCAGACCTGCCAAGCCAGCGGGAAGACGGGGGGTCGGGTCAAGGCCCCCCTCCAGCCCTTTCCCGCCGTCAGCACCCCGTTTGAACGAGTCGGAATCGACATTGTGGGACCCCTGGACCCCCAAACCGCCCTGGGCTACCGCTTCATCCTGGTCCTCGTGGACCACGCCACCAGGTACCCGGAGGCGGTCCCGCTCAGAACTTTAACGGCCCCTGTGGTAGGCCGGGCCTTGATGGGGATCTTCTCCCGAGTGGGATTCCCCAGCGAAGTGGTGAGCGACCGTGGCACGAACTTTATCTCCAGGTACATGCGGTCCCTGTGGCAACAATGCGGGGTCACATACAAGTTCACGACCCCATATCACCCTCAGGGGAACGGGCTGGTTGAGCGGTTCAACCGAACATTGAAAGGGATGATCCAGGGCCTGGAAGAACCCCTCAGGCGGAAATGGGATGTCCTGCTGCCCTGCCTCCTGTTTGCCTATCGGGAGGTCCCGCAGAAGTCCCTGGGGTTCAGCCCGTTTGAATTATTGTATGGGCACCCGGTCCGCGGACCACTCAGCCTGGTCAAGGAGGGCTGGGAGATGAAGCCCCGAGGCGCCCCTCCTGACGTCTACCGATACCTCCTGACCCTCCGAAACCAGACCCGCAAGTTCCGAGCCATAGCCGAAGCCAACCTCGAGGCCAGCCAGGAGGACATGAAGCGGTGGTACGATCGCAACACTTCTACGGTAGAATTCGAGCCAGGTCAGAAAGTATGGGTCATGGCCCCGGTCGAACCCGGCGCCCTCCAGGACAAGTGGACCGGGCCCTTCAAGGTGGTGGAGAAGAAAAGTCCCGTCACCTACGTGGTCGATCTGGAGTCCCCCCGGAACCCCCTCCGGGTCCTACATGCGAACAGGCTAAAACCCCACTTCGCCCGGACCTAACTGAGCCTGCTGCTGGCGACCGACGAGGGGAGCGAGGACGACTCCGAGCCCTTGCCCGACCTCTTGCAATCCGACAGTCACGATGGATCGATCGAAGGGGTCCAACTCGCCTCGTCCCTGACCCCGGAGCAGCGCAACGACTGCCAGCGATTACTGCGGGACTACGCAGCCCTCTTCTCTCTCACCCCGGGGGTGACCCACTGGTGCGTCCACGACGTCGACACCGGGGAGAACCCCCCCATATGACACAGAGCCTACCGGGTGCCTGACCGAGTGCGGGCCTGCATCCAGGCCGAAGTAGCGAAGATGCTGGCCCTGGGGGTCATCGAGCCTTCCGACAGCCCGTGGGCCAGCCCTGTCGTCCTGGTGCCCAAGGCCGCAGCTCCCGGTCACCCCCCGGAGTTGCGATTCTGCGTGGACTACCGAGCCCTGAATGTAGTAACCAAGACAGACGCACACCCGATACCCCGGGCCGACGAACTGATCGACCGCCTAGGGGCCGCTCGCTACTTGAGCACGCTGGACCTCACCGCCGGGTACTGGCAAATCCAGCTCACCCCCGGCGCCCAAGAAAGATCCGCCTTTTCGACCCCGGATGGGCATTACCACTTTCGGGTGATGCCCTTCGGAATGAAGAACGCCCCGGCCACCTTCCAAAGACTGGTGAACAAGGTTTTGGCCGGGCTTGAGGCCTTCAGCGCGGCCTACTTAGATGACATTGCCGTGTACAGCAACCACTGGGCCGAGCACCTTCTCCACCTGAAGGCCGTCCTGGCCGCCCTTCAGCGGGCCGGGCTCACAATCAAGGCCAGCAAATGCCAAATCGGCCACGGATCCGTGACCTACCTGGGCCATCAAGTGGGGAGCGGGCAGGTGGCCCCCCTCCAAGCAAAGATAGATGCCATCCAGACCTGGGAACCCCCCACTACCCAGACCGCTGTCCGGGCCTTCCTGGGCCTCACCGGATACTACCGGCGGTTTATCCGAGACTATGGGAGCATTGTTGGCCCCCTCACAGAGTTAACGTCCAAAAAGCAGCCCAAGAAGGTACACTGGACACCCCGCTGCCAAACAGCCTTCGACACCCTAAAGACAGCCATGTGTACTGCTCCGGTGCTGCAGGCCCCGGACTACCAGAAGGAGTTCGTGGTACAGACGGACGCCTCCGAGTATGGGATCGGGGCCGTCCTATCCCAAGCCGACGAAAAGGGGCTCGACCGACCAGTGGCCTTCATCAGCCGACGACTACTGCCCCGAGAGCAACGCTGGAGCACTATTGAGCGTGAGGCCTTCGCTGTGGTGTGGGCCCTCAAGAAGCTCCGGCCCTACCTCATTGGCACCCACTTCCGGGTCCAGACCGACCACCGGCCCTTGCAATGGCTGTTGGACCCGGCCTCGTGGCGTGGTCCTTAACCCCCCGGGACTGTGGCCGTTCCCCGCCCCGGCCTTCACGGGCCACCCGTCTGAACTGCTCCAAGGCCCTTCACCTGGAACTGCACGTGGTCGCATGCTCCTCATGGCTCCGCCATCTTGTTGGCATCTACGTCACCCCGTACACCAGCCGGCGCGACCCCGCTCAACCCGGCCTCGACCCCAGCGAAGCCCCGACCTCGAGGCACCACGGACTGGCCAGGGGGTGCCGCAGGAACCATTCATCGCCCCCGGCGGAGGACGGTATCGTTGGGACCCCCAACTGTCCTCCCCTCTCGAGGTGTGATCGCCCTGCAAACTCCCATGGGCCTGGCGCCTCTCCTGCTGGGCGTCTGGCCACCTCCACCCGGCCACTCCGCCCCCTTGGGCGCAAGGGTCCGGACATCAAAGGGCTCCAGACCTATATCTGGGGCGACCCCACCACAGCTCGGCAGTTGTATCCCGGAGTCGAGAGCCCTGCTGATCGAATCGCGGCTGACCCTACGGAGAAGAACTCTTGTCGGAACCATCACGAGCCCTGCTGACTGCGTCGCGGCTCCCTCTTGTGAACCTTTCCTGAACCACCTGGAACATCGGAGCCCTGCAGACGCCGTCGCGGCCCCACCTCGCTGAGACCTTCCTCGGAGCCCTGCTGACGACGTCGCGGCTCGAGCTGAGCAGAAACCATCTTGAGAGCCCTGCTGATTGAATCGCGGCTCTCCACGAACTGTACGCCAGAGCCCTGCTGACGCCGTCGCGGCTCGACCCCTCCGAGATCGGAGGTCCTCCAGCTTGAGGATAAGAACTGGGCCCCAGGTACCCTCGTACCACATTCCTGCCAAAGACTGTCCCGCTACCCCTACCCTTCCAAAGAGACATTGAGACTTTTGGTGGATCCCTCGATCCCTTCGTGTAAATATTGAACTCGTAACCTTTTATTGATGATAAAGAATTGCTTGTCTTGAGACAACCTCCTTGAGTCCGGTGTGGTGGTGTTACTGTGCTAGTACGTGATAGGAGAAGGATCTCTCAGGAGACTTCTCGGTAGCGCTCGGCTACTTCGTGCAGTGCGAGGGCCCCCCTTGGTGGTCTCACCGACTCCTCGGGGTCCGCCTTCCAACATTTGGTGGCCAGCGACGGGATCCGAGCCGAACGCAGTACGTACCAGCCAGTACCCACTAGCTACCCATCCAAACGAATAGCATCATGAGCAGCCAGGAAAACAACGCGACAATGGAGTTCCAGCCCGAACGGCTGGAAGAATATACGCACAAAGAATTAAAACAGTTCTGCAGAGACAAAGGCATTGCAACCACCAGCCTCGGTACCAAGGAAGAGATGCAGAAAGCTCTGAGGACATGGCTGGAGGCCGGGGCAGGCCCCTCCCAGGAAGAAGGGCCCTTGCCCCTGACGGAGACCACAGCAACCGCACTGACCCCGGCAACCGGAGGACGAAAGAGCCTAGAAACCGGCCTCTCCGAAGAAGAAATACGAGAGCGGGAAAAGGTCCGGAGCCACGAGCTAGAGCTCGCCCGACTGCGACTGGACGGCGAACTCCAGCTGGCAGAAAAGAAACTGGCCCTCGAGCAGCTACGCCTTCAAGAAGAGATAGAAGAGAAGAGACGACACCGGGAGTTGGAGGAAAAGAAGCTCACCCTTGAGCACGAGCGCAGCCTCAAGGAGCTCGAGATCAAGGCCAAGAACGGAGGGACCAACACCCCCAGTACGAGAGACACTCTACCGCCTGCCGAGGCCAAAGTACATATCCCGAAGGAGGTCGTCAAGGAGTATTACAAGAATGACGATATCCAACAGTGGTTCAAGGCCTATGAGGTGGCCATGACCTCCCATCGAGTGCCCCGAAAAGACTGGGGCGCAGGCCTGTGGGGGCGATTCCTGAGTGAAGGGCGGGACACGCTGCTCCAGCTACCGGAGGAAGTGATGACCTCCTACGATCACATGAAGGAGGCCCTGCTCACCCGCTACGAGCTAACAGCGGAGATGTACCGCCAGCGGTTCCGAGACTGCAAGAAAATCCCGGGTACCACATGGGTGGAATATGTGGACTTTTTTAGTCGGGCCCTAGAAGGGTGGATCAAAGGCAGCAAAGTAACCACCTACGGGCAACTGGTCGACCTCATCGTGTGGGAACATCTTTCCAACAATTGCTTCGTGGAGCTGAGACAGCACCTCCTCGACAGCAAAATGACCGACCCGCGGAAACTGGCCGTCGAGGCCGATCGATGGGTCAACTCCCGGGTCCCCCGGAGCTCAATGGGGGAGTACCAGAGGAACCCCAACGGACC
Source organism: Triturus cristatus (assembly GCF_964204655.1). NCBI lineage: Eukaryota > Metazoa > Chordata > Amphibia > Caudata > Salamandridae > Triturus > Triturus cristatus. The sequence continues at coordinate 201,072,942 of NC_140579.1, forward strand.
CCCACGCCAGCGCGGTGGGGGGGGAGGGCCGAACAGGAACCGAGACCCTCCCGCTGGGGCCCCCAGGAGCCCCCCTCGAGGGCCACCGCAGCCACATCTCTCCCCGAGCCTAGCACGAAGGGTGGGCCCGGCCCGACCCGGACCCCGGCCACCAGTGACCTGCTATGGCTGCCAACAAACCGGACACTTTGCCAGCGACCCGGCCTGCCCTCTGAACCGAAGAAACGGGGCCGGCGGGCCCCCGCCCCGGCAGCTGACAGCCGCCGCCTTGGGGGGAGGAGAAGAGGAAGAAGAGGCCCTCGACCGAGAAAACACTGAGTGGGAGCCGGCAGCCATGTCCCTGGTCTGCCTGGGTAGCCGGGAGATGGTACCCTGCACCCCCATCCCAACCAACACCCAGAAGTACCGGCAGCAGGTCACGGTCAACGGACAACGGGCCGAAGCCCTTCGCGACACCGGCGCCAGTATCACCGCTGTCCGCTGCCACCTGGTGACCCCTGAACAGATTCTACCGAATGTGCTGTGCCCTGTCCGGACGGCCGACAACAGTGAAAGCCTATGCCAGATGGCCCTGGTCCCCTTCGAGTGGGGAGGGGTGACGGGCCTGCTGAAGGTGACAGTGCGCGACGACGCCCCGGTCGACTGCCTCCTGGGGAACGACTTGGAGAGTTCCCCCTGGGATCAAGTAGAACGACGAGAGCACCTCCGAATGTTGGGACTGGCTGATTGGGCCTGCGCCATCACCCGGTCCATGACCGCCCAGGCCCCCCGCTCATCCTCGACCTCCGGGACCGCCCGACCCGAGGGGCTCACACCCCCTCCCGCCAGCAGCGAGGAGGAGGCGGACACCGACCCTGGGTCCAGCGAATCGTCCCCCGAAGAGATGACTTCTCCGAGCGCCCTACCAGAGCTGACGCAATGGCAACACGAAGGGGGCCCCACCCGAGAGCAGTTCCAGCAAGAGCAACAGTCCTGTCCCTCTCTCGAAGGGGTCCGGCAGCAGGCGACCGCGCAAGCCAACGGTGACCAGACCGGCACCCACTGGATCTACTGGGCCGAGGGCCTGTTGTACAGTGAACAGAAAGTAGCAGAACTCGGGGCCAGCCGCGTGTTGGTGGTCCCCCTCCGCCTCCGGGAGTTTCTTCTCAACCTGGCCCATGATGTGCCCCTCGCCGGACACTTGGGGCAAGACAAAATGTACAGTCGTCTGGTGACCCACTTCTACTGGCCCCGGATGCGGAGAGATGTGGACAACCACTGCCGGTCCTGCCAGACCTGCCAAGCCAGCGGAAAGACGGGGGGTCGGGTCAAGGCCCCCCTCCAGCCCTTTCCCGCCGTCAGCACCCCGTTTGAACGGGTCGGAATCGACATTGTGGGACCCCTGGACCCCCAAACCGCCCTGGGCCACCGCTTCATCCTGGTCCTCGTGGACCACGCCACCATGTACCCGGAGGCGGTCCCGCTCAGAACCATAACGGCCCCTGTGGTAGGCCGGGCCTTGATGGGGATCTTCTCCCGAGTGGGATTCCCCAGCGAAGTGGTGAGCGACCGCGGCACGAACTTTATCTCCAGGTACATGCGGTCCCTGTGGCAACAGTGCGGGGTCACATACAAGTTCACGACCCCATATCACCCTCAGGGGAACGGACTGGTTGAGCGATTCAACCGAACATTGAAAGGGATGATCCAGGGCCTGGAAGAACCACTCAGGCGGAAATGGGATGTCCTGCTGCCCTGCCTCCTGTTCGCCTATCGGGAGGTCCCGCAGAAGTCCCTGGGGTTCAGCCCGTTTGAACTATTGTATGGACACCCGGTCCGCGGACCGCTCAGTCTGGTCAAGGAGGGCTGGGAGATGAAGCCCCGAGGCGCCCCTCCTGACGTCTACCGATACCTCCTGACCCTCCGAAACCAGACCCGCAAGTTCCGAGCCCTCGCCGAAGCCAACCTCGAGGCCAGCCAGGAGGACATGAAGCGGTGGTACGATCGCAACACTTCTACTGTAGAATTCAAGCCAGGTCAGAAAGTATGGGTCATGGCCCCGGTCGAACCCGGCGCCCTCCAGGACAAGTGGACCGGGCCCTTCAAGGTGGTGGAGAAGAAAAGTCCCGTCACCTACTTGGTCGATCTGGAGTCCCCCCGGAACCCCCTCCGGGTCCTACATGCTAACAGGCTAAAACCCCACTTCGCCCGGACCGAACTGAGCCTGCTGCTGGCGACCGACGAGGGGGGCGAGGACGACTCCGAGCCCCTGCCCGACCTCTTGCAATCCGACATTCACGATGGATCGATCGAAGGGGTCCAACTCGCCTCGTCCCTGACCCCGGAACAGCGCAACGACTGCCAGCGATTACTGCGGGACTACGCAGCCCTCTTCTCTCTCACCCCGGGGGTGACCCACTGGTGCGTCCACGACGTCGACACCGGGGAGAACCCCCCCATACGACACAGAGCCTACCGGGTGCCTGACCGAGTGCGGGCCTGCATCCAGGCCGAAGTAGCGAAGATGCTGGCCCTGGGGGTCATCGAGCCTTCCGACAGCCCGTGGGCCAGCCCTGTCGTCCTGGTGCCCAAGGCCGCAGCTCCCGGCCACCCCCCGGAGTTGCGATTCTGCGTGGACTACCGAGCCCTGAATGTAGTAACCAAGACGGACGCACACCCGATACCCCGGGCCGACGAACTCATCGACCGCCTAGGGGCCGCTCGCTACCTGAGCACGCTGGACCTCACCGCCGGGTACTGGCAAATCCAGCTCACCCCCGGCGCCCAAGAAAGATCCGCCTTTTCGACTCCGGATGGGCATTACCACTTTCGGGTGATGCCCTTCGGAATGAAGAACGCCCCGGCCACCTTCCAGCGACTGGTGAACAAAGTTTTGGCCGGGCTTGAGGCCTTCAGCGCGGCCTACTTAGATGACATTGCCGTGTACAGCAACCACTGGGCCGAGCACCTCCTCCACCTAAAGGCCGTCCTGGCCGCCCTCCAGCGGGCCGGGCTCACAATCAAGGCCAGCAAATGCCAAATCGGCCACGGATCCGTGACCTACCTGGGCCATCAAGTGGGGAGCGGGCAGGTGGCCCCCCTCCAAGCAAAGATAGATGCCATCCAGACCTGGGAACCCCCCACTACCCAGACCGCTGTCCGGGCCTTCCTGGGCCTCACCGGATACTACCGACGGTTTATCCAGGACTATGGGGGCATTGTCGGCCCCCTCACAGAGTTAACATCCAAAAAGCAGCCCAAGAAGGTACACTGGACACCCCGCTGCCAAACAGCCTTCGACACCCTCAAAACGGCCATGTGTACTGCTCCGGTGCTGCAGGCCCCGGACTACCAGAAGGAGTTCGTGGTACAGACGGACGCCTCCGAGTATGGGATCGGGGCCGTTCTCTCCCAAACTGACGAAAAGGGGCTCGACCGACCAGTGGCCTTCATCAGCCGGCGACTACTGCCCCGGGAGCAACGCTGGAGCACTATTGAGCGCGAGGCCTTCGCTGTGGTGTGGGCCCTCAAGAAGCTCCGGCCCTACCTCTTTGGCGCCCACTTCCGGGTCCAGACCGACCACCGGCCCTTGCAATGGTTAATGCGAATGCGGGGCGAGAACCCCAAACTGCTGCGATGGTCCATCTCGCTACAAGGGATGGACTTTGACGTCGAACACCGGCCCGGCAATGACCACGCCAACGCCGACGGCCTGTCCCGCTTCTTCCGCCTTGACGAGGAGAATCCCCAAGGAGATGGGTGACTCTCCATGCCTTCGGCTGGGGGGGACGCCTGTTGGACCCGGCCTCGTGGCGTGGTCCTTAACCCCCCGGGACTGTGGCCGTTCCCCGCCCCGGCCTTCACGGGCCACCCGTCTGAACTGCTCCAAGGCCCTTCACCTGGAACTGCACGTGGTCGCATGCTCCTCATGGCTCCGCCATCTTGTTGGCATCTACGTCACCCCGAACACCAGCCGGCGCGACCCCGCTCAACCCGGCCTCGACCCCAGCGAAGCCCCGACCTCGAGGCACCACGGACTGGCCAGGGGGTGCCGCAGGAACCATTCATCGCCCCCGGCGGAGGACGGTATCGTTGGGACCCCCAACTGTCCTCCCCTCTCGAGGTGTGATCGCCCTGCAAACTCCCATGGGCCTGGCGCCTCTCCTGCTGGGCGTCTGGCCACCTCCACCCGGCCACTCCGCCCCCTTGGGCGCAAGGGTCCGGACATCAAAGGGCTCCAGACCTATATCTGGGGCGACCCCACCACAGCTCGGCAGTTGTATCCCGGAGTCGAGAGCCCTGCTGATCGAATCGCGGCTGACCCTACGGAGAAGAACTCTTGTCGGAACCATCACGAGCCCTGCTGACTGCGTCGCGGCTCCCTCTTGTGAACCTTTCCTGAACCACCTGGAACATCGGAGCCCTGCAGACGCCATCGCGGCCCCACCTCGCTGAGACCTTCCTCGGAGCCCTGCTGACGACGTCGCGGCTCGAGCTGAGCAGAAACCATCTTGAGAGCCCTGCTGATTGAATCGCGGCTCACCACGAACTGTACGCCAGAGCCCTGCTGACGCCGTCGCGGCTCGACCCCTCCGAGATCGGAGGTCCTCCAGCTTGAGGATAAGAACTGGGCCCCAGGTACCCTCGTACCACATTCCTGCCAAAGACTGTCCCGCTACCCCTACCCTTCCAAAGAGACATTGAGACTTTTGGTGGATCCCTCGATCCCTTCGTGTAAATATTGAGCTCGTAACCTTTTATTGCTTGTCTTGAGACAACCTCCTTGAGTCCGGTGTGGTGGTGTTACTGTGCTAGTACGGGATAGGAGAAGGATCTCTCAGGAGACTTCTCGGCAGCGCTCGGCTACTTCGTGCAGTGAGAGGGCCCCCCCCTTGGTGGTCTCACCGACTCCTCGGGGTCCGCCTTCCAACAGTGAGTCAGTCAGTGAGAGTGAGTAAGTGAGTCAGTCAGTGAGAGTGAGTCAGTCAGTGAGAGTGAGTGAGTCAGTGAGAGAGAGTGAGTCAGTGAGAGTGAGTCAGTCAGTGAGAGTGAGCGAGTCAGTCAGTGAGAGTGAGTGAGTCAGTCAGTGAGAGTGAGTGAGTCAGTGAGAGTGAGTGAGTCAGTCAGGGAGACTGAGTCAGTCAGTGAGAGTGCGTGAGTCAGTCAGTGAGAGTGAGTGTCAGTCAGTGAGAGTGAGTGTCAGTCAGTGAGAGTTAGTGTCAGTCAGTGAGAGTGAGTCTCAGTCAGTGAGAGTGAGTGAGTCAGTCAGTGAGAGTGAGTGAGTCAGTCAGTGAGAGTGAGTGAGTCAGTCAGTGAGAGAGAGAGAGAGTCAGTCAGTGAGAGTGAGTCAGTCAGTGAGAGTGAGTGAGTCAGTCAGTGAGAGTGAGTCAGTCAGTGAGAGTGAGTCAGCCAGTGAGAGTGAGTGAATCAGTGAGAGAGAGAGTGAGTCAGTGAGAGTGAGTCAGTCAGTGAGAGTGAGCGAGTCAGTCAGTGAGAGTGAGTGAGTCAGTCAGTGAGAGTGAGTGAGTCAGTGAGAGTGAGTGAGTCAGTCAGAGAGACTGAGTCAGTCAGTGAGAGTGCGTGAGTCAGTCAGTGAGAGTGAGTGTCAGTCAGTGAGAGTGAGTGTCAGTCAGTGAGAGTGAGTGTCAGTCAGTGAGAGTGAGTCTCAGTCAGTGAGAGTGAGTGAGTCAGTGAGAGTGAGTGAGTGAGTCAGTGAGAGTGAGTGAGTGAGTCAGTGAGAGTGAGTAAATCATTGAGAGTGAGTGAGTCAGTCAGTGAGAGTGAGTGAGTCAGTCAGTGAGAGAGAGAGAGAGTCAGTCAGTGAGAGTGAGTCAGTCAGTGAGAGTGAGTGAGTCAGTCAGTGAGAGTGAGTCAGTCAGTGAGAGTGAGTCAGCCAGTGAGAGTGAGTGAATCAGTGAGAGAGAGAGTGAGTCAGTGAGAGTGAGTCAGTCAGTGAGAGTGAGCGAGTCAGTCAGTGAGAGTGAGTGAGTCAGTCAGTGAGAGTGAGTGAGTCAGTGAGAGTGAGTGAGTCAGTCAGAGAGACTGAGTCAGTCAGTGAGAGTGCGTGAGTCAGTCAGTGAGAGTGAGTGTCAGTCAGTGAGAGTGAGTGTCAGTCAGTGAGAGTGAGTGTCAGTCAGTGAGAGTGAGTCTCAGTCAGTGAGAGTGAGTGAGTCAGTGAGAGTGAGTGAGTGAGTCAGTGAGAGTGAGTGAGTGAGTCAGTGAGAGTGAGTAAATCATTGAGAGTGAGTGAGTCAGTGAGAGTGAGTGAGTCAGTGAGAGTGAGTCAGTCAGTCAGTGAGAGTGAGTGAGTCAGTCAGTGTGTGTGAGTGAGTCAGTCAGTGAGAGAGAGAGAGTCAGTCAGTGAGAGTGAGTGAGTCAGTCAGTGAGAGTGAGTGAGTCAGTCAGTGAGAGTGAGTGAGTCAGTCAGTGAGAGTGAGTCAATCAGTGAGAGTGAGTCAGTCAGTGAGAGTGAGTCAGTCAGTGAGAGTGAGTGAGTCAGTGAGAGAGAGAGTGAGTCAGTGAGAGTGAGTCAGTCAGTGAGAGTGAGCGAGTCAGTCAGTGAGAGTGAGTGAGTCAGTCAGTGAGAGTGAGTGAGTCAGTGAGAGTGAGTGAGTCAGTCAGGGAGACTGAGTCAGTCAGTGAGAGTGCGTGAGTCAGTCAGTGAGAGTGAGTGTCAGTCAGTGAGAGTGAGTGTCAGTCAGTGAGAGTGAGTGTCAGTCAGTGAGAGTGAGTCTCAGTCAGTGAGAGTGAGTGAGTCAGTCAGTGAGAGTGAGTGAGTCAGTCAGTGAGAGTGAGTGAGTCAGCCAGTGAGAGTGAGTGAGTCAGCCAGTGAGTCAGCCAGTGAGTCATGCAGTGACTCAGTCAGTGAGAGTGAGCCAGTCAGTGAGAGTGAGTCAGTCAGTGAGAGTGAGTCAGTCAGTGAGTGAGAGTCAGTGAGTCAGTGAGAGTCAGTGAGTCAGTTAGAGTGAGTGAGTCAGTGAGAGTGAGTGAGTCAGTGAGAGTGAGTGAGTCAGTGAGAGTGAGTGAGTGAGTCAGTGAGAGTGAGTAAATCATTGAGAGTGAGTCAGTCAGTGAGAGTGAGTCAGTCAGTGAGAGTGAGTGAGTCAGTGAGAGAGAGAGTGAGTCAGTGAGAGTGAGTCAGTCAGTGAGAGTGAGTGAGTCAGTCAGTGAGAGTGAGTGAGTGAGTCAGTCAGTGAGAGTGAGTGAGTCAGTGAGAGTGAGTGAGTCAGTCAGGGAGACTGAGTCAGTCAGTGAGAGTGAGTGTCAGTCAGTGAGAGTGAGTGTCAGTCAGTGAGAGTGAGTGTCAGTCAGTGAGAGTGAGTCTCAGTCAGTGAGAGTGAGTGAGTCAGTCAGTGAGAGTGAGTGAGTCAGTCAGTGAGAGTGAGTGAGTCAGTCAGTGAGAGTGAGTGAGTCAGTCAGTGAGAGTGAGTCAGTCAGTGAGAGTGAGTCAGTCAGTGAGAGTGAGTGAGTCAGTCAGTGAGAGTGAGTGAGTCAGTCAGTGAGTGTGAGTGAGTCAGTCAGTAAGAGAGAGAGAGAGAGTCAGTCAGTGAGAGTGAGTCAGTCAGTGAGAGTGAGTGAGTCAGTGAGAGTGAGTGAGTCAGTGAGTGAGAGTGAGTGAGTCAGTCAGTTAGAATGAGTCAATCAGTGAGAGTGAGTCAGTCAGTGAGAGTGAGTCAGTCAGTGAGAGTGAGTGAGTCAGTGAGAGAGAGAATGAGTCAGTGAGAGTGAGTCAGTCAGTGAGAGTGAGCGAGTCAGTCAGTGAGAGTGAGTGAGTCAGTCAGTGAGAGTGAGTGAGTCAGTGAGAGTGAGTGAGTCAGTCAGGGAGACTGAGTCAGTCAGTGAAAGTACGTGAGTCAGTCAGTGAGAGTGAGTGTCAGTCAGTGAGAGTGAGTGTCAGTCAGTGAGAGTTAGTGTCAGTCAGTGAGAGTGAGTCTCAGTCAGTGAGAGTGAGTGAGTCAGTCAGTGAGAGTGAGTGAGTCAGTCAGTGAGAGTGAGTGAGTCAGTCAGTGAGAGTGAGTGAGTCAGCCAGTGAGTCAGCCAGTGGGTCAGTCAGTGACTCAGTCAGTGAGAGTGAGCCAGTCAGTGAGAGTGAGTCAGTCAGTGAGAGTGAGTCAGTCAGTGAGTGAGAGTCACTGAGTCAGTGAGAGTCAGTGAGTCAGTTAGAGTGAGTGAGTCAGTGAGAGTGAGTGAGTGAGTCAGTGAGAGTGAGTGAGTGAGTCAGTGAGAGTGAGTAAATCATTGAGAGTGAGTGAGTCAGTGAGAGTGAGTGAGTCAGTGAGAGTGAGTGAGTCAGTCAGTGAGAGTGAGTGAGTCAGTCAGTGAGTGTGAGTGAGTCAGTCAGTGAGAGAGAGAGAGTCAGTCAGTGAGAGTGAGTCAGTCAGTGAGAGTGAGTGAGTCAGTCAGTGAGAGTGAGTGAGTCAGTCAGTGAGAGTGAGTCAATCAGTGAGAGTGAGTCAGTCAGTGAGAGTGAGTCAGTCAGTGAGAGTGAGTGAGTCAGTGAGAGAGAGAGTGAGTCAGTGAGAGTGAGGCAGTCAGTGAGAGTGAGCGAGTCAGTCAGTGAGAGTGAGTGAGTCAGTCAGTGAGAGTGAGTGCGTCAGTGAGAGTGAGTGAGTCAGTCAGGGAGACTGAGTCAGTCAGTGAGAGTGCGTGAGTCAGTCAGTGAGAGTGAGTGTCAGTCAGTGAGAGTGAGTGTCAGTCAGTGAGAGTGAGTGTCAGTCAGTGAGAGTGAGTGTCAGTCAGTGAGAGTGAGTGAGTCAGTCAGTGAGAGTGAGTGAGTCAGTCAGTGAGAGTGAGTGAGTGAGTCAGTCAGTGAGAGTGAGTCAGTCAGTGAGAGTGAGTGAGTCAGTGAGAGAGAGTGAGTCAGTGAGAGTGAGTGAGTCAGTGAGAGAGAGAGTGAGTCAGTGAGAGTGAGTCAGTCAGTGAGAGTGAGCGAGTCAGTCAGTGAGAGTGAGTGAGTCAGTCAGTGAGAGTGAGTGAGTCAGTGAGAGTGAGTGAGTCAGTCAGGGAGACTGAGTCAGTCAGTGAGAGTGCGTGAGTCAGTCAGTGAGAGTGAGTGTCAGTCAGTGAGAGTGAGTGTCAGTCAGTGAGAGTGAGTGTCAGTCAGTGAGAGTGAGTCTCAGTCAGTGAGAGTGAGTGAGTCAGTCAGTGAGAGTGAGTGAGTCAGTCAGTGAGAGTGAGTGAGTGAGTCAGTCAGTCAGTGAGAGTGAGTCAGTCAGTGAGAGTGAGTGAGTCAGTGAGAGAGAGTGAGTCAGTGAGAGTGAGTCAGTCAGTGAGAGTGAGCGAGTCAGTCAGTGAGAGTGAGTGAGTCAGTCAGTGAGAGTGAGTGAGTCAGTGAGAGTGAGTGAGTCAGTCAGGGAGACTGAGTCAGTCAGTGAGAGTGCGTGAGTCAGTCAGTGAGAGTGAGTGTCAGTCAGTGAGAGTGAGTGTCAGTCAGTGAGAGTTAGTGTCAGTCAGTGAGAGTGAGTCTCAGTCAGTGAGAGTGAGTGAGTCAGTCAGTGAGAGTGAGTGAGTCAGTCAGTGAGAGTGAGTGAGTCAGTCAGTGAGAGAGAGAGAGAGTCAGTCAGTGAGAGTGAGTCAGTCAGTGGAAGTGAGTGAGTCAGTCAGTGAGAGTGAGTCAGTCAGTGAGAGTGAGTCAGCCAGTGAGAGTGAGTGAATCAGTGAGAGAGAGAGTGAGTCAGTGAGAGTGAGTCAGTCAGTGAGAGTGAGCGAGTCAGTCAGTGAGAGTGAGTGAGTCAGTCAGTGAGAGTGAGTGAGTCAGTGAGAGTGAGTGAGTCAGTCAGAGAGACTGAGTCAGTCAGTGAGAGTGCGTGAGTCAGTCAGTGAGAGTGAGTGTCAGTCAGTGAGAGTGAGTGTCAGTCAGTGAGAGTGAGTGTCAGTCAGTGAGAGTGAGTCTCAGTCAGTGAGAGTGAGTGAGTCAGTGAGAGTGAGTGAGTGAGTCAGTGAGAGTGAGTGAGTGAGTCAGTGAGAGTGAGTAAATCATTGAGAGTGAGTGAGTCAGTGAGAGTGAGTGAGTCAGTGAGAGTGAGTGAGTCAGTCAGTGAGAGTGAGTGAGTCAGTCAGTGAGTGTGAGTGAGTCAGTCAGTGAGAGAGAGAGAGTCAGTCAGTGAGAGTGAGTCAGTCAGTGAGAGTGAGTGAGTCAGTCAGTGAGAGTGAGTGAGTCAGTCAGTAAGAGTGAGTCAATCAGTGAGAGTGAGTCAGTCAGTGAGAGTGAGTCAGTCAGTGAGAGTGAGTGAGTCAGTGAGAGAGAGAGTGAGTCAGTGAGAGTGAGTCAGTCAGTGAGAGTGAGCGAGTCAGTCAGTGAGAGTGAGTGAGTCAGTCAGTGAGAGTGAGAGTGAGTGAGTCAGTCAGGGAGACTGAGTCAGTCAGTGAGAGTGCGTGAGTCAGTCAGTGAGAGTGAGCCAGTCAGTGAGAGTGAGTCAGTCAGTGAGAGTGAGTCAGTCAGTGAGTGAGAGTCAGTGAGTCAGTGAGAGTGAGTGAGTCAGTTAGAGTGAGTGAGTCAGTGAGAGTGAGTGAGTCAGTGAGAGTGAGTGAGTGAGTCAGTGAGAGTGAGTAAATCATTGAGAGTGAGTGAGTCAGTGAGAGTGAGTGAGTCAGTGAGAGTGAGTGAGTCAGTCAGTGAGAGTGAGTGAGTCAGTCCGTGAGTATGAGTGAGTCAGTCAGTGAGAGAGAGAGAGAGTCAGTCAGTGAGAGTGAGTCAGTCAGTGAGAGTGAGTGAGTCAGTCAGGGAGACTGAGTCAGTCAGTGAGAGTGCGTGAGTCAGTCAGTGAGAGTGAGTGTCAGTCAGTGAGAGTGAGTGTCAGTCAGTGAGAGTGAGTCTCAGTCAGTGAGAGTGAGTCTCAGTCAGTGAGAGTGAGTGAGTCAGTCAGTGAGAGTAAGTGAGTCAGTCAGTGAGAGTGAGTGAGTCAGTCAGTGAGAGTGAGTGAGTCAGCCAGTGAGTCAGCCAGTGAGTCATGCAGTGACTCAGTCAGTGAGAGTGAGCCAGTCAGTGAGAGTGAGTCAGTCAGTGAGAGTGAGTCAGTCAGTGAGTGAGAGTCAGTGAGTCAGTGAGAGTCAGTGAGTCAGAGTGAGTGAGTCAGTGAGAGTGAGTGAGTCAGTGAGAGTGAGTGAGTCAGTGAGAGTGAGTGAGTGAGTCAGTGAGAGTGAGTAAATCATTGAGAGTGAGTGAGTCAGTGAGAGTGAGTGAGTCAGTGAGAGTGAGTCAGTCAGTGAGAGTGAGTGAGTCAGTCAGTGAGAGTGAGTCAGTCAGTCAGTGAGTGTGAGTGAGTCAGTCAGTAAGAGAGAGAGAGAGTCAGTCAGTGAGAGTGAGTCAGTCAGTGAGAGTGAGTGAGTCAGTGAGTGAGAGTGAGTGAGTCAGTCAGTTAGAATGAGTCAATCAGTGAGAGTGAGTCAGTCAGTGAGAGTGAGTCAGTCAGTGAGAGTGAGTGAGTCAGTGAGAGAGAGAGTGAGTCAGTGAGAGTGAGTCAGTCAGTGAGAGTGAGCGAGTCAGTCAGTGAGAGTGAGTGAGTCAGTCAGTGAGAGTGAGTGAGTCAGTGAGAGTGAGTGAGTCAGTCAGGGAGACTGAGTCAGTCAGTGAGAGTACGTGAGTCAGTCAGTGAGAGTGAGTGTCAGTCAGTGAGAGTGAGTGTCAGTCAGTGAGAGTGAGTCTCAGTCAGTGAGAGTGAGTGAGTCAGTCAGTGAGAGTGAGTGAGTCAGTCAGTGAGAGTGAGTGAGTCAGTCAGTGAGAGTGAGTGAGTCAGCCAGTGAGTCAGCCAGTGGGTCAGTCAGTGACTCAGTCAGTGAGAGTGAGCCAGTCAGTGAGAGTGAGTCAGTCAGTGAGAGTGAGTCAGTCAGTGAGTGAGAGTCACTGAGTCAGTGAGAGTCAGTGAGTCAGTTAGAGTGAGTGAGTCAGTGAGAGTGAGTGAGTCAGTGAGAGTGAGTGAGTGAGTCAGTGAGAGTGAGTGAGTGAGTCAGTGAGAGTGAGTAAATCATTGAGAGTGAGTGAGTCAGTGAGAGTGAGTGAGTCAGTGAGAGTAAATCAGTCAGTCAGTGAGAGTGAGTGAGTCAGTCAGTGAGTGTGAGTGAGTCAGTCAGTGAGAGAGAGAGAGTCAGTCAGTGAGAGTGAGTCAGTCAGTGAGAGTGAGTGAGTCAGTCAGTGAGAGTGAGTGAGTCAGTCAGTGAGAGTGAGTCAGTCAGTGAGAGTGAGTGAGTCAGTGAGAGAGAGAGTGAGTCAGTGAGAGTGAGTCAATCAGTGAGAGTGAGTCAGTCAGTGAGAGTGAGTCAATCAGTGAGAGTGAGTCAGTCAGTGAGAGTGAGTCAGTCAGTGAGAGTGAGTGAGTCAGTGAGAGAGAGAGTGAGTCAGTGAGAGTGAGTCAGTCAGTGAGAGTGAGCGAGTCAGTCAGTGAGAGTGAGTGAGTCAGTCAGTGAGAGTGAGTGCGTCAGTGAGAGTGAGTGAGTCAGTCAGGGAGACTGAGTCAGTCAGTGAGAGTGCGTGAGTCAGTCAGTGAGAGTGAGTGTCAGTCAGTGAGAGTGAGTGTCAGTCAGTGAGAGTGAGTGTCAGTCAGTGAGAGTGAGTCTCAGTCAGTGAGAGTGAGTGAGTCAGTCAGTGAGAGTGAGTGAGTCAGTCAGTGAGAGTGAGTGAGTGAGTCAGTCAGTGAGAGTGAGTCAGTCAGTGAGAGTGAGTGAGTCAGTGAGAGAGAGTGAGTCAGTGAGAGTGAGTGAGTCAGTGAGAGAGAGAGTGAGTCAGTGAGAGTGAGTCAGTCAGTGAGAGTGAGCAAGTCAGTCAGTGAGAGTGAGTGAGTCAGTCAGTGAGAGTGAGTGAGTCAGTGAGAGTGAGTGAGTCAGTGAGAGTGAGTGAGTCAGTCAGGGAGACTGAGTCAGTCAGTGAGAGTGCGTGAGTCAGTCAGTGAGAGTGAGTGTCAGTCAGTGAGAGTGAGTGTCAGTCAGTGAGAGTGAGTGTCAGTCAGTGAGAGTGAGTCTCAGTCAGTGAGAGTGAGTGAGTCAGTCAGTGAGAGTGAGTGAGTCAGTCAGTGAGAGTGAGTGAGTGAGTCAGTCAGTCAGTGAGAGTGAGTCAGTCAGTGAGAGTGAGTGAGTCAGTGAGAGAGAGTGAGTCAGTGAGAGTGAGTCAGTCAGTGAGAGTGAGCGAGTCAGTCAGTGAGAGTGAGTGAGTCAGTCAGTGAGAGTGAGTGAGTCAGTGAGAGTGAGTGAGTCAGTCAGGGAGACTGAGTCAGTCAGTGAGAGTGCGTGAGTCAGTCAGTGAGAGTGAGTGTCAGTCAGTGAGAGTGAGTGTCAGTCAGTGAGAGTTAGTGTCAGTCAGTGAGAGTGAGTCTCAGTCAGTGAGAGTGAGTGAGTCAGTCAGTGAGAGTGAGTGAGTCAGTCAGTGAGAGTGAGTGAGTCAGTCAGTGAGAGAGAGAGAGTCAGTCAGTGAGAGTGAGTCAGTCAGTGGAAGTGAGTGAGTCAGTCAGTGAGAGTGAGTCAGTCAGTGAGAGTGAGTCAGCCAGTGAGAGTGAGTGAATCAGTGAGAGAGAGAGTGAGTCAGTGAGACTGAGTCAGTCAGTGAGAGTGAGCGAGTCAGTCAGTGAGAGTGAGTGAGTCAGTCAGTGAGAGTGAGTGAGTCAGTGAGAGTGAGTGAGTCAGTCAGAGAGACTGAGTCAGTCAGTGAGAGTGCGTGAGTCAGTCAGTGAGAGTGAGTGTCAGTCAGTGAGAGTGAGTGTCAGTCAGTGAGAGTGAGTGTCAGTCAGTGAGAGTGAGTCTCAGTCAGTGAGAGTGAGTGAGTCAGTGAGAGTGAGTGAGTGAGTCAGTGAGAGTGAGTGAGTGAGTCAGTGAGAGTGAGTAAATCATTGAGAGTGAGTGAGTCAGTGAGAGTGAGTGAGTCAGTGAGAGTGAGTGAGTCAGTCAGTGAGAGTGAGTGAGTCAGTCAGTGAGTGTGAGTGAGTCAGTCAGTGAGAGAGAGAGAGTCAGTCAGTGAGAGTGAGTCAGTCAGTGAGAGTGAGTGAGTCAGTCAGTGAGAGTGAGTGAGTCAGTCAGTGAGAGTGAGTCAATCAGTGAGAGTGAGTCAGTCAGTGAGAGTGAGTCAGTCAGTGAGAGTGAGTGAGTCAGTGAGAGAGAGAGTGAGTCAGTGAGAGTGAGTCAGTCAGTGAGAGTGAGCGAGTCAGTCAGTGAGAGTGAGTGAGTCAGTCAGTGAGAGTGAGAGTGAGTGAGTCAGTCAGGGAGACTGAGTCAGTCAGTGAGAGTGCGTGAGTCAGTCAGTGAGAGTGAGCCAGTCAGTGAGAGTGAGTCAGTCAGTGAGAGTGAGTCAGTCAGTGAGTGAGAGTCAGTGAGTCAGTGAGAGTGAGTGAGTCAGTTAGAGTGAGTGAGTCAGTGAGAGTGAGTGAGTCAGTGAGAGTGAGTGAGTCAGTGAGAGTGAGTGAGTGAGTCAGTGAGAGTGAGTAAATCATTGAGAGTGAGTGAGTCAGTGAGAGTGAGTGAGTCAGTGAGAGTGAGTGAGTCAGTCAGTGAGAGTGAGTGAGTCAGTCCGTGAGTATGAGTGAGTCAGTCAGTGAGAGAGAGAGAGAGTCAGTCAGTGAGAGTGAGTCAGTCAGTGAGAGTGAGTGAGTCAGTCAGGGAGACTGAGTCAGTCAGTGAGAGTGCGTGAGTCAGTCAGTGAGAGTGAGTGTCAGTCAGTGAGAGTGAGTGTCAGTCAGTGAGAGTGAGTCTCAGTCAGTGAGAGTTAGTCTCAGTCAGTGAGAGTGAGTGAGTCAGTCAGTGAGAGTAAGTGAGTCAGTCAGTGAGAGTGAGTGAGTCAGTCAGTGAGAGTGAGTGAGTCAGCCAGTGAGTCAGCCAGTGAGTCATGCAGTGACTCAGTCAGTGAGAGTGAGCCAGTCAGTGAGAGTGAGTCAGTCAGTGAGAGTGAGTCAGTCAGTGAGTGAGAGTCAGTGAGTCAGTGAGAGTCAGTGAGTCAGAGTGAGTGAGTCAGTGAGAGTGAGTGAGTCAGTGAGAGTGAGTGAGTCAGTGAGAGTGAGTGAGTGAGTCAGTGAGAGTGAGTAAATCATTGAGAGTGAGTGAGTCAGTGAGAGTGAGTGAGTCAGTGAGAGTGAGTCAGTCAGTGAGAGTGAGTGAGTCAGTCAGTGAGAGTGAGTCAGTCAGTCAGTGATTGTGAGTGAGTCAGTCAGTAAGAGAGAGAGAGAGTCAGTCAGTGAGAGTGAGTCAGTCAGTGAGAGTGAGTGAGTCAGTGAGTGAGAGTGAGTGAGTCAGTCAGTTAGAATGAGTCAATCAGTGAGAGTGAGTCAGTCAGTGAGAGTGAGTCAGTCAGTGAGAGTGAGTGAGTCAGTGAGAGAGAGAGTGAGTCAGTGAGAGTGAGTCAGTCAGTGAGAGTGAGCGAGTCAGTCAGTGAGAGTGAGTGAGTCAGTCAGTGAGAGTGAGTGAGTCAGTGAGAGTGAGTGAGTCAGTCAGGGAGACTGAGTCAGTCAGTGAGAGTACGTGAGTCAGTCAGTGAGAGTGAGTGTCAGTCAGTGAGAGTGAGTGTCAGTCAGTGAGAGTGAGTCTCAGTCAGTGAGAGTGAGTGAGTCAGTCAGTGAGAGTGAGTGAGTCAGTCAGTGAGAGTGAGTGAGTCAGTCAGTGAGAGTGAGTGAGTCAGCCAGTGAGTCAGCCAGTGGGTCAGTCAGTGACTCAGTCAGTGAGAGTGAGCCAGTCAGTGAGAGTGAGTCAGTCAGTGAGAGTGAGTCAGTCAGTGAGTGAGAGTCACTGAGTCAGTGAGAGTCAGTGAGTCAGTTAGAGTGAGTGAGTCAGTGAGAGTGAGTGAGTCAGTGAGAGTGAGTGAGTGAGTCAGTGAGAGTGAGTGAGTGAGTCAGTGAGAGTGAGTAAATCATTGAGAGTGAGTGAGTCAGTGAGAGTGAGTGAGTCAGTGAGAGTAAATCAGTCAGTCAGTGAGAGTGAGTGAGTCAGTCAGTGAGTGTGAGTGAGTCAGTCAGTGAGAGAGAGAGAGTCAGTCAGTGAGAGTGAGTCAGTCAGTGAGAGTGAGTGAGTCAGTCAGTGGGAGTGAGTGAGTCAGTCAGTGAGAGTGAGTCAGTCAGTGAGAGTGAGTCAGTCAGTGAGAGAGAGAGTGAGTCAGTGAGAGTGAGTCAGTCAGTGAGAGTGAGCGAGTCAGTCAGTGAGAGTGAGTGAGTCAGTCAGTGAGAGTGAGTGAGTCAGTGAGAGTGAGTGAGTCAGTCAGGGAGACTGAGTCAGTCAGTGAGAGTGTGTGAGTCAGTCAGTGAGAGTGAGTGTCAGTCAGTGAGAGTGAGTGTCAGTCAGTGAGAGTGAGTGTCAGTAAGTGAGAGTGAGTCTCAGTCAGTGAGAGTGAGTGAGTCAGTCAGTGAGAGTGAGTGAGTCAGTCAGTGAGAGTGAGTGAGTCAGTCAGTGAGAGTGAGTGAGTCAGTCAGTGAGAGTGAGTCAATCAGTGAGAGTGAGTCAGTCAGTGAGAGTGAGTCAGTCAGTGAGAGTGAGTGAGTCAGTCAGTGAGAGTGAGTGAGTCAGTCAGTGAGTGTGAGTGAGTCAGTCAGTAAGAGAGAGAGAGAGAGAGTCAGTCAGTGAGAGTGAGTCAGTCAGTGAGAGTGAGTGAGTCAGTGAGTGAGAGTGAGTGAGTCAGTCAGTTAGAATGAGTCAATCAGTGAGAGTGAGTCAGTCAGTGAGAGTGAGTCAGTCAGTGAGAGTGAGTGAGTCAGTGAGAGAGTGAGTCAGTGAGAGTGAGTCAGTCAGTGAGAGTGAGCGAGTCAGTCAGTGAGAGTGAGTGAGTCAGTCAGTGAGAGTGAGTGAGTCAGTGAGAGTGAGTGAGTCAGTCAGGGAGACTGAGTCAGTCAGTGAAAGTACGTGAGTCAGTCAGTGAGAGTGAGTGTCAGTCAGTGAGAGTGAGTGTCAGTCAGTGAGAGTTAGTGTCAGTCAGTGAGAGTG
Source organism: Triturus cristatus (assembly GCF_964204655.1). Classification (NCBI taxonomy): domain Eukaryota; kingdom Metazoa; phylum Chordata; class Amphibia; order Caudata; family Salamandridae; genus Triturus; species Triturus cristatus. Next base: position 201,089,802 of record NC_140579.1, read on the forward strand.
AGTCTCAGTCAGTGAGAGTGAGTGAGTCAGTCAGTGAGAGTGAGTGAGTCAGTCAGTGAGAGTGAGTGAGTCAGTCAGTGAGAGTGAGTGAGTCAGCCAGTGAGTCAGCCAGTGGGTCAGTCAGTGACTCAGTCAGTGAGAGTGGGCCAGTCAGTGAGAGTGAGTCAGTCAGTGAGAGTGAGTCAGTCAGTGAGTGAGAGTCAGTGAGTCAGTGAGAGTCAGTGAGTCAGTTAGAGTGAGTGAGTCAGTGAGAGTGAGTGAGTCAGTGAGAGTGAGTGAGTCAGTGAGAGTGAGTGAGTGAGTCAGTGAGAGTGAGTGAGTGAGTCAGTGAGAGTGAGTAAATCATTGAGAGTAAGTGAGTCAGTGAGAGTGAGTGAGTCAGTGAGAGTGAGTGAGTCAGTCAGTGAGAGTGAGTGAGTCAGTCAGTGAGTGTGAGTGAGTCAGTCAGTGAGAGAGAGAGAGTCAGTCAGTGAGAGTGAGTCAGTCAGTGAGAGTGAGTGAGTCAGTCAGTGAGAGTGAGTGAGTCAGTCAGTGAGAGTGAGTCAATCAGTGAGAGTGAGTCAGTCAGTGAGAGTGAGTCAGTCAGTGAGAGTGAGTGAGTCAGTGAGAGAGAGAGTGAGTCAGTGAGAGTGAGTCAGTCAGTGAGAGTGAGCGAGTCAGTCAGTGAGAGTGAGTGAGTCAGTCAGTGAGAGTGAGTGAGTCAGTGAGAGTGAGTGAGTCAGTCAGGGAGACTGAGTCAGTCAGTGAGAGTGTGTGAGTCAGTCAGTGAGAGTGAGTGTCAGTCAGTGAGAGTGAGTGTCAGTCAGTGAGAGTGAGTGTCAGTCAGTGAGAGTGAGTCTCAGTCAGTGAGAGTGAGTGAGTCAGTCAGTGAGAGTGAGTGAGTGTTGGACCCGGCCTCGTGGCGTGGTCCTTAACCCCCTGGATTGTGCCCGTTCCCCGCCCCGGCCGTCACGGGCCACCCGTCTGAACTGCACCAAGGCCCTTCACCCGGAGCTGCACGTGGACGCATACTCCTCGTGGCTCCGCCATCTTGTTGGCATCCACGTCACACCGTGCACCAGCCGGCGCGACCCCGCTCAACCCGGCCTCGACCCCAGCGAAGCCCCGACATCGAGGCACCACGAACTAGCCAGGGGGTGCCACAGGAACCATTCATCGCCCCCGGCGGAGGACAGTATCGATGGGACCCCCAACTGTCCTCCCCTCTCGAGGTGTGATCGCCCTGCAACTCCCATGGGCCTGGCGCCTCTCCTGCTGGGCGTCTGGCCACCTCCACCCGGCCACTCCGCCCCCTCGGGCGCATAGGTCCGGACATCAAAGGGCTCCAGACCTATATCTGGGGCGACCCCACCACAGCTCGGCAGTTGTATCCCGGAGTCGAGAGCCCTGCTGATTGAATCGCGGCTGACCCTACGGAGAAGAACTCTTGTCGGAACCATCACGAGCCCTGCTGACTGCGTCGCGGCTCCCTCCTGTGAACCCTTTTCTGAACCACCTGGAACATCGGAGCCCTGCAGACGCCGTCGCGGCCCAACCTCGCTGGAACCTTCCTCGGAGCCCTGCTGACGACGTCGCGGCTCGAGCTGAACAGAGACCATCTTGAGAGCCCTGCTGATTGAATCGCGGCTCTCCACGAACTGTACGCCAGAGCCCTGCTGACGCCGTCGCGGCTCGACCCCTCCGAGATCGGAGGTCCTCCAGCATGAGGATAAGAACTGGGCCCCAGGTACCCTCGTACCACATTCCTGCCAAAGACTGTCCCGCTACCCCTACCCTTCCAAAGAGACATTGAGACTTTTGGTGGATCCCTCGATCCCTTCGTGTAAATATTGAGCTCGTAACCTTTTATTGATGATAAAGAATTGCTTGTCTTGAGACAACCTCCTTGAGTCCGGTGTGGTGGTGTTACTGTGCTAGTACGGGATAGGAGAAGGATCTCTCAGGAGACTTCTCGGCAGCGCTCGGCTACTTCGTGCAGTGAGAGGGCCCCCCCCTTGGTGGTCTCACCGACTCCTCGGGGTCCGCCTTCCAACAGTGAGTCAGTCAGTGAGAGTGAGTAAGTGAGTCAGTCAGTGAGAGTGAGTCAGTCAGTGAGAGTGAGTGAGTCAGTGAGAGAGAGTGAGTCAGTGAGAGTGAGTCAGTCAGTGAGAGTGAGCGAGTCAGTCAGTGAGAGTGAGTGAGTCAGTCAGTGAGAGTGAGTGAGTCAGTGAGAGTGAGTGAGTCAGTCAGGGAGACTGAGTCAGTCAGTGAGAGTGCGTGAGTCAGTCAGTGAGAGTGAGTGTCAGTCAGTGAGAGTGAGTGTCAGTCAGTGAGAGTTAGTGTCAGTCAGTGAGAGTGAGTCTCAGTCAGTGAGAGTGAGTGAGTCAGTCAGTGAGAGTGAGTGAGTCAGTCAGTGAGAGTGAGTGAGTCAGTCAGTGAGAGAGAGAGAGAGTCAGTCAGTGAGAGTGAGTCAGTCAGTGAGAGTGAGTGAGTCAGTCAGTGAGAGTGAGTCAGTCAGTGAGAGTGAGTCAGCCAGTGAGAGTGAGTGAATCAGTGAGAGAGAGAGTGAGTCAGTGAGAGTGAGTCAGTCAGTGAGAGTGAGCGAGTCAGTCAGTGAGAGTGAGTGAGTCAGTCAGTGAGAGTGAGTGAGTCAGTGAGAGTGAGTGAGTCAGTCAGAGAGACTGAGTCAGTCAGTGAGAGTGCGTGAGTCAGTCAGTGAGAGTGAGTGTCAGTCAGTGAGAGTGAGTGTCAGTCAGTGAGAGTGAGTGTCAGTCAGTGAGAGTGAGTCTCAGTCAGTGAGAGTGAGTGAGTCAGTGAGAGTGAGTGAGTGAGTCAGTGAGAGTGAGTGAGTGAGTCAGTGAGAGTGAGTAAATCATTGAGAGTGAGTGAGTCAGTCAGTGAGAGTGAGTGAGTCAGTCAGTGAGAGAGAGAGAGAGTCAGTCAGTGAGAGTGAGTCAGTCAGTGAGAGTGAGTGAGTCAGTCAGTGAGAGTGAGTCAGTCAGTGAGAGTGAGTCAGCCAGTGAGAGTGAGTGAATCAGTGAGAGAGAGAGTGAGTCAGTGAGAGTGAGTCAGTCAGTGAGAGTGAGCGAGTCAGTCAGTGAGAGTGAGTGAGTCAGTCAGTGAGAGTGAGTGAGTCAGTGAGAGTGAGTGAGTCAGTCAGAGAGACTGAGTCAGTCAGTGAGAGTGTGTGAGTCAGTCAGTGAGAGTGAGTGTCAGTCAGTGAGAGTGAGTGTCAGTCAGTGAGAGTGAGTGTCAGTCAGTGAGAGTGAGTCTCAGTCAGTGAGAGTGAGTGAGTCAGTGAGAGTGAGTGAGTGAGTCAGTGAGAGTGAGTGAGTGAGTCAGTGAGAGTGAGTAAATCATTGAGAGTGAGTGAGTCAGTGAGAGTGAGTGAGTCAGTGAGAGTGAGTCAGTCAGTCAGTGAGAGTGAGTGAGTCAGTCAGTGTGTGTGAGTGAGTCAGTCAGTGAGAGAGAGAGAGTCAGTCAGTGAGAGTGAGTCAGTCAGTGAGAGTGAGTGAGTCAGTCAGTGAGAGTGAGTGAGTCAGTCAGTGAGAGTGAGTCAATCAGTGAGAGTGAGTCAGTCAGTGAGAGTGAGTCAGTCAGTGAGAGTGAGTGAGTCAGTGAGAGAGAGAGTGAGTCAGTGAGAGTGAGTCAGTCAGTGAGAGTGAGCGAGTCAGTCAGTGAGAGTGAGTGAGTCAGTCAGTGAGAGTGAGTGAGTCAGTGAGAGTGAGTGAGTCAGTCAGGGAGACTGAGTCAGTCAGTGAGAGTGCGTGAGTCAGTCAGTGAGAGTGAGTGTCAGTCAGTGAGAGTGAGTGTCAGTCAGTGAGAGTGAGTGTCAGTCCGTGAGAGTGAGTCTCAGTCAGTGAGAGTGAGTGAGTCAGTCAGTGAGAGTGAGTGAGTCAGTCAGTGAGAGTGAGTGAGTCAGCCAGTGAGAGTAAGTGAGTCAGCCAGTGAGTCAGCCAGTGAGTCATGCAGTGACTCAGTCAGTGAGAGTGAGCCAGTCAGTGAGAGTGAGTCAGTCAGTGAGAGTGAGTCAGTCAGTGAGTGAGAGTCAGTGAGTCAGTGAGAGTCAGTGAGTCAGTTAGAGTGAGTGAGTCAGTGAGAGTGAGTGAGTCAGTGAGAGTGAGTGAGTCAGTGAGAGTGAGTGAGTGAGTCAGTGAGAGTGAGTAAATCATTGAGAGTGAGTCAGTCAGTGAGAGTGAGTCAGTCAGTGAGAGTGAGTGAGTCAGTGAGAGAGAGAGTGAGTCAGTGAGAGTGAGTCAGTCAGTGAGAGTGAGCGAGTCAGTCAGTGAGAGTGAGTGAGTGAGTCAGTCAGTGAGAGTGAGTGAGTCAGTGAGAGTGAGTGAGTCAGTCAGGGAGACTGAGTCAGTCAGTGAGAGTGAGTGTCAGTCAGTGAGAGTGAGTGTCAGTCAGTGAGAGTGAGTGTCAGTCAGTGAGAGTGAGTCTCAGTCAGTGAGAGTGAGTGAGTCAGTCAGTGAGAGTGAGTGAGTCAGTCAGTGAGAGTGAGTGAGTCAGTCAGTGAGAGTGAGTGAGTCAGTCAGTGAGAGTGAGTCAATCAGTGAGAGTGAGTCAGTCAGTGAGAGTGAGTCAGTCAGTGAGAGTGAGTGAGTCAGTCAGTGAGAGTGAGTGAGTCAGTCAGTGAGTGTGAGAGAGTCAGTCAGTAAGAGAGAGAGAGAGAGTCAGTCAGTGAGAGTGAGTCAGTCAGTGAGAGTGAGTGAGTCAGTGAGAGTGAGTGAGTCAGTGAGTGAGAGTGAGTGAGTCAGTCAGTTAGAATGAGTCAATCAGTGAGAGTGAGTCAGTCAGTGAGAGTGAGTCAGTCAGTGAGAGTGAGTGAGTCAGTGAGAGAGAGAATGAGTCAGTGAGAGTGAGTCAGTCAGTGAGAGGGAGCGAGTCAGTCAGTGAGAGTGAGTGAGTCAGTCAGTGAGAGTGAGTGAGTCAGTGAGAGTGAGTGAGTCAGTCAGGGAGACTGAGTCAGTCAGTGAAAGTACGTGAGTCAGTCAGTGAGAGTGAGTGTCAGTCAGTGAGAGTGAGTGTCAGTCAGTGAGAGTTAGTGTCAGTCAGTGAGAGTGAGTCTCAGTCAGTGAGAGTGAGTGAGTCAGTCAGTGAGAGTGAGTGAGTCAGTCAGTGAGAGTGAGTGAGTCAGTCAGTGAGAGTGAGTGAGTCAGCCAGTGAGTCAGCCAGTGGGTCAGTCAGTGACTCAGTCAGTGAGAGTGAGCCAGTCAGTGAGAGTGAGTCAGTCAGTGAGAGTGAGTCAGTCAGTGAGTGAGAGTCACTGAGTCAGTGAGAGTCAGTGAGTCAGTTAGAGTGAGTGAGTCAGTGAGAGTGAGTGAGTGAGTCAGTGAGAGTGAGTGAGTGAGTCAGTGAGAGTGAGTAAATCATTGAGAGTGAGTGAGTCAGTGAGAGTGAGTGAGTCAGTGAGAGTGAGTGAGTCAGTCAGTGAGAGTGAGTGAGTCAGTCAGTGAGTGTGAGTGAGTCAGTCAGTGAGAGAGAGAGAGTCAGTCAGTGAGAGTGAGTCAGTCAGTGAGAGTGAGTGAGTCAGTCAGTGAGAGTGAGTGAGTCAGTCAGTGAGAGTGAGTCAATCAGTGAGAGTGAGTCAGTCAGTGAGAGTGAGTCAGTCAGTGAGAGTGAGTGAGTCAGTGAGAGAGAGAGTGAGTCAGTGAGAGTGAGTCAGTCAGTGAGAGTGAGCGAGTCAGTCAGTGAGAGTGAGTGAGTCAGTCAGTGAGAGTGAGTGAGTCAGTGAGAGTGAGTGAGTCAGTCAGGGAGACTGAGTCAGTCAGTGAGAGTGCGTGAGTCAGTCAGTGAGAGTGAGTGTCAGTCAGTGAGAGTGAGTGTCAGTCAGTGAGAGTGAGTGTCAGTCAGTGAGAGTGAGTCTCAGTCAGTGAGAGTGAGTGAGTCAGTCAGTGAGAGTGAGTGAGTGAGTCAGTCAGTGAGAGTGAGTCAGTCAGTGAGAGTGAGTGAGTCAGTGAGAGAGAGTGAGTCAGTGAGAGTGAGTCAGTCAGTGAGAGTGAGCGAGTCAGTCAGTGAGAGTGAGTGAGTCAGTCAGTGAGAGTGAGTGAGTCAGTGAGAGTGAGTGAGTCAGTCAGGGAGACTGAGTCAGTCAGTGAGAGTGCGTGAGTCAGTCAGTGAGAGTGAGTGTCAGTCAGTGAGAGTGAGTGTCAGTCAGTGAGAGTTAGTGTCAGTCAGTGAGAGTGAGTCTCAGTCAGTGAGAGTGAGTGAGTCAGTCAGTGAGAGTGAGTGAGTCAGTCAGTGAGAGTGAGAGAGTCAGTCAATGAGAGAGAGAGAGTCAGTCAGTGAGAGTGAGTCAGTCAGTGAGAGTGAGTGAGTCAGTCAGTGAGAGTGAGTCAGTCAGTGAGAGTGAGTCAGCCAGTGAGAGTGAGTGAATCAGTGAGAGAGAGAGTGAGTCAGTGAGAGTGATTCAGTCAGTGAGAGTGAGCGAGTCAGTCAGTGAGAGTGAGTGAGTCAGTCAGTGAGAGTGAGTGAGTCAGTGAGAGTGAGTGAGTCAGTCAGAGAGACTGAGTCAGTCAGTGAGAGTGCGTGAGTCAGTCAGTGAGAGTGAGTGTCAGTCAATGAGAGTGAGTGTCAGTCAGTGAGAGTGAGTGTCAGTCAGTGAGAGTGAGTCTCAGTCAGTGAGAGTGAGTGAGTCAGTGAGAGTGAGTGAGTGAGTCAGTGAGAGTGAGTGAGTGAGTCAGTGAGAGTGAGTAAATCATTGAGAGTGAGTGAGTCAGTGAGAGTGAGTGAGTCAGTGAGAGTGAGTGAGTCAGTCAGTGAGAGTGAGTGAGTCAGTCAGTGAGTGTGAGTGAGTCAGTCAGTGAGAGAGAGAGAGTCAGTCAGTGAGAGTGAGTCAGTCAGTGAGAGTGAGTGAGTCAGTCAGTGAGAGTGAGTGAGTCAGTCAGTGAGAGTGAGTCAATCAGTGAGAGTGAGTCAGTCAGTGAGAGTGAGTCAGTCAGTGAGAGTGAGTGAGTCAGTGAGAGAGAGAGTGAGTCAGTGAGAGTGAGTCAGTCAGTGAGAGTGAGCGAGTCAGTCAGTGAGAGTGAGTGAGTCAGTCAGTGAGAGTGAGAGTGAGTGAGTCAGTCAGGGAGACTGAGTCAGTCAGTGAGAGTGCGTGAGTCAGTCAGTGAGAGTGATCCAGTCAGTGAGAGTGAGTCAGTCAGTGAGAGTGAGTCAGTCAGTGAGTGAGAGTCAGTGAGTCAGTGAGAGTCAGTGAGTCAGTTAGAGTGAGTGAGTCAGTGAGAGTGAGTGAGTCAGTGAGAGTGAGTGAGTCAGTGAGAGTGAGTGAGTGAGTCAGTGAGAGTGAGTAAATCATTGAGAGTGAGTGAGTCAGTGAGAGTGAGTGAGTCAGTGAGAGTGAGTGAGTCAGTCAGTGAGAGTGAGTGAGTCAGTCCGTGAGTATGAGTGAGTCAGTCAGTGAGAGAGAGAGAGAGTCAGTCAGTGAGAGTGAGTCAGTCAGTGAGAGTGAGTGAGTCAGTCAGTGAGAGTGAGTGAGTCAGTCAGTGAGAGTGAGTCAATCAGTGAGAGTGAGTCAGTCAGTGAGAGTGAGTCAGTCAGTGAGAGTGAGTGAGTCAGTGAGAGAGAGTGTCAGTGAGAGTGAGTCAGTCAGTGAGAGTGAGCGAGTCAGTCAGTGAGAGTGAGTGAGTCAGTCAGTGAGAGTGAGTGAGTCAGTGAGAGTGAGTTAGTCAGTCAGGGAGACTGAGTCAGTCAGTGAGAGTGCGTGAGTCAGTCAGTGAGAGTGAGTGTCAGTCAGTGAGAGTGAGTGAGTCAGTCAGTGAGAGTGAGTGAGTCAGTCAGTGAGAGAGAGAGAGAGTCAGTCAGTGAGAGTTAGTGTCAGTCAGTGAGAGTGAGTCTCAGTCAGTGAGAGTGAGTGAGTCAGTCAGTGAGAGTGAGTGAGTCAGTCAGTGAGAGTGAGTGAGTCAGTCAGTGAGAGAGAGAGAGAGTCAGTCAGTGAGAGTGAGTCAGTCAGTGAGAGTGAGTCAGTCAGTGAGAGTGAGTCAGTCAGTGAGAGTGAGTCAGCCAGTGAAAGTGAGTGAATCAGTGAGAGAGAGAGTGAGTCAGTGAGAGTGAGTCAGTCAGTGAGAGTGAGCGAGTCAGTCAGTGAGAGTGAGTGAGTCAGTCAGTGAGAGTGAGTGAGTCAGTGAGAGTGAGTGAGTCAGTCAGAGAGACTGAGTCAGTCAGTGAGAGTGCATGAGTCAGTCAGTGAGAGTGAGTGTCAGTCAGTGAGAGTGAGTGTCAGTCAGTGAGAGTGAGTCTCAGTCAGTGAGAGTGAGTCAGTCAGTCAGTGAGAGTGAGTGAGTCAGTGAGAGTGAGTGAGTCAGTCAGTGAGAGTGAGTCAGTCAGTGAGAGTGAGTGAGTCAGTCAGTGAGAGTGAGTGTCAGTCAGTGAGAGTGAGTCTCAGTCAGAGAGAGTGAGTAAATCATTGAGAGTGAGTGAGTCAGTGAGAGTGAGTGAGTCAGTGAGAGTGAGTGAGTCAGTCAGGGAGACTGAGTCAGTCAGTGAGAGTACGTGAGTCAGTCAGTGAGAGTGAGTGTCAGTCAGTGAGAGTGAGTGTCAGTCAGTGAGAGTTAGTGTCAGTCAGTGAGAGTGAGTCTCAGTCAGTGAGAGTGAGTGAGTCAGTCAGTGAGAGTGAGTGAGTCAGTCAGTGAGAGTGAGTGAGTCAGTCAGTGAGAGTGAGTCAGTCAGTCTGAGAGTAAGTGAGTCAGTCAGTAAGAGTGAGTGAGTCAGTCAGTGAGAGTGAGTGAGTTAGCCAGTGAGTCAGCCAGTGGGTCAGTCAGTGACTCAGTCAGTGAGAGTGAGCCAGTCAGTGAGAGTGAGTCAGTCAGTGAGAGTGAGTCAGTCAGTGAGAGTGAGTCAGTGAGAGTGAGTCAGTGAGAGGGAGTGAGTCAGTGAGAGTGAGTCAGTCAGTGTGTGAGAGTGGGTGAGTGTCAGTGAGAGTGAGTCAGTCAGTGAGAGTCAGTCAGTGAGAGTGAGCAAGCGAGTCAGTGAGAGTGAGTGAGTCAGTCAGTGAGAGTGAGTCAGTCAGTCAGTGAGAGTGAGTCAGTGAGAGTGAGTCAGTGAGTGAGTGAGTCAGTGAGAGTGAGTCAGTGAGAGTGAGTCAATTAAAGTGAGTCAGTGAGAGTGAGTCAGTGAGAGTGAGAGTGAGTGAGTCAGTCAGTGAGAGTGAGTGAGTCAGTGAGAGTGAGTCAGTCAGTCAGTGAGAGTGAGTCAGTGAGAGTGAGTCAGTCAGTGAGAGTGAGTCAGTCAGTGAGTCAGTGACAGTCAGTGAGTCAGTGAGAGTGAGTGAGTCAGTGAGAGTGAGTGAGTGAGTCAGTGAGAGTGAGTGAGTCAGTCAGTGAGAGTGAGTGAGTCATTGAGAGTGAGTGAGTCAGTGAGAGTGAGTCAGTCAGTCAGTGAGAGTGAGTCAGTCAGTCAGTGAGAGTGAGTCAGTGAGAGTGAGTCAGTGAGTCAGTGAGTCAGTGAGAGTGAGTGAGTCAGTGAGAGTGAGTCAATTAAAGTGAGTCAGTGAGAGTGAGTCAGTGAGAGTGAGAGTGAGGGAGTCAGTCAGTGAGAGTAAGTGAGTGAGTCAGTGAGAGTGAGTGAGTCAGTCAGTGAGAGTGAGTGAGTCAGCCAGTGAGTCAGCCAGTGAGTCATGCAGTGACTCAGTCAGTGAGAGTGAGCCAGTCAGTGAGAGTGAGTCAGTCAGTGAGAGTGAGTCAGTCAGTGAGTGAGAGTCAGTGAGTCAGTGAGAGTCAGTGAGTCAGTTAGAGTGAGTGAGTCAGTGAGAGTGAGTGAGTCAGTGAGAGTGAGTGAGTCAGTAAGAGTGAGTGAGTGAGTCAGTGAGAGTGAGTAAATCATTGAGAGTGAGTGAGTCAGTGAGAGTGAGTGAGTCAGTGAGAGTGAGTGAGTCAGTCAGTGAGAGTGAGTGAGTCAGTCAGTGAGTGTGAGTGAGTCATTCAGTGAGAGAGAGAGAGAGTCAGTCAGTGAGAGTGAGTCAGTCAGTGAGAGTGAGTGAGTCAGTCAGTGAGAGTGAGTGAGTCAGTCAGTGAGAGTGAGTCAATCAGTGAGAGTGAGTCAGTCAGTGAGAGTGAGTCAGTCAGTGAGAGTGAGTGAGTCAGTCAGTGAGAGTGAGTGAGTCAGTCAGTGAGTGTGAGTGAGTCAGTCAGTAAGAGAGAGAGAGTCAGTCAGTGAGAGTGAGTCAGTCAGTGAGAGTGAGTGAGTCAGTGAGTGAGAGTGAGTGAGTCAGTCAGTTAGAATGAGTCAATCAGTGAGAGTGAGTCAGTCAGTGGGAGTGAGTCAGTCAGTGAGAGTGAGTGAGTCAGTGAGAGAGAGAGTGAGTCAGTGAGAGTGAGTCAGTCAGTGAGAGTGAGCGAGTCAGTCAGTGAGAGTGAGTGAGTCAGTCAGTGAGAGTGAGTGAGTCAGTGAGAGTGAGTGAGTCAGTCAGGGAGACTGAGTCAGTCAGTGAAAGTACGTGAGTCAGTCAGTGAGAGTGAGTGTCAGTCAGTGAGAGTGAGTGAGTCAGTCAGTGAGAGTGAGTCAGTCAGTGAGAGTGAGTCAGCCAGTGAGAGTGAGTGAATCAGTGAGAGAGAGAGTGAGTCAGTGAGAGTGAGTCAGTCAGTGAGAGTGAGCGAGTCAGTCAGTGAGAGTGAGTGAGTCAGTCAGTGAGAGTGAGTGAGTCAGTGAGAGTGAGTGAGTCAGTCAGAGAGACTGAGTCAGTCAGTGAGAGTGCGTGAGTCAGTCAGTGAGAGTGAGTGTCAGTCAGTGAGAGTGAGTGTCAGTCAGTGAGAGTGAGTGTCAGTCAGTGAGAGTGAGTCTCAGTCAGTGAGAGTGAGTGAGTCAGTCAGTGAGAGTGAGTCAGTCAGTGAGAGTGAGTGAGTCAGTCAGTGAGAGTGAGTCAGTCAGTGAGAGTGAGTGAGTCAGTCAGTGAGAGTGAGTGTCAGTCAGTGAGAGTGAGTCTCAGTCAGTGAGAGTGAGTAAATCATTGAGAGTGAGTGAGTCAGTGAGAGTGAGTGAGTCAGTGAGAGTGAGTGTTGGAAGGCGGACCCCGAGGAGTCGGTGAGACCACCAAGGGGGGGGCCCTCTCACTGCACGAAGTAGCCGAGCGCTGCCGAGAAGTCTCCTGAGAGATCCTTCTCCTATCCCGTACTAGCACAGTAACACCACCACACCGGACTCAAGGAGGTTGTCTCAAGACAAGCAATTCTTTATCATCAATAAAAGGTTACGAGCTCAATATTTACACGAAGGGATCGAGGGATCCACCAAAAGTCTCAATGTCTCTTTGGAAGGGTAGGGGTAGCGGGACAGTCTTTGGCAGGAATGTGGTACGAGGGTACCTGGGGCCCAGTTCTTATCCTCACGCTGGAGGACCTCCGATCTCGGAGGGGTCGAGCCGCGACGGCGTCAGCAGGGCTCTGGCGTACAGTTCGTGGAGAGCCGCGATTCAATCAGCAGGGCTCTCAAGATGGTCTCTGTTCAGCTCGAGCCGCGACGTCGTCAGCAGGGCTCCGAGGAAGGTTCCAGCGAGGTTGGGCCGCGACGGCGTCTGCAGGGCTCCGATGTTCCAGGTGGTTCAGAAAAGGGTTCACAGGAGGGAGCCGCGACGCAGTCAGCAGGGCTCGTGATGGTTCCTACAAGAGTTCTTCTCCGTAGGGTCAGCCGCGATTCAATCAGCAGGGCTCTCGACTCCGGGATACAACTGCCGAGCTGTGGTGGGGTCGCCCCAGATATAGGTCTGGAGCCCTTTGATGTCCGGACCTATGCGCCCGAGGGGGCGGAGTGGCCGGGTGGAGGTGGCCAGACGCCCAGCAGGAGAGGCGCCAGGCCCATGGGAGTTGCAGGGCGATCACACCTCGAGAGGGGAGGACAGTTGGGGGTCCCATCGATACTGTCCTCCGCCGGGGGCGATGAATGGTTCCTGTGGCACCCCCTGGCTAGTTCGTGGTGCCTCGATGTCGGGGCTTCGCTGGGGTCGAGGCCGGGTTGAGCGGGGTCGCGCCGGCTGGTGCACGGTGTGACGTGGATGCCAACAAGATGGCGGAGCCACGAGGAGTATGCGTCCACGTGCAGCTCCGGGTGAAGGGCCTTGGTGCAGTTCAGACGGGTGGCCCGTGACGGCCGGGGCGGGGAACGGGCACAATCCAGGGGGTTAAGGACCACGCCACGAGGCCGGGTCCAACAGGCATCCCCCCCAGCCGAAGGCATGGAGAGTCACCCATCTCCTTGGGGATTCTCCTCGTCAAGGCGGAAGAAGCGGGACAGGCCGTCGGCGTTGGCGTGGTCATTGCCGGGCCGGTGTTCGATGTCAAAGTCCATCCCTTGTAGCGAGATGGACCACCGCAGCAGCTTGGGGTTCTCGCCCCGCATTTGCATTAGCCATTGCAAGGGCCGGTGGTCGGTCTGGACCCGGAAGTGGGTGCCAAAGAGGTAGGGCCGGAGCTTCTTGAGGGCCCACACCACAGCGAAGGCCTCACGCTCAATAGTGCTCCAGCGTTGCTCTCGGGGCAGTAGTCGTCGGCTGATGAAGGCCACTGGTCGGTCGAGCCCCTTTTCGTCGGCTTGGGATAGGACGGCCCCGATCCCATACTCGGAGGCGTCCGTCTGTACCACGAACTCCTTCTGGTAGTCCGGGGCCTGCAGCACCGGAGCAGTACACATGGCTGTCTTTAGGGTGTCGAAGGCTGTTTGGCAGCGGGGTGTCCAGTGTACCTTCTTGGGCTGCTTTTTGGACGTTAACTCTGTGAGGGGGCCAACAATGCTCCCATAGTCTCGGATAAACCGCCGGTAGTATCCGGTGAGGCCCAGGAAGGCCCGGACAGCGGTCTGGGTAGTGGGGGGTTCCCAGGTCTGGATGGCATCTATCTTTGCTTGGAGGGGGGCCACCTGCCCGCTCCCCACTTGATGGCCCAGGTAGGTCACGGATCCGTGGCCGATTTGGCATTTGCTGGCCTTGATTGTGAGCCCGGCCCGCTGAAGGGCGGCCAGGACGGCCTTCAGGTGGAGAAGGTGCTCGGCCCAGTGGTTGCTGTACACGGCAATGTCATCTAAGTAGGCCGCGCTGAAGGCCTCAAGCCCGGCCAAAACCTTGTTCACCAGTCTTTGGAAGGTGGCCGGGGCGTTCTTCATTCCGAAGGGCATCACCCAAAAGTGGTAATGCCCATCCGGGGTCGAAAAGGCGGATCTTTCTTGGGCGCCGGGGGTGAGCTGGATTTGCCAGTACCCGGCGGTGAGGTCCAGCGTGCTCAAGTAGCGAGCGGCCCCTAGGCGGTCGATCAGTTCGTCGGCCCGGGGTATCGGGTGTGCGTCTGTCTTGGTTACTACATTCAGGGCTCGGTAGTCCACGCAGAATCGCAACTCCGGGGGGTGACCGGGAGCTGCGGCCTTGGGCACCAGGACGACAGGGCTGGCCCACGGGCTGTCGGAAGGCTCGATGACCCCCAGGGCCAGCATCTTCGCTACTTCGGCCTGGATGCAGGCCCGCACTCGGTCAGGCACCCGGTAGGCTCTGTGTCGTATGGGGGGGTTCTCCCCGGTGTCGACGTCGTGGACGCACCAGTGGGTCACCCCCGGGGTGAGAGAGAAGAGGGCTGCGTAGTCCCGCAGTAATCGCTGGCAGTCGTTGCGCTGCTCCGGGGTCAGGGACGAGGCGAGTTGGACCCCTTCGATCGATCCATCGTGACTGTCGGATTGCAAGAGGTCGGGCAAGGGCTCGGAGTCGTCCTCGCTCCCCTCGTCGGTCGCCAGCAGCAGGCTCAGTTCGGTCCGGGCGAAGTGGGGTTTTAGCCTGTTCGCATGTAGGACCCGGCGGCGGTTCCGGGGGGACTCCAGATCGACCAGGTAGGTGACGGGACTTTTCTTCTCCACCACCTTGAAGGGCCCGGTCCACTTGTCCTGGAGGGCGCCGGGTTCGACCGGGGCCATGACCCATACTTTCTGACCTGGCTCGAATTCTACCGTAGAAGTGTTGCGATCGTACCACTGCTTCATGTCCTCCTGGCTGGCCTCGAGGTTGGCTTCGGCTATGGCTCGGAACTTGCGGGTCTGGTTTCGGAGGGTCAGGAGGTATCGGTAGACGTCAGGAGGGGCGCCTCGGGGCTTCATCTCCCAGCCCTCCTTGACCAGGCTGAGTGGTCCGCGGACCGGGTGCCCATACAATAGTTCAAACGGGCTGAACCCCAGGGACTTCTGCGGGACCTCCCGATAGGCAAACAGGAGGCAGGGCAGCAGGACATCCCATTTCCGCCTGAGGGGTTCTTCCAGGCCATGGATCATCCCTTTCAATGTTCGGTTGAACCGCTCAACCAGCCCGTTCCCCTGAGGGTGATATGGGGTCGTGAACTTGTATGTGACCCCGCATTGTTGCCACAGGGACCGCATGTAACTGGAGATAAAGTTCGTGCCACGGTCGCTCACCACTTCGCTGGGGAATCCCACTCGGGAGAAGATCCCCATCAAGGCCCGGCCTACCACAGGGGCCGTTATAGTTCTGAGCGGGACCGCCTCCGGGTACCTGGTGGCGTGGTCCACGAGGACCAGGATGAAGCGGTGGCCCAGGGCGGTTTGGGGGTCCAGGGGTCCCACAATGTCGATTCCGACTCGTTCAAACGGGGTGCTGACGGCGGGAAAGGGCTGGAGGGGGGCCTTGACCCGACCCCCCGTCTTCCCGCTGGCTTGGCAGGTCTGGCAGGACCGGCAGTGGTTGTCCACATCTCTCCGCATCCGAGGCCAGTAGAAGTGGGTCACCAGACGACTGTACGTTTTGTCTTGCCCCAAGTGTCCGGCGAGGGGCACATCATGGGCCAGGTTGAGAAGGAACTCCCGGAAGCGGAGGGGGACCACCAACACGCGGCCGGCCCCGAGTTCTGCCACTTTCTGTTCACTGTACAACAGGCCCTCGGCCCAGTAGATCCAGTGGGTGCCGGTCTGGTCACCGTTGGCTTGCGTGGTCGCCTGCTGTCGGACCCCTTCGAGAGAGGGACAGGACTGTTGCTCTTGCTGGAACTGCTCTCGGGTGGGGCCCCCTTCATGTTGCCATTGCGTCAGTTCTGGTAGGGCGCTCGGAGAAGCCATGTCTTCGGGGGAGGATTCGCTGGGCCCGGGGTCGGTGTCCGCCTCCTCCTCGCTGCTGGCGGGAGGGGGTGTGAGCCCCTCGGGTCGGGCCGTCCCGGAGGTCGAGGAGGAGCGGGGGGCCTGGGCGGTCATGGACCGGGTGATGGCGCAGGCCCAATCAGCCAGTCCCAACATTCGGAGGTGCTCTCGTCGTTCTACTTGAGCCCAGGGGGAACTCTCCAAGTCGTTCCCCAGGAGGCAGTCGACCGGGGCGTCGTCGCGCACCGTCACCTTCAGCAGGCCCGTCACCCCTCCCCACTCGAAGGGGACCAGGGCCATCTGGCATAGGCTTTCACTGTTGTCGGCCGTCCGCACCGGGCACAGCACATTCGGTAGAATCTGTTCAGGGGTCACCAGGTGGCAGCGGACAGCGGTGATACTGGCGCCGGTGTCGCGAAGGGCTTCGGCCCGTTGTCCGTTGACCGTGACCTGCTGCCGGTACTTCTGGGTGTTGGTTGGGATTGGGGTGCAGGGTACCATCTCTCGGCTACCCAGGCAGACCAGGGACATGGCTGCCAGCTCCCACTCAGTGTTTTCTCGGTCGAGGGCCTCTTCTTCCTCCTCTCCCCCCAAGGCGGCGGCTGTCAGCTGCCGGGGCGGGGGCCCGCCGGCCCCGTTTCTTCGGTTCAGGGGGCAGGCCGGGTCGCTGGCAAAGTGTCCGGTTTGTTGGCAGCCATAGCAGGTCACGGGTGGCCGTGGTCCGGGTCGGGCCGGGCCCACCCTTCGCGCTAGGCTCGGGGAGAGATGTGGCTGCGGTGGCCCTCGAGGGGGGCTCCTGGGGGCCCCAGCGGGAGGGTCTCGGTTCCTGTTCGGCCCTCCCCCCCCACCGCGCTGGCGTGGGGGTCCGTTGGGGTTCCTCTGGTACTCCCCCATTGAGCTCCGGGGGACCCGGGAGTTGACCCATCGATCGGCCTCGACGGCAAGATTTCGCGGGTCGGTCATTTTGCTGTCGAGGAGGTGCTGTCTCAGTTCCACGAAGCAATTATTGGAAAGGTGTTCCCAGACGATGAGGTCGACCAGTTGTCCGTAGGTGGTTACTTTGCTGCCTTTGATCCACCCTTCTAGGGCCCGACTGAAAAAGTCCACATATTCCACCCATGTGGTACCCGGGATTTTCTTGCAGTCTCGGAACCGCTGGCGGTACATCTCCGCTGTTAGCCCGTATCGGGTGAGCAGGGCCTCCTTCATGTGATCGTAGGAGGTCATCACCTCCTCCGGTAGCTGGAGCAGCGTGTCCCGCCCTTCACTCAGGAATCGCCCCCACAGGCCTGCGCCCCAGTCTTTTCGGGGCACCCGATGGGAGGTCATGGCCACCTCGTATGCCTTGAACCATTGTTGGATATCGTCATTCTTGTAATACTCCTTGACGACCTCCTTCGGGATATGCACCTTGGCCTCGGGGGGCGGTAGAGTGTCTCTAGTACTGGGGGTGTTGGTCCCTCCGTTCTTGGCCTTGATCTCGAGCTCCTTGAGACTGCGCTCGTGCTCAAGAGTTAGTTTCTTTTCCTCCAACTCCCGGTGTCGTCTCTTCTCTTCTATTTCTTCTTGAAGGCGTAGCTGCTCGAGGGCCAGTTTCTTTTCTGCCAGCTGGAGTTCGCCGTCCAGCCGCAGTCGGGCGAGCTCTAGTTCGTGGCTCCGGACCTTTTCCCGCTCTCGTATTTCTTCCTCGGAGAGGCCGGTTTCTAGGCTCTTTCTTCCTCCGGTTGCCGGGGTCAGTGCGGTTGCTGTGGTCTCCGTCAGGGGCAAGGGCCCTTCTTCCTGGGAGGGGCCTGCCCCAGCCTCCAACCATGCCCTCAGAGCTTTCTGCATCTCTTCCTTGGTACCGAGGCTGGTGGTTGCAATGCCTTTGTCTCTGCAGAACTGTTTTAATTCTTTGTGCGTATATTCTTCCAGCCGTTCGGGCTGGAACTCCATTGTCGCGTTGTTTTCCTGGCTGCTCATGATGCTATTCGTTTGGATGGGTAGCTAGTGGGTACTGGCTGGTACGTACTGCGTTCGGCTCGGATCCCGTCGCTGGCCACCAAATGTTGGAAGGCGGACCCCGAGGAGTCGGTGAGACCACCAAGGGGGGGGCCCTCTCACTGCACGAAGTAGCCGAGCGCTGCCGAGAAGTCTCCTGAGAGATCCTTCTCCTATCCCGTACTAGCACAGTAACACCACCACACCGGACTCAAGGAGGTTGTCTCAAGACAAGCAATTCTTTATCATCAATAAAAGGTTACGAGCTCAATATTTACACGAAGGGATCGAGGGATCCACCAAAAGTCTCAATGTCTCTTTGGAAGGGTAGGGGTAGCGGGACAGTCTTTGGCAGGAATGTGGTACGAGGGTACCTGGGGCCCAGTTCTTATCCTCACGCTGGAGGACCTCCGATCTCGGAGGGGTCGAGCCGCGACGGCGTCAGCAGGGCTCTGGCGTACAGTTCGCGGAGAGCAGCGATTCAATCAGCAGGGCTCTCAAGATGGTCTCTGTTCAGCTCGAGCCGCGACGTCGTCAGCAGGGCTCCGAGGAAGGTTCCAGCGAGGTTGGGCCGCGACGGCGTCTGCAGGGCTCCGATGTTCCAGGTGGTTCAGAAAAGGGTTCACAGGAGGGAGCCGCGACGCAGTCAGCAGGGCTCGTGATGGTTCCGACAAGAGTTCTTCTCCGTAGGGTCAGCCGCGATTCAATCAGCAGGGCTCTCGACTCCGGGATACAACTGCCGAGCTGTGGTGGGGTCGCCCCAGATATAGGTCTGGAGCCCTTTGATGTCCGGACCTATGCGCCCGAGGGGGCGGAGTGGCCGGGTGGAGGTGGCCAGACGCCCAGCAGGAGAGGCGCCAGGCCCATGGGAGTTGCAGGGCGATCACACCTCGAGAGGGGAGGACAGTTGGGGGTCCCATCGATACTGTCCTCCACCGGGGGCGATGAATGGTTCCTGTGGCACCCCCTGGCTAGTTCGTGGTGCCTCGATGTCGGGGCTTCGCTGGGGTCGAGGCCGGGTTGAGCGGGGTCGCGCCGGCTGGTGCACGGTGTGACGTGGATGCCAACAAGATGGCGGAGCCACGAGGAGTATGCGTCCACGTGCAGCTCCGGGTGAAGGGCCTTGGTGCAGTTCAGACGGGTGGCCCGTGACGGCCGGGGCGGGGAACGGGCACAATCCAGGGGGTTAAGGACCACGCCACGAGGCCGGGTCCAACAGTGAGTGAGTCAGTCAGGGAGACTGAGTCAGTCAGTGAGAGTACGTGAGTCAGTCAGTGAGAGTGAGTGTCAGTCAGTGAGAGTGAGTGTCAGTCAGTGAGAGTTAGTGCCAGTCAGTGAGAGTGAGTCTCAGTCAGTGAGAGTGAGTGAGTCAGTCAGTGAGAGTGAGTGAGTCAGTCAGTGAGAGTGAGTCAGTCAGTGAGAGTGAGTCAGTCAGTCTGAGAGTAAGTGAGTCAGTCAGTGAGAGTGAGTGAGTCAGTCAGTAAGAGTGAGTGAGTCAGTCAGTGAGAGTGAGTGAGTTAGCCAGTGAGTCAGCCAGTGGGTCAGTCAGTGACTCAGTCAGTGAGAGTGAGCCAGTCAGTGAGAGTGAGTCAGTCAGTGAGAGTGAGTCAGTCAGTGAAAGTGAGTCAGTGAGAGTGAGTCAGTGAGAGGGAGTCAGTCAGTGAGAGTGAGTCAGTCAGTGTGTGAGAGTGGGTGAGTGTCAGTGAGAGTGAGTCAGTCAGTGAGAGTCAGTCAGTGAGAGTGAGCAAGCGAGTCAGTGAGAGTGAGTCAGTCAGTCAGTGAGAGTGAGTCAGTCAGTCAGTGAGAGTGAGTCAGTGAGAGTGAGTCAGTGAGTGAGTGAGTCAGTGAGAGTGAGTCAGTGAGAGTGAGTCAATTAAAGTGAGTCAGTGAGAGTGAGTCAGTGAGAGTGAGTGAGTCAGTCAGTGAGAGTGAGTGAGTCAGTGAGAGTGAGTCAGTCAGTCAGTGAGAGTGAGTCAGTGAGAGTGAGTCAGTCAGTGAGAGTGAGTCAGTCAGTGAGTCAGTGACAGTCAGTGAGTCAGTGAGAGTGAGTGAGTCAGTGAGAGTGAGTGAGTGAGTCAGTGAGAGTGAGTGAGTCAGTCAGTGAGAGTGAGTGAGTCATTGAGAGTGAGTGAGTCAGTGAGAGTGAGTCAGTCAGTCAGTGAGAGTGAGTCAGTGAGAGTGAGTCAGTGAGTGAGTGAGTCAGTGAGAGTGAGTGAGTCAGTGAGAGTGAGTCAATTAAAGTGAGTCAGTGAGAGTGAGTCAGTGAGAGTGAGAGTGAGGGAGTCAGTCAGTGAGAGTAAGTGAGTGAGTCAGTGAGAGTGAGTGAGTCAGTCAGTGAGAGTGAGTGAGTCAGCCAGTGAGTCAGCCAGTGAGTCATGCAGTGACTCAGTCAGTGAGAGTGAGCCAGTCAGTGAGAGTGAGTCAGTCAGTGAGAGTGAGTCAGTCAGTGAGTGAGAGTCAGTGAGTCAGTGAGAGTCAGTGAGTCAGTTAGAGTGAGTGAGTCAGTGAGAGTGAGTGAGTCAGTGAGAGTGAGTGAGTCAGTGAGAGTGAGTGAGTGTATCAGTGAGAGTGAGTAAATCATTGAGAGTGAGTGAGTCAGTGAGAGTGAGTGAGTCAGTGAGAGTGAGTGAGTCAGTCAGTGAGAGTGAGTGAGTCAGTCAGTGAGTGTGAGTGAGTCAGTCAGTGAGAGAGAGAGAGAGTCAGTCAGTGAGAGTGAGTCAGTCAGTGAGAGTGAGTGAGTCAGTCAGTGAGAGTGAGTGAGTCAGTCAGTGAGAGTGAGTCAATCAGTGAGAGTGAGTCAGTCAGTGAGAGTGAGTCAGTCAGTGAGAGTGAGTGAGTCAGTCAGTGAGAGTGAGTGAGTCAGTCAGTGAGTGTGAGTGAGTCAGTCAGTAAGAGAGAGAGACAGTCAGTCAGTGAGAGTGAGTCAGTCAGTGAGAGAGAGAGTGAGTCAGTGAGAGTGAGTCAGTCAGTGAGAATGAGCGAGTCAGTCAGTGAGAGTGAGTGAGTCAGTCAGTGAGAGTGAGTCAGTCAGTGAGTGTGAGTGAGTCAGTCAGTGAGAGAGAGAGAGAGAGTCAGTCAGTGAGAGTGAGTCAGTCAGTGAGAGTGAGTGAGTCAGTCAGTGAGAGTGAGTGAGTCAATCAGTGAGAGTGAGTCAGTCAGTGAGAGTGAGTGAGTCAGTGAGAGTGAGTCAGTCAGTGAGAGTGAGTGAGTCAGTGAGAGAGAGAGTGAGTCAGTGAGAGTGACTCAGTCAGTGAGAGTGAGTTTCAGTCAGTGAGAGTGAGTCTCAGTCAGTGAGAGTGAGTGAGTCAGTCAGTGAGAGTGAGTGAGTCAGTCAGTGAGAGTGAGTGAGTCAGTCAGTGAGAGTGAGTCAGTCAGTGAGAGTAAGTGAGTCAGTCAGTGAGAGTGAGTGAGTCAGTGAGAGTGAGCGAGTCAGTCAGTGAGAGTGAGTGAGTCAGTAAGGGAGACTGAGTCAGTCAGTGAGAGTGCGTGAGTCAGTCAGTGAGAGTGAGTGTCAGTCAGTGAGAGTGAGTGAGTCAGCCAGTGAGTCAGCCAGTGAGTCATGCAGTGACTCAGTCAGTGAGAGTGAGCCAGTCAGTGAGAGTGAGTCAGTCAGTGAGAGTGAGTCAGTCAGTGAGTGAGAGTCAGTGAGTCAGTGAGAGTCAGTGAGTCAGTTAGAGTGAGTGAGTCAGTGAGAGTGAGTGAGTCAGTAAGAGTGAGTGAGTCAGTGAGAGTGAGTGAGTGAGTCAGTGAGAGTGAGTGAGTCAGTGAGAGTGAGTGAGTCAGTGAGAGTGAGTGAGTCAGTCAGTGAGAGTGAGTGAGTCAGTCAGTGAGTGTGAGTGAGTCAGTCAGAGAGAGAGAGAGAGAGTCAGTCAGTGAGAGTGAGTCAGTCAGTGAGTGAGTTAGTCAGTGAGTGAGAGTGAGTGAGTCAGTCAGTGAGAGTGAGTCAATCAGTGAGAGTGAGTCAGTCAGTGAGAGTGAGTCAGTCAGTGAGAGTGAGTGAGTCAGTGAGAGAGAGAGTGAGTCAGTGAGAGTGAGTCAGTCAGTGAGAGTGAGCGAGTCAGTCAGTGAGAGTGAGTGAGTCAGTCAGTGAGAGTGAGTGAGTCAGTGAGAGTGAGTGAGTCAGTCAGGGAGACTGAGTCAGTCAGTGAGAGTACGTGAGTCAGTCAGTGAGAGTGAGTGTCAGTCAGTGAGAGTGAGTGTCAGTCAGTGAGAGTTAGTGTCAGTCAGTGAGAATGAGTCTCAGTCAGTGAGAGTGAGTGAGTCAGTCAGTGAGAGTGAGTGAGTCAGTCAGTGAGAGTGAGTGAGTCAGTCAGTGAGAGTGAGTCAGTCAGTCTGAGAGTAAGTGAGTCAGTCAGTGAGAGTGAGTGAGTCAGTCAGTAAGAGTGAGTGAGTCAGTCAGTGAGAGTGAGTGAGTTAGCCAGTGAGTCAGCCAGTGGGTCAGTCAGTGACTCAGTCAGTGAGAGTGAGCCAGTCAGTGAGAGTGAGTCAGTCAGTGAGAGTGAGTCAGTCAGTGAGAGTGAGTCAGTGAGAGTGAGTCAGTGAGAGTGAGTCAGTCAGTGAGAGTGAGTCAGTCAGTGTGTGAGAGTGGGTGAGTGTCAGTGAGAGTGAGTCAGTCAGTGAGAGTCAGTCAGTGAGAGTGAGCAAGCGAGTCAGTGAGAGTGAGTCAGTCAGTCAGTGAGAGTGAGTCAGTCAGTTAGTGAGAGTGAGTCAGTGAGAGTGAGTCAGTGAGTGAGTGAGTCAGTGAGAGTGAGTCAGTGAGAGTGAGTCAATTAAAGTGAGTCAGTGAGAGTGAGTCAGTGAGAGTGAGAGTGAGTGAGTCAGTCAGTGAGAGTGAGTGAGTCAGTGAGAGTGAGTCAGTCAGTCAGTGAGAGTGAGTCAGTGAGAGTGAGTCAGTCAGTGAGAGTGAGTCAGTCAGTGAGTCAGTGACAGTCAGTGAGTCAGTGAGAGTGAGTGAGTCAGTGAGAGTGAGTGAGTGAGTCAGTGAGAGTGAGTGAGTCAGTCAGTGAGAGTGAGTGAGTCATTGAGAGTGAGTGAGTCAGTGAGAGTGAGTCAGTCAGTCAGTGAGAGTGAGTCAGTGAGAGTGAGTCAGTGAGTGAGTGAGTCAGTGAGAGTGAGTGAGTCAGTGAGAGTGAGTCAATTAAAGTGAGTCAGTGAGAGTGAGTCAGTGAGAGTGAGAGTGAGGGAGTCAGTCAGTGAGAGTAAGTGAGTGAGTCAGTGAGAGTGAGTCAGTCAGTCAGTGAGAGTGAGTGAGTCAGCCAGTGAGTCAGCCAGTGAGTCATGCAGTGACTCAGTCAGTGAGAGTGAGCCAGTCAGTGAGAGTGAGTCAGTCAGTGAGAGTGAGTCAGTCAGTGAGTGAGAGTCAGTGAGTCAGTGAGAGTCAGTGAGTCAGTTAGAGTGAGTGAGTCAGTGAGAGTGAGTGAGTCAGTGAGAGTGAGTGAGTCAGTGAGAGTGAGTGAGTGTATCAGTGAGAGTGAGTAAATCATTGAGAGTGAGTGAGTCAGTGAGAGTGAGTGAGTCAGTGAGAGTGAGTGAGTCAGTCAGTGAGAGTGAGTGAGTCAGTCAGTGAGTGTGAGTGAGTCAGTCAGTGAGAGAGAGAGAGAGTCAGTCAGTGAGAGTGAGTCAGTCAGTGAGAGTGAGTGAGTCAGTCAGTGAGAGTGAGTGAGTCAGTCAGTGAGAGTGAGTCAATCAGTGAGAGTGAGTCAGTCAGTGAGAGTGAGTCAGTCAGTGAGAGTGAGTGAGTCAGTCAGTGAGAGTGAGTGAGTCAGTCAGTAAGAGAGAGAGAGAGTCAGTCAGTGAGAGTGAGTCAGTCAGTGAGAGAGAGAGTGAGTCAGTGAGAGTGAGTCAGTCAGTGAGAATGAGCGAGTCAGTCAGTGAGAGTGAGTGAGTCAGTCAGTGAGAGTGAGTCAGTCAGTGAGTGTGAGTGAGTCAGTCAGTGAGAGAGAGAGAGAGAGTCAGTCAGTGAGAGTGAGTCAGTCAGTGAGAGTGAGTGAGTCAGTCAGTGAGAGTGAGTGAGTCAATCAGTGAGAGTGAGTCAGTCAGTGAGAGTGAGTGAGTCAGTCAGAGTGAGTCAGTCAGTGAGAGTGAGTGAGTCAGTGAGAGAGAGAGTGAGTCAGTGAGAGTGACTCAGTCAGTGAGAGTGAGTTTCAGACAGTGAGAGTGAGTCTCAGTCAGTGAGAGTGAGTGAGTCAGTCAGTGAGAGTGAGTGAGTCAGTCAGTGAGAGTGAGTGAGTCAGTCAGTGAGAGTGAGTCAGTCAGTGAGAGTAAGTGAGTCAGTCAGTGAGAGTGAGTGAGTCAGTGAGAGTGAGCGAGTCAGTCAGTGAGAGTGAGTGAGTCAGTAAGGGAGACTGAGTCAGTCAGTGAGAGTGCGTGAGTCAGTCAGTGAGAGTGAGTGTCAGTCAGTGAGAGTGAGTGTCAGTCAGTGAGAGTGAGTCTCAGTCAGTGAGAGTGAGTGAGTCAGTCAGTGAGAGTAAGTGAGTCAGTCAGTGAGAGTGAGTGAGTCAGTCAGTGAGAGTGAGTGAGTCAGCCAGTGAGTCAGCCAGTGAGTCATGCAGTGACTCAGTCAGTGAGAGTGAGCCAGTCAGTGAGAGTGAGTCAGTCAGTGAGAGTGAGTCAGTCAGTGAGTGAGAGTCAGTGAGTCAGTGAGAGTCAGTGAGTCAGTTAGAGTGAGTGAGTCAGTGAGAGTGAGTGAGTCAGTAAGAGTGAGTGAGTCAGTGAGAGTGAGTGAGTGAGTCAGTGAGAGTGAGTGAGTCAGTGAGAGTGAGTGAGTCAGTGAGAGTGAGTGAGTCAGTCAGTGAGAGTGAGTGAGTCAGTCAGTGAGTGTGAGTGAGTCAGTCAGAGAGAGAGAGAGAGAGTCAGTCAGTGAGAGTGAGTCAGTCAGTGAGTGAGTGAGTCAGTGAGTGAGAGTGAGTGAGTCAGTCAGTGAGAGTGAGTCAATCAGTGAGAGTGAGTCAGTCAGTGAGAGTGAGTCAGTCAGTGAGAGTGAGTGAGTCAGTGAGAGAGAGAGTGAGTCAGTGAGAGTGAGTCAGTCAGTGAGAGTGAGCGAGTCAGTCAGTGAGAGTGAGTGAGTCAGTCAGTGAGAGTGAGTGAGTCAGTGAGAGTGAGTGAGTCAGTCAGGGAGACTGAGTCAGTCAGTGAGAGTACGTGAGTCAGTCAGTGAGAGTGAGTGTCAGTCAGTGAGAGTGAGTGTCAGTCAGTGAGAGTTAGTGTCAGTCAGTGAGAATGAGTCTCAGTCAGTGAGAGTGAGTGAGTCAGTCAGTGAGAGTGAGTGAGTCAGTCAGTGAGAGTGAGTGAGTCAGTCAGTGAGAGTGAGTCAGTCAGTCTGAGAGTAAGTGAGTCAGTCAGTGAGAGTGAGTGAGTCAGTCAGTAAGAGTGAGTGAGTCAGTCAGTGAGAGTGAGTGAGTTAGCCAGTGAGTCAGCCAGTGGGTCAGTCAGTGACTCAGTCAGTGAGAGTGAGCCAGTCAGTGAGAGTGAGTCAGTCAGTGAGAGTGAGTCAGTCAGTGAGAGTGAGTCAGTGAGAGTGAGTCAGTGAGAGTGAGTCAGTCAGTGAGAGTGAGTCAGTCAGTGTGTGAGAGTGGGTGAGTGTCAGTGAGAGTGAGTCAGTCAGTGAGAGTCAGTCAGTGAGAGTGAGCAAGCGAGTCAGTGAGAGTGAGTCAGTCAGTCAGTGAGAGTGAGTCAGTCAGTTAGTGAGAGTGAGTCAGTGAGAGTGAGTCAGTGAGTGAGTGAGTCAGTGAGACTGAGTCAGTGAGAGTGAGTCAATTAAAGTGAGTCAGTGAGAGTGAGTCAGTGAGAGTGAGAGTGAGTGAGTCAGTCAGTGAGAGTGAGTGAGTCAGTGAGAGTGAGTCAGTCAGTCAGTGAGAGTGAGTCAGTGAGAGTGAGTCAGTCAGTGAGAGTGAGTCAGTCAGTGAGTCAGTGACAGTCAGTGAGTCAGTGAGAGTGAGTGAGTCAGTGAGAGTGAGTGAGTGAGTCAGTGAGAGTGAGTGAGTCAGTCAGTGAGAGTGAGTGAGTCATTGAGAGTGAGTGAGTCAGTGAGAGTGAGTCAGTCAGTCAGTGAGAGTGAGTCAGTCAGTCAGTGAGAGTGAGTCAGTGAGAGTGAGTCAGTGAGTGAGTGAGTCAGTGAGTGAGAGTGAGTGAGTCAGTCAGTGAGAGTGAGTCAATCAGTGAGAGTGAGTCAGTCAGTGAGAGTGAGTCAGTCAGTGAGAGTGAGTGAGTCAGTGAGAGAGAGAGTGAGTCAGTGAGAGTGAGTCAGTCAGTGAGAATGAGCGAGTCAGTCAGTGAGAGTGAGTGAGTCAGTCAGTGAGAGTGAGTGAGTCAGTGAGAGTGAGTGAGTCAGTCAGGGAGACTGAGTCAGACAGTGAGAGTACGTGAGTCAGTCAGTGAGAGTGAGTGTCAGTCAGTGAGAGTGAGTGTCAGTCAGTGAGAGTTAGTGTCAGTCAGTGAGAGTGAGTGAGTCAGTCAGTGAGAGTGAGTGAGTCAGTGAGAGTGAGTGAGTCAGTCAGTGAGAGTGAGTCAGTGAGAGTGAGTGAGTCAGTGAGAGTGAGTCAGTCAGTGAGTCAGTGACAGTCAGTGAGTCAGTGAGAGTGAGTGAGTCAGTGAGAGTGAGTGAGTGAGTGAGTCAGTGAGAGTGAGTGAGTCAGTCAGTGAGAGTGAGTGAGTCATTGAGAGTGAGTGAGTCAGTGAGAGTGAGTCAGTCAATCAGTGAGAGTGAGTCAGTCAGTCAGTGAGAGTGAGTCAGTGAGAGTGAGTCAATTAAAGTGAGTCAGTGAGAGTGAGTCAGTGAGAGTGAGAGTGAGGGAGTCAGTCAGTGAGAGTAAGTGAGTCAGTCAGTGAGAGTGAGTGAGTCAGTCAGTGAGAGTGAGTGAGTCAGCCAGTGAGTCAGCCAGTGAGTCATGCAGTGACTCAGTCAGTGAGAGTGAGCCAGTCAGTGAGAGTGAGTCAGTCAGTGAGAGTGAGTCAGTCAGTGAGTGAGAGTCAGTGAGTCAGTGAGAGTCAGTGAGTCAGTTAGAGTGAGTGAGTCAGTGAGAGTGAGTGAGTCAGTGAGAGTGAGTGAGTCAGTGAGAGTGAGTGAGTGAGTCAGTGAGAGTGAGTAAATCATTGAGAGTGAGTGAGTCAGTGAGAGTGAGTGAGTCAGTGAGAGTGAGTGAGTCAGTCAGTGAGAGTGAGTGAGTCAGTCAGTGAGAGTGAGTCAGTCAGGTAGAGTAAGTGAGTCAGTCAGTGAGAGTGAGTGAGTCAGTCAGTGAGAGTGAGTCAGTCAGTGAGAGTGAGTGAGTCAGTGAGAGAGAGAGTGAGTAAGTGAGAGTGAGTCAGTCAGTGAGAGTGAGCAAGTCAGTCAGTGACAGTGAATGAGTCAGTCAGTGAGAGTGAGTGAGTCAGTGAGAGTGAGTGAGTCAGTCAGGGAGACTGAGTCAGTCAGTGAGAGTGCGTGAGTCAGTCAGTGAGAGTGAGTGTCAGTCAGTGAGAGTGAGTGTCAGTCAGTGAGAGTGAGTGTCAGTCAGTGAGAGTGAGTCTCAGTCAGTGAGAGTGAGTCAGTCAGTCAGTGAGAGTGAGTGAGTCAATGAGAGTGAGTGAGTCAGTCAGTGAGAGTGAGTCAGTCAGTGAGAGTGAGTGAGTCAGTCAGTGAGAGTGAGTGTCATTCAGTGAGAGTGAGTGTCAGTCAGTGAGAGTGAGTCTCAGTCAGTGAGAGTAAGTGAGTCAGTCAGTGAGAGTGAGTGAGTCAGTCAGTGAGAGTGAGTGAGTCAGTCAATGAGAGTGAGTAAGTCAGTCAGTGAGTCAGCCAGTTAGTCAGTCAGTGACTCAGTCAGTGAGAGTGAACCAGTCAGTGAGAGTGAGTCAGTCAGTGAGAGTGAGTCAGTCAGTGAGAGTGAGTCAGTCAGTGAGAGTCAGTGAGTCAGTGAGAGTCAGTGAGTCAGTGAGAGTCAGTGAGTCAGTGAGAGTGAGTGAGTCAGTGAGAGTGAGTGAGTGAGTCAGTGAGAGTGAGTGAGTGAGTCAGTGAGAGTGAATGAGTCATTGAGAGTGAGTGAGTCAGTGAGAGTGAGTGAGTCAGTGAGAGTGAGTGAATCAGTCAGTGAGAGTGAGTCAGTCAGTGAGTGTGAGTGAGTCAGTCAGTGAGAGAGAGAGAGAGAGAGTCAGTCAGTGAGAGTGAGTCAGTCAGTGAGAGTGAGTGAGTCAGTCAGTGAGAGTGAGTGAGTCAATCAGTGAGAGTGAGTCAGTCAGTGAGAGTGAGTGAGTCAGTGAGTGTGAGTCAGTCAGTGAGAGTGAGTGAGTCAGTGAGAGAGAGAGTGAGTCAGTGAGAGTGACTCAGTCAGTGAGAGTGAGTTTCAGTCAGTGAGAGTGAGTGAGTCAGTCAGTGAGAGTGAGTGAGTCAGTCAGTGAGAGTGAGTGAGTCAGTCAGTGAGAGTGAGTCAGTCAGTGAGAGTGAGTGAGTCAGTCAGTGAGAGTGAGTCAGTGAGAGTGAGTGAGTCAGTGAGAGTGAGTCAGTCAGTGAGTCAGTGACAGTCAGTGAGTCAGTGAGAGTGAGTGAGTCAGTGAGAGTGAGTGAGTGAGTCAGTGAGAGTGAGTGAGTCAGTCAGTGAGAGTGAGTCAATCAGTGAGAGTGAGTCAGTCAGTGAGAGTGAGTCAGTCAGTGAGAGTGAGTGAGTCAGTGAGAGAGAGAGTGAGTCAGTGAGAGTGATTCAGTCAGTGAGAGTGAGCGAGTCAGTCAGTGAGAGTGAGTGAGTCAGTCAGTGAGAGTGAGTCAGTCAGTGAGAGTAAGTGAGTCAGTCAGTGAGAGTGAGTGAGTCAGTCAGTGAGAGTGAGTGAGTCAGCCAGTGAGTCAGCCAGTGAGTCATGCAGTGACTCAGTCAGTGAGAGTGAGCCAGTCAGTGAGAGTGAGTCAGTCAGTGAGAGTGAGTCAGTTAGTGAGTGAGAGTCAGTGAGTCAGTGAGATTCAGTGAGTCAGTTAGAGTGAGTGAGTCAGTGAGAGTGAGTGAGTCAGTGAGAGTGAGTGAGTCAGTGAGAGTGAGTGAGTGAGTCAGTGAGAGTGAGTAAATCATTGAGAGTGAGTGAGTCAGTGAGAGTGAGTGAGTCAGTGAGAGTGAGTGAGTCAGTCAGTGAGAGTGAGTGAGTCAGTCAGTGAGAGTGAGTCAGTCAGGTAGAGTAAGTGAGTCAGTCAGTGAGAGTGAGTGAGTCAGTCAGTGAGAGTGAGTCAGTCAGTGAGAGTGAGTGAGTCAGTGAGAGAGAGAGTGAGTAAGTGAGAGTGAGTCAGTCAGTGAGAGTGAGCAAGTCAGTCAGTGACAGTGAATGAGTCAGTCAGTGAGAGTGAGTGAGTCAGTGAGAGTGAGTGAGTCAGTCAGGGAGACTGAGTCAGTCAGTGAGAGTGCGTGAGTCAGTCAGTGAGAGTGAGTGTCAGTCAGTGAGAGTGAGTGTCAGTCAGTGAGAGTGAGTGTCAGTCAGTGAGAGTGAGTCTCAGTCAGTGAGAGTGAGTGAGTCAGTCAGTGAGAGTGAGTGAGTCAATGAGAGTGAGTGAGTCAGTCAGTGAGAGTGAGTCAGTCAGTGAGAGTGAGTGAGTCAGTCAGTGAGAGTGAGTGTCATTCAGTGAGAGTGAGTGTCAGTCAGTGAGAGTGAGTCTCAGTCAGTGAGAGTAAGTGAGTCAGTCAGTGAGAGTGAGTGAGTCAGTCAGTGAGAGTGAGTGAGTCAGTCAATGAGAGTGAGTAAGTCAGTCAGTGAGAGTGAGTGAGTCAGCCAGTGAGTCAGCCAGTTAGTCAGTCAGTGACTCAGTCAGTGAGAGTGAACCAGTCAGTGAGAGTGAGTCAGTCAGTGAGAGTGAGTCAGTCAGTGAGAGTGATTCAGTCAGTGAGAGTCAGTGAGTCAGTGAGAGTCAGTGAGTCAGTGAGAGTCAGTGAGTCAGTGAGAGTGAGTGAGTCAGTGAGAGTGAGTGAGTGAGTCAGTGAGAGTGAGTGAGTGAGTCAGTGAGAGTGAATGAGTCATTGAGAGTGAGTGAGTCAGTGAGAGTGAGTGAGTCAGTCAGTGAGAGTGAGTGAGTCAGTCAGTGAGAGTGAGTCAGTCAGGTAGAGTAAGTGAGTCAGTCAGTGAGAGTGAGTGAGTCAGTCAGTGAGAGTGAGTCAGTCAGTGAGAGTGAGTGAGTCAGTGAGAGAGAGAGTGAGTAAGTGAGAGTGAGTCAGTCAGTGAGAGTGAGCAAGTCAGTCAGTGACAGTGAATGAGTCAGTCAGTGAGAGTGAGTGAGTCAGTGAGAGTGAGTGAGTCAGTCAGGGAGACTGAGTCAGTCAGTGAGAGTGCGTGAGTCAGTCAGTGAGAGTGAGTGTCAGTCAGTGAGAGTGAGTGTCAGTCAGTGAGAGTGAGTGTCAGTCAGTGAGAGTGAGTCTCAGTCAGTGAGAGTGAGTGAGTCAGTCAGTGAGAGTGAGTGAGTCAATGAGAGTGAGTGAGTCAGTCAGTGAGAGTGAGTCAGTCAGTGAGAGTGAGTGAGTCAGTCAGTGAGAGTGAGTGTCATTCAGTGAGAGTGAGTGTCAGTCAGTGAGAGTAAGTGAGTCAGTCAGTGAGAGTGAGTGAGTCAGTCAATGAGAGTGAGTAAGTCAGTCAGTGAGAGTGAGTGAGTCAGCCAGTGAGTCAGCCAGTTAGTCAGTCAGTGACTCAGTCAGTGAGAGTGAACCAGTCAGTGAGAGTGAGTCAGTCAGTGAGAGTGAGTCAGTCAGTGAGAGTGAGTCAGTCAGTGAGAGTCAGTGAGTCAGTGAGAGTCAGTGAGTCAGTGAGAGTCAGTGAGTCAGTGAGAGTGAGTGAGTCAGTGAGAGTGAGTGAGTGAGTCAGTGAGAGTGAGTGAGTGAGTCAGTGAGAGTGAATGAGTCATTGAGAGTGAGTGAGTCAGTGAGAGTGAGTGAGTCAGTGAGAGTGAGTGAATCAGTCAGTGAGAGTGAGTCAGTCAGTGAGTGTGAGTGAGTCAGTCAGTGAGAGAGAGAGAGAGTCAGTCAGTGAGAGTGAGTCAGTCAGTGAGAGGGAGTGAGTCAGTCAGTGAGAGTGAGTGAGTCAATCAGTGAGAGTGAGTCAGTCAGTGAGAGTGAGTGAGTCAGTGAGAGTGAGTCAGTCAGTGAGAGTGAGTGAGTCAGTGAGAGAGAGAGTGAGTCAGTGAGAGTGACTCAGTCAGTGAGAGTGAGTTTCAGTCAGTGAGAGTGAGTGAGTCAGTCAGTGAGAGTGAGTGAGTCAGTCAGTGAGAGTGAGTGAGTCAGTCAGTGAGAGTGAGTCAGTCAGTGAGAGTGAGTGAGTCAGTCAGTGAGAGTGAGTCAGTGAGAGTGAGTGAGTCAGTGAGAGTGAGTCAGTCAGTGAGTCAGTGACAGTCAGTGAGTCAGTGAGAGTGAGTGAGTCAGTGAGAGTGAGTGAGTGAGTCAGTGAGAGTGAGTGAGTCAGTCAGTGAGAGTGAGTGAGTCATTGAGAGTGAGTGAGTCAGTGAGAGTGAGTCAGTCAATCAGTGAGAGTGAGTCAGTCAGTCAGTGAGAGTGAGTCAGTGAGAGTGAGTGAGTGAGTGAGTGAGTCAGTGAGAGTGAGTGAGTCAGTGAGAGTGAGTCAATTAAAGTGAGTCAGTGAGAGTGAGTCAGTGAGAGTGAGAGTGAGGGAGTCAGTCAGTGAGAGTAAGTGAGTCAGTCAGTGAGAGTGAGTGAGTCAGTCAGTGAGAGTGAGTGAGTCAGCCAGTGAGTCAGCCAGTGAGTCATGCAGTGACTCAGTCAGTGAGAGTGAGCCAGTCAGTGAGAGTGAGTCAGTCAGTGAGAGTGAGTCAGTTAGTGAGTGAGAGTCAGTGAGTCAGTGAGAGTCAGTGAGTCAGTTAGAGTGAGTGAGTCAGTGAGAGTGAGTGAGTCAGTGAGAGTGAGTGAGTCAGTGAGAGTGAGTGAGTGAGTCAGTGAGAGTGAGTAAATCATTGAGAGTGAGTGAGTCAGTGAGAGTGAGTGAGTCAGTGAGAGTGAGTGAGTCAGTCAGTGAGAGTGAGTGAGTCAGTCAGTGAGAGTGAGTCAGTCAGGTAGAGTAAGTGAGTCAGTCAGTGAGAGTGAGTGAGTCAGTCAGTGAGAGTGAGTCAGTCAGTGAGAGTGAGTGAGTCAGTGAGAGAGAGAGTGAGTAAGTGAGAGTGAGTCAGTCAGTGAGAGTGAGCAAGTCAGTCAGTGACAGTGAATGAGTCAGTCAGTGAGAGTGAGTGAGTCAGTGAGAGTGAGTGAGTCAGTCAGGCAGACTGAGTCAGTCAGTGAGAGTGCGTGAGTCAGTCAGTGAGAGTGAGTGTCAGTCAGTGAGAGTGAGTGTCAGTCAGTGAGAGTGAGTGTCAGTCAGTGAGAGTGAGTCTCAGTCAGTGAGAGTGAGTGAGTCAGTCAGTGAGAGTGAGTGAGTCAATGAGAGTGAGTGAGTCAGTCAGTGAGAGTGAGTCAGTCAGTGAGAGTGAGTGAGTCAGTCAGTGAGAGTGAGTGTCATTCAGTGAGAGTGAGTGTCAGTCAGTGAGAGTGAGTCTCAGTCAGTGAGAGTAAGTGAGTCAGTCAGTGAGAGTGAGTGAGTCAGTCAGTGAGAGTGAGTCAGTCAGTCAATGAGAGTGAGTAAGTCAGTCAGTGAGAGTGAGTGAGTCAGCCAGTGAGTCAGCCAGTTAGTCAGTCAGTGACTCAGTCAGTGAGAGTGAACCAGTCAGTGAGAGTGAGTCAGTCAGTGAGAGTGAGTCAGTCAGTGAGAGTGATTCAGTCAGTGAGAGTCAGTGAGTCAGTGAGAGTCAGTGAGTCAGTGAGAGTCAGTGAGTCAGTGAGAGTGAGTGAGTCAGTGAGAGTGAGTGAGTGAGTCAGTGAGAGTGAGTGAGTGAGTCAGTGAGAGTGAATGAGTCATTGAGAGTGAGTGAGTCAGTGAGAGTGAGTGAGTCAGTGAGAGTGAGTGAATCAGTCAGTGAGAGTGAGTCAGTCAGTGAGTGTGAGTGAGTCAGTCAGTGAGAGAGAGAGAGAGAGTCAGTCAGTGAGAGTGAGTCAGTCAGTGAGAGTGAGTGAGTCAGTCAGTGAGAGTGAGTGAGTCAATCAGTGAGAGTGAGTCAGTCAGTGAGAGTGAGTGAGTCAGTGAGAGTGAGTCAGTCAGTGAGAGTGAGTGAGTCAGTGAGAGAGAGAGTGAGTCAGTGAGAGTGACTCAGTCAGTGAGAGTGAGTTTCAGTCAGTGAGAGTGAGTGAGTCAGTCAGTGAGAGTGAGTGAGTCAGTCAGTGAGAGTGAGTGAGTCAGTCAGTG
This sequence comes from Triturus cristatus, assembly GCF_964204655.1. Taxonomy (NCBI): domain Eukaryota; kingdom Metazoa; phylum Chordata; class Amphibia; order Caudata; family Salamandridae; genus Triturus; species Triturus cristatus. The sequence goes on from NC_140579.1 coordinate 201,122,025, forward strand.
AGAGTGAGTCAGTCAGTGAGAGTAAGTGAGTCAGTCAGTGAGAGTGAGTGAGTCAGTGAGAGTGAGCGAGTCAGTCAGTGAGAGTGAGTGAGTCAGTCAGGGAGAGTGAGTGAGTCAGTCAGTGAGAGTGAGTGAGTCAGCCAGTGAGTCAGCCAGTGAGTCAGTCAGTGACTCAGTCAGTGAGAGTGAGCCAGTCAGTGAGAGTGAGTGAGTCAGTGAGAGTGAGTGAGTCAGTGAGAGTGAGTCAGTCAGTGAGAGTGAGTGAGTCAGTGAGAGAGAGAGTGAGTCAGTGAGAGTGAGTCAGTCAGTGAGAGTGAGTGAGTCAGTCAGTGAGAGTGAGTGTCAGTCAGTGAGAGTGAGTTTCAGTCAGTGAGAGTGAGTCTCAGTCAGTGAGAGTGAGTGAGTCAGTCAGTGAGAGTGAGTGAGTCAGTCAGTGAGAGTGAGTGAGTCAGTCAGTGAGAGTGAGTCAGTCAGTGAGAGTGCATGAGTCAGTCAGTGAAAGTGAGTGTCAGTCAGTGAGAGTGAGTGTCAGTCAGTGAGAGTGAGTGTCAGTCAGTGAGAGTGAGTGTCAGTCAGTGAGAGTGAGTGAGTCAGTCAGTGAGAGTAAGTGAGTCAGTCAGTGAGAGTGAGTGAGTCAGTCAGTGAGAGTGAGTGAGTCAGCCAGTGAGTCAGCCAGTGAGTCATGCAGTGACTCAGTCAGTGAGAGTGAGCCAGTCAGTGAGAGTGAGTCAGTCAGTGAGAGTGAGTCAGTCAGTGAGTGAGAGTCAGTGAGTCAGTGAGAGTCAGTGAGTCAGTTAGAGTGAGTGAGTCAGTGAGAGTGAGTGAGTCAGTGAGAGTGAGTGAGTCAGTGAGAGTGAGTGAGTGAGTCAGTCAGAGTGAGTAAATCATTGAGAGTGAGTGAGTCAGTGAGAGTGAGTGAGTCAGTGAGAGTGAGTGAGTCAGTCAGTGAGAGTGAGTGAGTCAGTCAGTGAGTGTGAGTGAGTCAGTCAGTAAGAGAGAGAGAGAGTCAGTCAGTGAGAGTGAGTCAGTCAGTGAGAGTGAGTGAGTCAGTGAGTGAGAGTGAGTGAGTCAGTCAGTTAGAATGAGTCAATCAGTGAGAGTGAGTCAGTCAGTGAGAGTGAGTCAGTCAGTGAGAGTGAGTCAGTCAGTGAGAGTGAGTGAGTCAGTGAGAGAGAGAGTGAGTCAGTGAGAGTGAGTGAGTCAGTCAGGGAGACTGAGTCAGTCAGTGAGAGTACGTGAGTCAGTCAGTGAGAGTGAGTGTCAGTCAGTGAGAGTGAGTGTCAGTCAGTGAGAGTTAGTGTCAGTCAGTGAGAGTGAGTCTCAGTCAGTGAGAGTGAGTGAGTCAGTCAGTGAGAGTGAGTGAGTCAGTCAGTGAGAGTGAGTGAGTCAGTCAGTGAGAGTGAGTGAGTCAGCCAGTCAGTCAGCCAGTGGGTCAGTCAGTGACTCAGTCAGTGAGAGTGAGCCAGTCAGTGAGAGTGAGTCAGTCAGTGAGAGTGAGTCAGTCAGTGAGAGTGAGTCAGTGAGAGTGAGTCAGTGAGAGTGAGTGAGTCAGTGAGAGAGAGAGTGAGTCAGTGAGAGTGAGTCAGTCAGTGAGAGTGAGCGAGTCAGTCAGTGAGAGTGAGTGAGTCAGTCAGTGAGAGTGAGTGAGTCAGTGAGAGTGAGTGAGTCAGTCAGGGAGACTGAGTCAGTCAGTGAGAGTGCGTGAGTCAGTCAGTGAGAGTGAGTGTCAGTCAGTGAGAGTGAGTGTCAGTCAGTGAGAGTGAGTGTCAGTCAGTGAGAGTGAGTCTCAGTCAGTGAGAGTGAGTGAGTCAGTCAGTGAGAGTAAGTGAGTCAGTCAGTGAGAGTGAGTGAGTCAGTCAGTGAGAGTGAGTGAGTCAGCCAGTGAGTCAGCCAGTGAGTCATGCAGTGACTCAGTCAGTGAGAGTGAGCCAGTCAGTGAGAGTGAGTCAGTCAGTGAGAGTGAGTCAGTCAGTGAGTGAGAGTCAGTGAGTCAGTGAGAGTCAGTGAGTCAGTTAGAGTGAGTGAGTCAGTGAGAGTGAGTGAGTCAGTGAGAGTGAGTGAGTCAGTGAGAGTGAGTGAGTGAGTCAGTGAGAGTGAGTAAATCATTGAGAGTGAGTGAGTCAGTGAGAGTGAGTGAGTCAGTGAGAGTGAGTGAGTCAGTCAGTGAGAGTGAGTGAGTCAGTCAGTGAGTGTGAGTGAGTCAGTCAGAGAGAGAGAGAGAGAGTCAGTCAGTGAGAGTGAGTCAGTCAGTGAGTGAGTGAGTCAGTGAGTGAGAGTGAGTGAGTCAGTCAGTGAGAGTGAGTCAATCAGTGAGAGTGAGTCAGTCAGTGAGAGTGAGTCAGTCAGTGAGAGTGAGTGAGTCAGTGAGAGAGAGAGTGAGTCAGTGAGAGTGAGTCAGTCAGTGAGAGTGAGCGAGTCAGTCAGTGAGAGTGAGTGAGTCAGTCAGTGAGAGTGAGTGAGTCAGTGAGAGTGAGTGAGTCAGTCAGGGAGACTGAGTCAGTCAGTGAGAGTACATGAGTCAGTCAGTGAGAGTGAGTGTCAGTCAGTGAGAGTGAGTGTCAGTCAGTGAGAGTTAGTGTCAGTCAGTGAGAGTGAGTCTCAGTCAGTGAGAGTGAGTGAGTCAGTCAGTGAGAGTGAGTGAGTCAGTCAGTGAGAGTGAGTGAGTCAGTCAGTGAGAGTGAGTCAGTCAGTCTGAGAGTAAGTGAGTCAGTCAGTGAGAGTGAGTGAGTCAGTCAGTAAGAGTGAGTGAGTCAGTCAGTGAGAGTGAGTGAGTTAGCCAGTGAGTCAGCCAGTGGGTCAGTCAGTGACTCAGTCAGTGAGAGTGAGCCAGTCAGTGAGAGTGAGTCAGTCAGTGAGAGTGAGTCAGTCAGTGAGAGTGAGTCAGTGAGAGTGAGTCAGTGAGAGGGAGTCAGTCAGTGAGAGTGAGTCAGTCAGTATGTGAGAGTGGGTGAGTGTCAGTGAGAGTGAGTCAGTCAGTGAGAGTCAGTCAGTGAGAGTGAGCAAGCGAGTCAGTGAGAGTGAGTCAGTCAGTCAGTGAGAGTGAGTCAGTCAGTCAGTGAGAGTGAGTCAGTGAGAGTGAGTCAGTGAGTGAGTGAGTCAGTGAGACTGAGTCAGTGAGAGTGAGTCAATTAAAGTGAGTCAGTGAGAGTGAGTCAGTGAGAGTGAGAGTGAGTGAGTCAGTCAGTGAGAGTGAGTGAGTCAGTGAGAGTGAGTCAGTCAGTCAGTGAGAGTGAGTCAGTGAGAGTGAGTCAGTCAGTGAGAGTGAGTCAGTCAGTGAGTCAGTGAGAGTGAGTGAGTCAGTGAGAGTGAGTGAGTCAGTGAGAGTGAGTGAGTGAGTCAGTGAGAGTGAGTGAGTCAGTCAGTGAGAGTGATTGAGTCATTGAGAGTGAGTGAGTCAGTGAGAGTGAGTCAGTCAGTCAGTGAGAGTGAGTCAGTCAGTCAGTGAGAGTGAGTCAGTGAGAGTGAGTCAGTGAGTGAGTGAGTCAGTGAGTGAGAGTGAGTGAGTCAGTCAGTGAGAGTGAGTCAGTCAGTGAGAGTGAGTCAGTCAGTGAGAGTGAGTGAGTCAGTGAGAGAGAGAGTGAGTCAGTGAGAGTGAGTCAGTCAGTGAGAATGAGCGAGTCAGTCAGTGAGAGTGAGTGAGTGAGTCAGTGAGAGTGAGTGAGTCAGTGAGAGTGAGTGAGTCAGTCAGGGAGACTGAGTCAGTCAGTGAGAGTACGTGAGTCAGTCAGTGAGAGTGAGTGTCAGTCAGTGAGAGTGAGTGTCAGTCAGTGAGAGTTAGTGTCAGTCAGTGAGAGTGAGTCTCAGTCAGTGAGAGTGAGTGAGTCAGTCAGTGAGAGTGAGTGAGTCAGTCAGTGAGAGTGAGTGAGTCAGCCAGTGAGTCAGCCAGTGAGTCATGCAGTGACTCAGTCAGTGAGAGTGAGCCAGTCAGTGAGAGTGAGTCAGTCAGTGAGAGTGAGTCAGTCAGTGAGTGAGAGTCAGTGAGTCAGTGAGAGTCAGTGAGTCAGTTAGAGTGAGTGAGTCAGTGAGAGTGAGTGAGTCAGTAAGAGTGAGTGAGTCAGTGAGAGTGAGTGAGTGAGTCAGTGAGAGTGAGTGAGTCAGTGAGAGTGAGTCAGTCAGTCTGAGAGTAAGTGAGTCAGTCAGTGAGAGTGAGTGAGTCAGTCAGTAAGAGTGAGTGAGTCAGTCAGTGAGAGTGAGTGAGTTAGCCAGTGAGTCAGCCAGTGGGTCAGTCAGTGACTCAGTCAGTGAGAGTGAGCCAGTCAGTGAGAGTGAGTCAGTCAGTGAGAGTGAGTCAGTCAGTGAGAGTGAGTCAGTGAGAGTGAGTCAGTGAGAGGGAGTCAGTCAGTGAGAGTGAGTCAGTCAGTGTGTGAGAGTGGGTGAGTGTCAGTGAGAGTGAGTCAGTCAGTGAGAGTCAGTCAGTGAGAGTGAGCAAGTGAGTCAGTGAGAGTGAGTCAGTCAGTCAGTGAGAGTGAGTCAGTCAGTCAGTGAGAGTGAGTCAGTGAGAGTGAGTCAGTGAGTGAGTGAGTCAGTGAGAGTGAGTCAGTGAGAGTGAGTCAATTAAAGTGAGTCAGTGAGAGTGAGTCAGTGAGAGTGAGAGTGAGTGAGTCAGTCAGTGAGAGTGAGTGAGTCAGTGAGAGTGAGTGAGTCAGTCAGTGAGAGTGAGTCAGTGAGAGTGAGTCAGTCAGTGAGAGTGAGTCAGTCAGTGAGTCAGTGAGAGTGAGTGAGTCAGTGAGAGTGAGTGAGTCAGTGAGAGTGAGTGAGTGAGTCAGTGAGAGTGAGTGAGTCAGTCAGTGAGAGTGAGTGAGTCATTGAGAGTGAGTCTCAGTCAGTGAGAGTGAGTGAGTCAGTCAGTGAGAGTGAGTGAGTCAGTCAGTGAGAGTGAGTGAGTCAGCCAGTGAGTCAGCCAGTGAGTCATGCAGTGACTCAGTCAGTGAGAGTGAGCCAGTCAGTGAGAGTGAGTCAGTCAGTGAGAGTGAGTCAGTCAGTGAGTGAGAGTCAGTGAGTCAGTGAGAGTCAGTGAGTCAGTTAGAGTGAGTGAGTCAGTGAGAGTGAGTGAGTCAGTAAGAGTGAGTGAGTCAGTGAGAGTGAGTGAGTGAGTCAGTGAGAGTGAGTGAGTCAGTGAGAGTGAGTCAGTCAGTCTGAGAGTAAGTGAGTCAGTCAGTGAGAGTGAGTGAGTCAATCAGTAAGAGTGAGTGAGTCAGTCAGTGAGAGTGAGTGAGTTAGCCAGTGAGTCAGCCAGTGGGTCAGTCAGTGACTCAGTCAGTGAGAGTGAGCCAGTCAGTGAGAGTGAGTCAGTCAGTGAGAGTGAGTCAGTCAGTGAGAGTGAGTCAGTGAGAGTGAGTCAGTGAGAGGGAGTCAGTCAGTGAGAGTGAGTCAGTCAGTGTGTGAGAGTGGGTGAGTGTCAGTGAGAGTGAGTCAGTCAGTGAGAGTCAGTCAGTGAGAGTGAGCAAGTGAGTCAGTGAGAGTGAGTCAGTCAGTCAGTGAGAGTGAGTGAGTCAGTCAGTGAGAGTGAGTCAGTGAGAGTGAGTCAGTGAGTGAGTGAGTCAGTGAGAGTGAGTCAGTGAGAGTGAGTCAATTAAAGTGAGTCAGTGAGAGTGAGTCAGTGAGAGTGAGAGTGAGTGAGTCAGTCAGTGAGAGTGAGTGAGTCAGTGAGAGTGAGTGAGTCAGTCAGTGAGAGTGAGTCAGTGAGAGTGAGTCAGTCAGTGAGAGTGAGTCAGTCAGTGAGTCAGTGAGAGTGAGTGAGTCAGTGAGAGTGAGTGAGTCAGTGAGAGTGAGTGAGTGAGTCAGTGAGAGTGAGTGAGTCAGTCAGTGAGAGTGAGTGAGTCATTGAGAGTGAGTCAGTCAGTGAGAGTGAGTCAGTCAGTCAGTGAGAGTGAGTCAGTCAGTCAGTGAGAGTGAGTCAGTGAGAGTGAGTCAGTGAGTGAGTGAGTCAGTGAGAGTGAGTGAGTCAGTGAGAGTGAGTCAATTAAAGTGAGTCAGTGAGAGTGAGTCAGTGAGAGTGAGAGTGAGAGAGTCAGTCAGTGAGAGTAAGTGAGTCAGTCAGTGAGAGTGAGTGAGTCAGTCAGTGAGAGTGAGTGAGTCAGCCAGTGAGTCAGCCAGTGAGTCATGCAGTGAATCAGTCAGTGAGAGTGAGCCAGTCAGTGAGAGTGAGTCAGTCAGTGAGAGTGAGTCAGTCAGTGAGTGAGAGTCAGTGAGTCAGTGAGAGTCAGTGAGTCAGTTAGAGTGAGTGAGTCAGTGAGAGTGAGTGAGTCAGTGAGAGTGAGTGAGTCAGTGAGAGTGAGTGAGTGAGTCAGTGAGAGTGAGTAAATCATTGAGAGTGAGTGAGTCAGTGAGAGTGAGTGAGTCAGTGAGAGTGAGTGAGTCAGTCAGTGAGAGTGAGTGAGTCAGTCAGTGAGTGTGAGTGAGTCAGTCAGTGAGAGAGAGAGAGAGTCAGTCAGTGAGAGTGAGTCAGTCAGTGAGAGTGTGTGAGTCAGTCAGTGAGAGTGAGTGAGTCAGTCAGTGAGAGTGAGTCAATCAGTGAGAGTGAGTCAGTCAGTGAGAGTGAGTCAGTCAGTGAGAGTGAGTGAGTCAGTCAGTGAGAGTGAGTCAGTCAGTCAGTGAGTGTGAGTGAGTCAGTCAGTAAGAGAGAGAGAGAGTCAGTCAGTGACAGTGAGTCAGTCAGTGAGAGTGAGTGAGTGAGAGTGAGTGAGTCAGTCAGTTAGAATGAGTCAATCAGTGAGAGTGAGTCAGTCAGTGAGAGTGAGTCAGTCAGTGAGAGTGAGTGAGTCAGTGAGAGAGAGAGTGAGTCAGTGAGAGTGAGTCAGTCAGTGAGAGTGAGCGAGTCAGTCAGTGAGAGTGAGTGAGTCAGTCAGTGAGAGTGAGTGAGTCAGTGAGAGTGAGTGAGTCAGTCAGGGAGACTGAGTCAGTCAGTGAGAGTACGTGAGTCAGTCAGTGAGAGTGAGTGTCAGTCAGTGAGAGTGAGTGTCAGTCAGTGAGAGTGAGTCTCAGTCAGTGAGAGTGAGTGAGTCAGTCAGTGAGAGTGAGTGAGTCAGTCAGTGAGAGTGAGTGAGTCAGTCAGTGAGAGTGAGTGAGTCAGCCAGTGAGTCAGCCAGTGGGTCAGTCAGTGACTCAGTCAGTGAGAGTGAGCCAGTCAGTGAGAGTGAGTCAGTCAGTGAGAGTGAGTCAGTCAGTGAGTGAGAGTCACTGAGTCAGTGAGAGTCAGTGAGTCAGTTAGAATGAGTGAGTCAGTGAGAGTGAGTGAGTGAGTCAGTGAGAGTGAGTAAATCATTGAGAGTGAGTGAGTCAGTGAGAGTGAGTGAGTCAGTGAGAGTAAATCAGTCAGTCAGTGAGAGTGAGTGAGTCAGTCAGTGAGTGTGAGTGAGTCAGTCAGTGAGAGAGAGAGAGTCAGTCAGTGAGAGTGAGTCAGTCAGTGAGAGTGAGTGAGTCAGTCAGTGAGAGTGAGTGAGTCAGTCAGTGAGAGTGAGTCAGTCAGTGAGAGTGAGTGAGTCAGTGAGAGAGAGAGTGAGTCAGTGAGAGTGAGTCAGTCAGTGAGAGTGAGCGAGTCAGTCAGTGAGAGTGAGTGAGTCAGTCAGTGAGAGTGAGTGAGTCAGTGAGAGTGAGTGAGTCAGTCAGGGAGACTGAGTCAGTCAGTGAGAGTGCGTGAGTCAGTCAGTGAGAGTGAGTGTCAGTCAGTGAGAGTGAGTGTCAGTCAGTGAGAGTGAGTGTCAGTCAGTGAGAGTGAGTCTCAGTCAGTGAGAGTGAGTGAGTCAGTCAGTGAGAGTGAGTGAGTCAGTCAGTGAGAGTGAGTGAGTCAGTCAGTGAGAGTGAGTCAATCAGTGAGAGTGAGTCAGTCAGTGAGAGTGAGTCAGTCAGTGAGAGTGAATGAGTCAGTCAGTGAGAGTGAGTGAGTCAGTCAGTGAGTGTGAGTGAGTCAGTCAGTAAGAGAGAGAGAGAGAGAGTCAGTCAGTGAGAGTGAGTCAGTCAGTGAGAGTGAGTGAGTCAGTGAGTGAGAGTGAGTGAGTCAGTCAGTTAGAATGAGTCAATCAGTGAGAGTGAGTCAGTCAGTGAGAGTGAGTCAGTCAGTGAGAGTGAATGAGTCAGTGAGAGAGAGAGTGAGTCAGTGAGAATGAGTCAGTCAGTGAGAGTGAGCGAGTCAGTCAGTGAGAGTGAGTGAGTCAGTCAGTGAGAGTGAGTGAGTCAGTCAGTGAGAGTGAGTGAGTCAGTGAGAGTGAGTGAGTCAGTCAGGGAGACTGAGTCAGTCAATGAAAGTACGTGAGTCAGTCAGTGAGAGTGAGTGTCAGTCAGTGAGAGTGAGTGTCAGTCAGTGAGAGTTAGTGTCAGTCAGTGAGAGTGAGTCTCAGTCAGTGAGAGTGAGTGAGTCAGTCAGTGAGAGTGAGTGAGTCAGTCAGTGAGAGTGAGTGAGTCAGTCAGTGAGAGTGAGTGAGTCAGCCAGTGAGTCAGCCAGTGGGTCAGTCAGTGACTCAGTCAGTGAGAGTGAGCCAGTCAGTGAGAGTGAGTCAGTCAGTGAGAGTGAGTCAGTCAGTGAGTGAGAGTCACTGAGTCAGTGAGAGTCAGTGAGTCAGTTAGAGTGAGTGAGTCAGTGAGAGTGAGTGAGTCAGTGAGAGTGAGTGAGTCAGTGAGAGTGAGTGAGTGAGTCAGTGAGAGTGAGTAAATCATTGAGAGTGAGTGAGTCAGTGAGAGTGAGTGAGTCAGTGAGAGTGAGTGAGTCAGTCAGTGAGAGTGAGTGAGTCAGTCAGTGAGTGTGAGTGAGTCAGTCAGTGAGAGAGAGAGAGTCAGTCAGTGAGAGTGAGTCAGTCAGTGAGAGTGAGTGAGTCAGTCAGTGAGAGTGAGTGAGTCAGTCAGTGAGAGTGAGTCAATCAGTGAGAGTGAGTCAGTCAGTGAGAGTGAGCCAGTCAGTGAGAGTGAGTGAGTCAGTGAGAGAGAGAGTGAGTCAGTGAGAGTGAGTCAGTCAGTGAGAGTGAGCGAGTCAGTCAGTGAGAGTGAGTGAGTCAGTCAGTGAGAGTGAGAGTGAGTGAGTCAGTCAGGGAGACTGAGTCAGTCAGTGAGAGTGCGTGAGTCAGTCAGTGAGAGTGAGCCAGTCAGTGAGAGTGAGTCAGTCAGTGAGAGTGAGTCAGTCAGTGAGTGAGAGTCAGTGAGTCAGTGAGAGTCAGTGAGTCAGTTAGAGTGAGTGAGTCAGTGAGAGTGAGTGAGTCAGTGAGAGTGAGTGAGTCAGTGAGAGTGAGTGAGTGAGTCAGTGAGAGTGAGTAAATCATTGAGAGTGAGTGAGTCAGTGAGAGTGAGTGAGTCAGTGAGAGTGAGTGAGTCAGTCAGTGAGAGTGAGTGAGTCAGTCCGTGAGTATGAGTGAGTCAGTCAGTGAGAGAGAGAGAGAGTCAGTCAGTGAGAGTGAGTCAGTCAGTGAGAGTGAGTGAGTCAGTCAGTGAGAGTGAGTGAGTCAGTCAGTGAGAGTGAGTCAATCAGTGAGAGTGAGTCAGTCAGTGAGAGTGAGTCAGTCAGTGAGAGTGAGTGAGTCAGTGAGAGAGAGTGTCAGTGAGAGTGAGTCAGTCAGTGAGAGTGAGCGAGTCAGTCAGTGAGAGTGAGTGAGTCAGTCAGTGAGAGTGAGTGAGTCAGTGAGAGTGAGTTAGTCAGTCAGGGAGACTGAGTCAGTCAGTGAGAGTGCGTGAGTCAGTCAGTGAGAGTGAGTGTCAGTCAGTGAGAGTGAGTGAGTCAGTCAGTGAGAGTGAGTGAGTCAGTCAGTGAGAGAGAGAGAGAGTCAGTCAGTGAGAGTTAGTGTCAGTCAGTGAGAGTGAGTCTCAGTCAGTGAGAGTGAGTGAGTCAGTCAGTGAGAGTGAGTGAGTCAGTCAGTGAGAGTGAGTGAGTCAGTCAGTGAGAGAGAGAGAGAGTCAGTCAGTGAGAGTGAGTCAGTCAGTGAGAGTGAGTCAGTCAGTGAGAGTGAGTCAGTCAGTGAGAGTGAGTCAGCCAGTGAGAGTGAGTGAATCAGTGAGAGAGAGAGTGAGTCAGTGAGAGTGAGTCAGTCAGTGAGAGTGAGCGAGTCAGTCAGTGAGAGTGAGTGAGTCAGTCAGTGAGAGTGAGTGAGTCAGTGAGAGTGAGTGAGTCAGTCAGAGAGACTGAGTCAGTCAGTAAGAGTGCATGAGTCAGTCAGTGAGAGTGAGTGTCAGTCAGTGAGAGTGAGTGTCAGTCAGTGAGAGTGAGTGTCAGTCAGTGAGAGTGAGTCTCAGTCAGTGAGAGTGAGTGAGTCAGTCAGTGAGAGTGAGTGAGTCAGTGAGAGTGAGTGAGTCAGTCAGTGAGAGTGAGTCAGTCAGTGAGAGTGAGTGAGTCAGTCAGTGAGAGTGAGTGTCAGTCAGTGAGAGTGAGTCTCAGTCAGAGAGAGTGAGTAAATCATTGAGAGTGAGTGAGTCAGTGAGAGTGAGTGAGTCAGTGAGAGTGAGTGAGTCAGTCAGGGAGACTGAGTCAGTCAGTGAGAGTACGTGAGTCAGTCAGTGAGAGTGAGTGTCAGTTAGTGAGAGTGAGTGTCAGTCAGTGAGAGTTAGTGTCAGTCAGTGAGAGTGAGTCTCAGTCAGTGAGAGTGAGTGAGTCAGTCAGTGAGAGTGAGTGAGTCAGTCAGTGAGAGTGAGTGAGTCAGTCAGTGAGAGTGAGTCAGTCAGTCTGAGAGTAAGTGAGTCAGTCAGTAAGAGTGAGTGAGTCAGTCAGTGAGAGTGAGTGAGTTAGCCAGTGAGTCAGCCAGTGGGTCAGTCAGTGACTCAGTCAGTGAGAGTGAGCCAGTCAGTGAGAGTGAGTCAGTCAGTGAGAGTGAGTCAGTCAGTGAGAGTGAGTCAGTGAGAGTGAGTCAGTGAGAGGGAGTGAGTCAGTGAGAGTGAGTCAGTCAGTGTGTGAGAGTGGGTGAGTGTCAGTGAGAGTGAGTCAGTCAGTGAGAGTCAGTCAGTGAGAGTGAGCAAGCGAGTCAGTGAGAGTGAGTGAGTCAGTCAGTGAGAGTGAGTCAGTCAGTCAGTGAGAGTGAGTCAGTGAGAGTGAGTCAGTGAGTGAGTGAGTCAGTGAGAGTGAGTCAGTGAGAGTGAGTCAATTAAAGTGAGTCAGTGAGAGTGAGTCAGTGAGAGTGAGAGTGAGTGAGTCAGTCAGTGAGAGTGAGTGAGTCAGTGAGAGTGAGTCAGTCAGTCAGTGAGAGTGAGTCAGTGAGAGTGAGTCAGTCAGTGAGAGTGAGTCAGTCAGTGAGTCAGTGACAGTCAGTGAGTCAGTGAGAGTGAGTGAGTCAGTGAGAGTGAGTGAGTGAGTCAGTGAGAGTGAGTGAGTCAGTCAGTGAGAGTGAGTGAGTCATTGAGAGTGAGTGAGTCAGTGAGAGTGAGTCAGTCAGTCAGTGAGAGTGAGTCAGTCAGTCAGTGAGAGTGAGTCAGTGAGAGTGAGTCAGTGAGTGAGTGAGTCAGTGAGAGTGAGTGAGTCAGTGAGAGTGAGTCAATTAAAGTGATTCAGTGAGAGTGAGTCAGTGAGAGTGAGAGTGAGGGAGTCAGTCAGTGAGAGTAAGTGAGTGAGTCAGTGAGAGTGAGTGAGTCAGTCAGTGAGAGTGAGTGAGTCAGCCAGTGAGTCAGCCAGTGAGTCATGCAGTGACTCAGTCAGTGAGAGTGAGCCAGTCAGTGAGAGTGAGTCAGTCAGTGAGAGTGAGTCAGTCAGTGAGTGAGAGTCAGTGAGTCAGTGAGAGTCAGTGAGTCAGTTAGAGTGAGTGAGTCAGTGAGAGTGAGTGAGTCAGTGAGAGTGAGTGAGTCAGTAAGAGTGAGTGAGTGAGTCAGTGAGAGTGAGTAAATCATTGAGAGTGAGTGAGTCAGTGAGAGTGAGTGAGTCAGTGAGAGTGAGTGAGTCAGTCAGTGAGAGTGAGTGAGTCAGTCAGTGAGTGTAAGTGAGTCAGTCAGTGAGAGAGAGAGAGAGTCAGTCAGTGAGAGTGAGTCAGTCAGTGAGAGTGAGTGAGTCAGTCAGTGAGAGTGAGTGAGTCAGTCAGTGAGAGTGAGTCAATCAGTGAGAGTGAGTCAGTCAGTGAGAGTGAGTCAGTCAGTGAGAGTGAGTGAGTCAGTCAGTGAGAGTGAGTGAGTCAGTCAGTGAGTGTGAGTGAGTCAGTCAGTAAGAGAGAGAGAGTCAGTCAGTGAGAGTGAGTCAGTCAGTGAGAGTGAGTGAGTCAGTGAGTGAGAGTGAGTGAGTCAGTCAGTTAGAATGAGTCAATCAGTGAGAGTGAGTCAGTCAGTGGGAGTGAGTCAGTCAGTGAGAGTGAGTGAGTCAGTGAGAGAGAGAGTGAGTCAGTGAGAGTGAGTCAGTCAGTGAGAGTGAGCGAGTCAGTCAGTGAGAGTGAGTGAGTCAGTCAGTGAGAGTGAGTGAGTCAGTGAGAGTGAGTGAGTCAGTCAGGGAGACTGAGTCAGTCAGTGAAAGTACGTGAGTCAGTCAGTGAGAGTGAGTGTCAGTCAGTGAGAGTGAGTGAGTCAGTCAGTGAGAGTGAGTCAGTCAGTGAGAGTGAGTCAGCCAGTGAGAGTGAGTGAATCAGTGAGAGAGAGAGTGAGTCAGTGAGAGTGAGTCAGTCAGTGAGAGTGAGCGAGTCAGTCAGTGAGAGTGAGTGAGTCAGTCAGTGAGAGTGAGTGAGTCAGTGAGAGTGAGTGAGTCAGTCAGAGAGACTGAGTCAGTCAGTGAGAGTGCGTGAGTCAGTCAGTGAGAGTGAGTGTCAGTCAGTGAGAGTGAGTGTCAGTCAGTGAGAGTGAGTGTCAGTCAGTGAGAGTGAGTCTCAGTCAGTGAGAGTGAGTGAGTCAGTCAGTGAGAGTGAGTCAGTCAGTGAGAGTGAGTGAGTCAGTCAGTGAGAGTGAGTCAGTCAGTGAGAGTGAGTGAGTCAGTCAGTGAGAGTGAGTGTCAGTCAGTGAGAGTGAGTCTCAGTCAGTGAGAGTGAGTAAATCATTGAGAGTGAGTGAGTCAGTGAGAGTGAGTGAGTCAGTGAGAGTGAGTGTTGGAAGGCGGACCCCGAGGAGTCGGTGAGACCACCAAGGGGGGGGGCCCTCTCACTGCACGAAGTAGCCGAGCGCTGCCGAGAAGTCTCCTGAGAGATCCTTCTCCTATCCCGTACTAGCACAGTAACACCACCACACCGGACTCAAGGAGGTTGTCTCAAGACAAGCAATTCTTTATCATCAATAAAAGGTTACGAGCTCAATATTTACACGAAGGGATCGAGGGATCCACCAAAAGTCTCAATGTCTCTTTGGAAGGGTAGGGGTAGCGGGACAGTCTTTGGCAGGAATGTGGTACGAGGGTACCTGGGGCCCAGTTCTTATCCTCACGCTGGAGGACCTCCGATCTCGGAGGGGTCGAGCCGCGACGGCGTCAGCAGGGCTCTGGCGTACAGTTCGTGGAGAGCCGCGATTCAATCAGCAGGGCTCTCAAGATGGTCTCTGTTCAGCTCGAGCCGCGACGTCATCAGCAGGGCTCCGAGGAAGGTTCCAGCGAGGTTGGGCCGCGACGGCGTCTGCAGGGCTCCGATGTTCCAGGTGGTTCAGAAAGGGTTCACAGGAGGGAGCCGCGACGCAGTCAGCAGGGCTCGTGATGGTTCCGTCAAGAGTTCTTCTCCGTAGGGTCAGCCGCGATTCAATCAGCAGGGCTCTCGACTCCGGGATACAACTGCCGAGCTGTGGTGGGGTCGCCCCAGATATAGGTCTGGAGCCCTTTGATGTCCGGACCTATGCGCCCGAGGGGGCGGAGTGGCCGGGTGGAGGTGGCCAGACGCCCAGCAGGAGAGGCGCCAGGCCCATGGGAGTTGCAGGGCGATCACACCTCGAGAGGGGAGGACAGTTGGGGGTCCCATCGATACTGTCCTCCACCGGGGGCGATGAATGGTTCCTGTGGCACCCCCTGGCTAGTTCGTGGTGCCTCGATGTCGGGGCTTCGCTGGGGTCGAGGCCGGGTTGAGCGGGGTCGCGCCGGCTGGTGCACGGTGTGACGTGGATGCCAACAAGATGGCGGAGCCACGAGGAGTATGCGTCCACGTGCAGCTCCGGGTGAAGGGCCTTGGTGCAGTTCAGACGGGTGGCCCGTGACGGCCGGGGCGGGGAACGGGCACAATCCAGGGGGTTAAGGACCACGCCACGAGGCCGGGTCCAACAGTGAGTGAGTCAGTCAGGGAGACTGAGTCAGTCAGTGAGAGTACGTGAGTCAGTCAGTGAGAGTGAGTGTCAGTCAGTGAGAGTGAGTGTCAGTCAGTGAGAGTTAGTGTCAGTCAGTGAGAGTGAGTCTCAGTCAGTGAGAGTGAGTGAGTCAGTCAGTGAGAGTGAGTGAGTCAGTCAGTGAGAGTGAGTGAGTCAGTCAGTGAGAGTGAGTCAGTCAGTCTGAGAGTAAGTGAGTCAGTCAGTGAGAGTGAGTGAGTCAGTCAGTAAGAGTGAGTGAGTCAGTCAGTGAGAGTGAGTGAGTGAGTTAGCCAGTGAGTCAGCCAGTGGGTCAGTCAGTGACTCAGTCAGTGAGAGTGAGCCAGTCAGTGAGAGTGAGTCAGTCAGTGAGAGTGAGTCAGTCAGTCGTGAGAGTGAGTCAGTGAGAGGGAGTCAGTCAGTGAGAGTGAGTCAGTCAGTGTGTGAGAGTGGGTGAGTGTCAGTGAGAGTGAGTCAGTCAGTGAGAGTCAGTCAGTGAGAGTGAGCAAGCCAGTCAGTGAGAGTGAGTCAGTCAGTCAGTGAGAGTGAGTCAGTCAGTCAGTGAGAGTGAGTCAGTGAGAGTGAGTCAGTGAGTGAGTGAGTCAGTGAGAGTGAGTCAGTGAGAGTGAGTCAATTAAAGTGAGTCAGTGAGAGTGAGTCAGTGAGAGTGAGTCAGTGAGAGTGAGAGTGAGTGAGTCAGTCAGTGAGAGTGAGTGAGTCAGTGAGAGTGAGTCAGTCAGTCAGTGAGAGTGAGTCAGTGAGAGTGAGTCAGTCAGTGAGAGTGAGTCAGTCAGTGAGTCAGTGACAGTCAGTGAGTCAGTGAGAGTGAGTGAGTCAGTGAGAGTGAGTGAGTGAGTCAGTGAGAGTGAGTGAGTCAGTCAGTGAGAGTGAGTGAGTCATTGAGAGTGAGTGAGTCAGTGAGAGTGAGTCAGTCAGTCAGTGAGAGTGAGTCAGTGAGAGTGAGTCAGTGAGTGAGTGAGTCAGTGAGAGTGAGTGAGTCAGTGAGAGTGAGTCAATTAAAGTGAGTCAGTGAGAGTGAGTCAGTGAGAGTGAGAGTGAGGGAGTCAGTCAGTGAGAGTAAGTGAGTGAGTCAGTGAGAGTGAGTGAGTCAGTCAGTGAGAGTGAGTGAGTCAGCCAGTGAGTCAGCCAGTGAGTCATGCAGTGACTCAGTCAGTGAGAGTGAGCCAGTCAGTGAGAGTGAGTCAGTCAGTGAGAGTGAGTCAGTCAGTGAGTGAGAGTCAGTGAGTCAGTGAGAGTCAGTGAGTCAGTTAGAGTGAGTGAGTCAGTGAGAGTGAGTGAGTCAGTGAGAGTGAGTGAGTCAGTGAGAGTGAGTGAGTGTATCAGTGAGAGTGAGTAAATCATTGAGAGTGAGTGAGTCAGTGAGAGTGAGTGAGTCAGTGAGAGTGAGTGAGTCAGTCAGTGAGAGTGAGTGAGTCAGTCAGTGAGTGTGAGTCAGTCAGTCAGTGAGAGAGAGAGAGTCAGTCAGTGAGAGTGAGTCAGTCAGTGAGAGTGAGTGAGTCAGTCAGTGAGAGTGAGTGAGTCAGTCAGTGAGAGTGAGTCAATCAGTGAGAGTGAGTCAGTCAGTGAGAGTGAGTCAGTCAGTGAGAGTGAGTGAGTCAGTCAGTGAGAGTGAGTGAGTCAGTCAGTGAGTGTGAGTGAGTCAGTCAGTAAGAGAGAGAGAGAGTCAGTCAGTGAGAGTGAGTCAGTCAGTGAGAGAGAGAGTGAGTCAGTGAGAGTGAGTCAGTCAGTGAGAATGAGCGAGTCAGTCAGTGAGAGTGAGTGAGTCAGTCAGTGAGAGTGAGTCAGTCAGTGAGTGTGAGTGAGTCAGTCAGTGAGAGAGAGAGAGTCAGTCAGTGAGAGTGAGTCAGTCAGTGAGAGTGAGTGAGTCAGTCAGTGAGAGTGAGTGAGTCAATCAGTGAGAGTGAGTCAGTCAGTGAGAGTGAGTGAGTCAGTGAGAGTGAGTCAGTCAGTGAGAGTGAGTGAGTCAGTGAGAGAGAGAGTGAGTCAGTGAGAGTGACTCAGTCAGTGAGAGTGAGTTTCAGTCAGTGAGAGTGAGTCTCAGTCAGTGAGAGTGAGTGAGTCAGTCAGTGAGAGTGAGTGAGTCAGTCAGTGAGAGTGAGTGAGTCAGTCAGTGAGAGTGAGTCAGTCAGTGAGAGTAAGTGAGTCAGTCAGTGAGAGTGAGTGAGTCAGTGAGAGTGAGCAAGTCAGTCAGTGAGAGTGAGTGAGTCAGTAAGGGAGACTGAGTCAGTCAGTGAGAGTGCGTGAGTCAGTCAGTGAGAGTGAGTGTCAGTCAGTGAGAGTGAGTGTCAGACAGTGAGAGTGAGTGTCAGTCAGTGAGAGTGAGTCTCAGTCAGTGAGAGTGAGTGAGTCAGTCAGTGAGAGTAAGTGAGTCAGTCAGTGAGAGTGAGTGAGTCAGTCAGTGAGAGTGAGTGAGTCAGCCAGTGAGTCAGCCAGTGAGTCATGCAGTGACTCAGTCAGTGAGAGTGAGCCAGTCAGTGAGAGTAAGTGAGTCAGTCAGTGAGAGTGAGTGAGTCAGTCAGTGAGAGTAAGTGAGTCAGTCAGTCAGTGAGAGTGAGCCAGTCAGTGAGAGTGAGTCAGTCAGTGAGAGTGAGTCAGTCAGTGAGTGAGAGTCAGTGAGTCAGTGAGAGTCAGTGAGTCAGTTAGAGTGAGTGAGTCAGTGAGAGTGAGTGAGTCAGTAAGAGTGAGTGAGTCAGTGAGAGTGAGTGAGTGAGTCAGTGAGAGTGAGTAAATCATTGAGAGTGAGTGAGTCAGTGAGAGTGAGTGAGTCAGTGAGAGTGAGTGAGTCAGTCAGTGAGAGTGAGTGAGTCAGTCAGTGAGTGTGAGTGAGTCAGTCAGAGAGAGAGAGAGAGAGTCAGTCAGTGAGAGTGAGTCAGTCAGTGAGTGAGTGAGTCAGTGAGTGAGAGTGAGTGAGTCAGTCAGTGAGAGTGAGTCAATCAGTGAGAGTGAGTCAGTCAGTGAGAGTGAGTCAGTCAGTGAGAGTGAGTGAGTCAGTGAGAGAGAGAGTGAGTCAGTGAGAGTGAGTCAGTCAGTGAGAGTGAGCGAGTCAGTCAGTGAGAGTGAGTGAGTCAGTCAGTGAGAGTGAGTGAGTCAGTGAGAGTGAGTGAGTCAGTCAGGGAGACTGAGTCAGTCAGTGAGAGTACGTGAGTCAGTCAGTGAGAGTGAGTGTCAGTCAGTGAGAGTGAGTGTCAGTCAGTGAGAGTTAGTGTCAGTCAGTGAGAATGAGTCTCAGTCAGTGAGAGTGAGTGAGTCAGTCAGTGAGAGTGAGTGAGTCAGTCAGTGAGAGTGAGTGAGTCAGTCAGTGAGAGTGAATCAGTCAGTCTGAGAGTAAGTGAGTCAGTCAGTGAGAGTGAGTGAGTCAGTCAGTAAGAGTGAGTGAGTCAGTCAGTGAGAGTGAGTGAGTTAGCCAGTGAGTCAGCCAGTGGGTCAGTCAGTGACTCAGTCAGTGAGAGTGAGCCAGTCAGTGAGAGTGAGTCAGTCAGTGAGAGTGAGTCAGTCAGTGAGAGTGAGTCAGTGAGAGTGAGTCAGTGAGAGGGAGTCAGTCAGTGAGAGTGAGTCAGTCAGTATGTGAGAGTGGGTGAGTGTCAGTGAGAGTGAGTCAGTCAGTGAGAGTCAGTCAGTGAGAGTGAGCAAGCGAGTCAGTGAGAGTGAGTCAGTCAGTCAGTGAGAGTGAGTCAGTCAGTCAGTGAGAGTGAGTCAGTGAGAGTGAGTCAGTGAGTGAGTGAGTCAGTGAGACTGAGTCAGTGAGAGTGAGTCAATTAAAGTGAGTCAGTGAGAGTGAGTCAGTGAGAGTGAGAGTGAGTGAGTCAGTCAGTGAGAGTGAGTGAGTCAGTGAGAGTGAGTCAGTCAGTCAGTGAGAGTGAGTCAGTGAGAGTGAGTCAGTCAGTGAGAGTGAGTCAGTCAGTGAGTCAGTGAGAGTGAGTGAGTCAGTGAGAGTGAGTGAGTCAGTGAGAGTGAGTGAGTGAGTCAGTGAGAGTGAGTGAGTCAGTCAGTGAGAGTGATTGAGTCATTGAGAGTGAGTGAGTCAGTGAGAGTGAGTCAGTCAGTCAGTGAGAGTGAGTCAGTCAGTCAGTGAGAGTGAGTCAGTGAGAGTGAGTCAGTGAGTGAGTGAGTCAGTGAGTGAGAGTGAGTGAGTCAGTCAGTGAGAGTGAGTCAGTCAGTGAGAGTGAGTCAGTCAGTGAGAGTGAGTGAGTCAGTGAGAGAGAGAGTGAGTCAGTGAGAGTGAGTCAGTCAGTGAGAATGAGCGAGTCAGTCAGTGAGAGTGAGTGAGTGAGTCAGTGAGAGTGAGTGAGTCAGTGAGAGTGAGTGAGTCAGTCAGGGAGACTGAGTCAGTCAGTGAGAGTACGTGAGTCAGTCAGTGAGAGTGAGTGTCAGTCAGTGAGAGTGAGTGTCAGTCAGTGAGAGTTAGTGTCAGTCAGTGAGAGTGAGTCTCAGTCAGTGAGAGTGAGTGAGTCAGTCAGTGAGAGTGAGTGAGTCAGTCAGTGAGAGTGAGTGAGTCAGCCAGTGAGTCAGCCAGTGAGTCATGCAGTGACTCAGTCAGTGAGAGTGAGCCAGTCAGTGAGAGTGAGTCAGTCAGTGAGAGTGAGTCAGTCAGTGAGTGAGAGTCAGTGAGTCAGTGAGAGTCAGTGAGTCAGTTAGAGTGAGTGAGTCAGTGAGAGTGAGTGAGTCAGTAAGAGTGAGTGAGTCAGTGAGAGTGAGTGAGTGAGTCAGTGAGAGTGAGTGAGTCAGTGAGAGTGAGTCAGTCAGTCTGAGAGTAAGTGAGTCAGTCAGTGAGAGTGAGTGAGTCAGTCAGTAAGAGTGAGTGAGTCAGTCAGTGAGAGTGAGTGAGTTAGCCAGTGAGTCAGCCAGTGGGTCAGTCAGTGACTCAGTCAGTGAGAGTGAGCCAGTCAGTGAGAGTGAGTCAGTCAGTGAGAGTGAGTCAGTCAGTGAGAGTGAGTCAGTGAGAGTGAGTCAGTGAGAGGGAGTCAGTCAGTGAGAGTGAGTCAGTCAGTGTGTGAGAGTGGGTGAGTGTCAGTGAGAGTGAGTCAGTCAGTGAGAGTCAGTCAGTGAGAGTGAGCAAGTGAGTCAGTGAGAGTGAGTCAGTCAGTCAGTGAGAGTGAGTCAGTCAGTCAGTGAGAGTGAGTCAGTGAGAGTGAGTCAGTGAGTGAGTGAGTCAGTGAGAGTGAGTCAGTGAGAGTGAGTCAATTAAAGTGAGTCAGTGAGAGTGAGTCAGTGAGAGTGAGAGTGAGTGAGTCAGTCAGTGAGAGTGAGTGAGTCAGTGAGAGTGAGTGAGTCAGTCAGTGAGAGTGAGTCAGTGAGAGTGAGTCAGTCAGTGAGAGTGAGTCAGTCAGTGAGTCAGTGAGAGTGAGTGAGTCAGTGAGAGTGAGTGAGTCAGTGAGAGTGAGTGAGTGAGTCAGTGAGAGTGAGTGAGTCAGTCAGTGAGAGTGAGTGAGTCATTGAGAGTGAGTCTCAGTCAGTGAGAGTGAGTGAGTCAGTCAGTGAGAGTGAGTGAGTCAGTCAGTGAGAGTGAGTGAGTCAGCCAGTGAGTCAGCCAGTGAGTCATGCAGTGACTCAGTCAGTGAGAGTGAGCCAGTCAGTGAGAGTGAGTCAGTCAGTGAGAGTGAGTCAGTCAGTGAGTGAGAGTCAGTGAGTCAGTGAGAGTCAGTGAGTCAGTTAGAGTGAGTGAGTCAGTGAGAGTGAGTGAGTCAGTAAGAGTGAGTGAGTCAGTGAGAGTGAGTGAGTGAGTCAGTGAGAGTGAGTGAGTCAGTGAGAGTGAGTCAGTCAGTCTGAGAGTATGTGAGTCAGTCAGTGAGAGTGAGTGAGTCAATCAGTAAGAGTGAGTGAGTCAGTCAGTGAGAGTGAGTGAGTTAGCCAGTGAGTCAGCCAGTGGGTCAGTCAGTGACTCAGTCAGTGAGAGTGAGCCAGTCAGTGAGAGTGAGTCAGTCAGTGAGAGTGAGTCAGTCAGTGAGAGTGAGTCAGTGAGAGTGAGTCAGTGAGAGGGAGTCAGTCAGTGAGAGTGAGTCAGTCAGTGTGTGAGAGTGGGTGAGTGTCAGTGAGAGTGAGTCAGTCAGTGAGAGTCAGTCAGTGAGAGTGAGCAAGTGAGTCAGTGAGAGTGAGTCAGTCAGTCAGTGAGAGTGAGTCAGTCAGTCAGTGAGAGTGAGTCAGTGAGAGTGAGTCAGTGAGTGAGTGAGTCAGTGAGAGTGAGTCAGTGAGAGTGAGTCAATTAAAGTGAGTCAGTGAGAGTGAGTCAGTGAGAGTGAGAGTGAGTGAGTCAGTCAGTGAGAGTGAGTGAGTCAGTGAGAGTGAGTGAGTCAGTCAGTGAGAGTGAGTCAGTGAGAGTGAGTCAGTCAGTGAGAGTGAGTCAGTCAGTGAGTCAGTGAGAGTGAGTGAGTCAGTGAGAGTGAGTGAGTCAGTGAGAGTGAGTGAGTGAGTCAGTGAGAGTGAGTGAGTCAGTCAGTGAGAGTGAGTGAGTCATTGAGAGTGAGTCAGTCAGTGAGAGTGAGTCAGTCAGTCAGTGAGAGTGAGTCAGTCAGTCAGTGAGAGTGAGTCAGTGAGAGTGAGTCAGTGAGTGAGTGAGTCAGTGAGAGTGAGTGAGTCAGTGAGAGTGAGTCAATTAAAGTGAGTCAGTGAGAGTGAGTCAGTGAGAGTGAGAGTGAGAGAGTCAGTCAGTGAGAGTAAGTGAGTCAGTCAGTGAGAGTGAGTGAGTCAGTCAGTGAGAGTGAGTGAGTCAGCCAGTGAGTCAGCCAGTGAGTCATGCAGTGAATCAGTCAGTGAGAGTGAGCCAGTCAGTGAGAGTGAGTCAGTCAGTGAGAGTGAGTCAGTCAGTGAGTGAGAGTCAGTGAGTCAGTGAGAGTCAGTGAGTCAGTTAGAGTGAGTGAGTCAGTGAGAGTGAGTGAGTCAGTGAGAGTGAGTGAGTCAGTGAGAGTGAGTGAGTGAGTCAGTGAGAGTGAGTAAATCATTGAGAGTGAGTGAGTCAGTGAGAGTGAGTGAGTCAGTGAGAGTGAGTGAGTCAGTCAGTGAGAGTGAGTGAGTCAGTCAGTGAGTGTGAGTGAGTCAGTCAGTGAGAGAGAGAGAGAGTCAGTCAGTGAGAGTGAGTCAGTCAGTGAGAGTGTGTGAGTCAGTCAGTGAGAGTGAGTGAGTCAGTCAGTGAGAGTGAGTCAATCAGTGAGAGTGAGTCAGTCAGTGAGAGTGAGTCAGTCAGTGAGAGTGAGTGAGTCAGTCAGTGAGAGTGAGTCAGTCAGTCAGTGAGTGTGAGTGAGTCAGTCAGTAAGAGAGAGAGAGAGTCAGTCAGTGACAGTGAGTCAGTCAGTGAGAGTGAGTGAGTGAGAGTGAGTGAGTCAGTCAGTTAGAATGAGTCAATCAGTGAGAGTGAGTCAGTCAGTGAGAGTGAGTCAGTCAGTGAGAGTGAGTGAGTCAGTGAGAGAGAGAGTGAGTCAGTGAGAGTGAGTCAGTCAGTGAGAGTGAGCGAGTCAGTCAGTGAGAGTGAGTGAGTCAGTCAGTGAGAGTGAGTGAGTCAGTGAGAGTGAGTGAGTCAGTCAGGGAGACTGAGTCAGTCAGTGAGAGTACGTGAGTCAGTCAGTGAGAGTGAGTGTCAGTCAGTGAGAGTGAGTGTCAGTCAGTGAGAGTGAGTCTCAGTCAGTGAGAGTGAGTGAGTCAGTCAGTGAGAGTGAGTGAGTCAGTCAGTGAGAGTGAGTGAGTCAGTCAGTGAGAGTGAGTGAGTCAGCCAGTGAGTCAGCCAGTGGGTCAGTCAGTGACTCAGTCAGTGAGAGTGAGCCAGTCAGTGAGAGTGAGTCAGTCAGTGAGAGTGAGTCAGTCAGTGAGTGAGAGTCACTGAGTCAGTGAGAGTCAGTGAGTCAGTTAGAATGAGTGAGTCAGTGAGAGTGAGTGAGTGAGTCAGTGAGAGTGAGTAAATCATTGAGAGTGAGTGAGTCAGTGAGAGTGAGTGAGTCAGTGAGAGTAAATCAGTCAGTCAGTGAGAGTGAGTGAGTCAGTCAGTGAGTGTGAGTGAGTCAGTCAGTGAGAGAGAGAGAGTCAGTCAGTGAGAGTGAGTCAGTCAGTGAGAGTGAGTGAGTCAGTCAGTGAGAGTGAGTGAGTCAGTCAGTGAGAGTGAGTCAGTCAGTGAGAGTGAGTGAGTCAGTGAGAGAGAGAGTGAGTCAGTGAGAGTGAGTCAGTCAGTGAGAGTGAGCGAGTCAGTCAGTGAGAGTGAGTGAGTCAGTCAGTGAGAGTGAGTGAGTCAGTGAGAGTGAGTGAGTCAGTCAGGGAGACTGAGTCAGTCAGTGAGAGTGCGTGAGTCAGTCAGTGAGAGTGAGTGTCAGTCAGTGAGAGTGAGTGTCAGTCAGTGAGAGTGAGTGTCAGTCAGTGAGAGTGAGTCTCAGTCAGTGAGAGTGAGTGAGTCAGTCAGTGAGAGTGAGTGAGTCAGTCAGTGAGAGTGAGTGAGTCAGTCAGTGAGAGTGAGTCAATCAGTGAGAGTGAGTCAGTCAGTGAGAGTGAGTCAGTCAGTGAGAGTGAATGAGTCAGTCAGTGAGAGTGAGTGAGTCAGTCAGTGAGTGTGAGTGAGTCAGTCAGTAAGAGAGAGAGAGAGAGAGTCAGTCAGTGAGAGTGAGTCAGTCAGTGAGAGTGAGTGAGTCAGTGAGTGAGAGTGAGTGAGTCAGTCAGTTAGAATGAGTCAATCAGTGAGAGTGAGTCAGTCAGTGAGAGTGAGTCAGTCAGTGAGAGTGAATGAGTCAGTGAGAGAGAGAGTGAGTCAGTGAGAATGAGTCAGTCAGTGAGAGTGAGCGAGTCAGTCAGTGAGAGTGAGTGAGTCAGTCAGTGAGAGTGAGTGAGTCAGTCAGTGAGAGTGAGTGAGTCAGTGAGAGTGAGTGAGTCAGTCAGGGAGACTGAGTCAGTCAATGAAAGTACGTGAGTCAGTCAGTGAGAGTGAGTGTCAGTCAGTGAGAGTGAGTGTCAGTCAGTGAGAGTTAGTGTCAGTCAGTGAGAGTGAGTCTCAGTCAGTGAGAGTGAGTGAGTCAGTCAGTGAGAGTGAGTGAGTCAGTCAGTGAGAGTGAGTGAGTCAGTCAGTGAGAGTGAGTGAGTCAGCCAGTGAGTCAGCCAGTGGGTCAGTCAGTGACTCAGTCAGTGAGAGTGAGCCAGTCAGTGAGAGTGAGTCAGTCAGTGAGAGTGAGTCAGTCAGTGAGTGAGAGTCACTGAGTCAGTGAGAGTCAGTGAGTCAGTTAGAGTGAGTGAGTCAGTGAGAGTGAGTGAGTCAGTGAGAGTGAGTGAGTCAGTGAGAGTGAGTGAGTGAGTCAGTGAGAGTGAGTAAATCATTGAGAGTGAGTGAGTCAGTGAGAGTGAGTGAGTCAGTGAGAGTGAGTGAGTCAGTCAGTGAGAGTGAGTGAGTCAGTCAGTGAGTGTGAGTGAGTCAGTCAGTGAGAGAGAGAGAGTCAGTCAGTGAGAGTGAGTCAGTCAGTGAGAGTGAGTGAGTCAGTCAGTGAGAGTGAGTGAGTCAGTCAGTGAGAGTGAGTCAATCAGTGAGAGTGAGTCAGTCAGTGAGAGTGAGCCAGTCAGTGAGAGTGAGTGAGTCAGTGAGAGAGAGAGTGAGTCAGTGAGAGTGAGTCAGTCAGTGAGAGTGAGCGAGTCAGTCAGTGAGAGTGAGTGAGTCAGTCAGTGAGAGTGAGAGTGAGTGAGTCAGTCAGGGAGACTGAGTCAGTCAGTGAGAGTGCGTGAGTCAGTCAGTGAGAGTGAGCCAGTCAGTGAGAGTGAGTCAGTCAGTGAGAGTGAGTCAGTCAGTGAGTGAGAGTCAGTGAGTCAGTGAGAGTCAGTGAGTCAGTTAGAGTGAGTGAGTCAGTGAGAGTGAGTGAGTCAGTGAGAGTGAGTGAGTCAGTGAGAGTGAGTGAGTGAGTCAGTGAGAGTGAGTAAATCATTGAGAGTGAGTGAGTCAGTGAGAGTGAGTGAGTCAGTGAGAGTGAGTGAGTCAGTCAGTGAGAGTGAGTGAGTCAGTCCGTGAGTATGAGTGAGTCAGTCAGTGAGAGAGAGAGAGAGTCAGTCAGTGAGAGTGAGTCAGTCAGTGAGAGTGAGTGAGTCAGTCAGTGAGAGTGAGTGAGTCAGTCAGTGAGAGTGAGTCAATCAGTGAGAGTGAGTCAGTCAGTGAGAGTGAGTCAGTCAGTGAGAGTGAGTGAGTCAGTGAGAGAGAGTGTCAGTGAGAGTGAGTCAGTCAGTGAGAGTGAGCGAGTCAGTCAGTGAGAGTGAGTGAGTCAGTCAGTGAGAGTGAGTGAGTCAGTGAGAGTGAGTTAGTCAGTCAGGGAGACTGAGTCAGTCAGTGAGAGTGCGTGAGTCAGTCAGTGAGAGTGAGTGTCAGTCAGTGAGAGTGAGTGAGTCAGTCAGTGAGAGTGAGTGAGTCAGTCAGTGAGAGAGAGAGAGAGTCAGTCAGTGAGAGTTAGTGTCAGTCAGTGAGAGTGAGTCTCAGTCAGTGAGAGTGAGTGAGTCAGTCAGTGAGAGTGAGTGAGTCAGTCAGTGAGAGTGAGTGAGTCAGTCAGTGAGAGAGAGAGAGAGTCAGTCAGTGAGAGTGAGTCAGTCAGTGAGAGTGAGTCAGTCAGTGAGAGTGAGTCAGTCAGTGAGAGTGAGTCAGCCAGTGAGAGTGAGTGAATCAGTGAGAGAGAGAGTGAGTCAGTGAGAGTGAGTCAGTCAGTGAGAGTGAGCGAGTCAGTCAGTGAGAGTGAGTGAGTCAGTCAGTGAGAGTGAGTGAGTCAGTGAGAGTGAGTGAGTCAGTCAGAGAGACTGAGTCAGTCAGTAAGAGTGCATGAGTCAGTCAGTGAGAGTGAGTGTCAGTCAGTGAGAGTGAGTGTCAGTCAGTGAGAGTGAGTGTCAGTCAGTGAGAGTGAGTCTCAGTCAGTGAGAGTGAGTGAGTCAGTCAGTGAGAGTGAGTGAGTCAGTGAGAGTGAGTGAGTCAGTCAGTGAGAGTGAGTCAGTCAGTGAGAGTGAGTGAGTCAGTCAGTGAGAGTGAGTGTCAGTCAGTGAGAGTGAGTCTCAGTCAGAGAGAGTGAGTAAATCATTGAGAGTGAGTGAGTCAGTGAGAGTGAGTGAGTCAGTGAGAGTGAGTGAGTCAGTCAGGGAGACTGAGTCAGTCAGTGAGAGTACGTGAGTCAGTCAGTGAGAGTGAGTGTCAGTTAGTGAGAGTGAGTGTCAGTCAGTGAGAGTTAGTGTCAGTCAGTGAGAGTGAGTCTCAGTCAGTGAGAGTGAGTGAGTCAGTCAGTGAGAGTGAGTGAGTCAGTCAGTGAGAGTGAGTGAGTCAGTCAGTGAGAGTGAGTCAGTCAGTCTGAGAGTAAGTGAGTCAGTCAGTAAGAGTGAGTGAGTCAGTCAGTGAGAGTGAGTGAGTTAGCCAGTGAGTCAGCCAGTGGGTCAGTCAGTGACTCAGTCAGTGAGAGTGAGCCAGTCAGTGAGAGTGAGTCAGTCAGTGAGAGTGAGTCAGTCAGTGAGAGTGAGTCAGTGAGAGTGAGTCAGTGAGAGGGAGTGAGTCAGTGAGAGTGAGTCAGTCAGTGTGTGAGAGTGGGTGAGTGTCAGTGAGAGTGAGTCAGTCAGTGAGAGTCAGTCAGTGAGAGTGAGCAAGCGAGTCAGTGAGAGTGAGTGAGTCAGTCAGTGAGAGTGAGTCAGTCAGTCAGTGAGAGTGAGTCAGTGAGAGTGAGTCAGTGAGTGAGTGAGTCAGTGAGAGTGAGTCAGTGAGAGTGAGTCAATTAAAGTGAGTCAGTGAGAGTGAGTCAGTGAGAGTGAGAGTGAGTGAGTCAGTCAGTGAGAGTGAGTGAGTCAGTGAGAGTGAGTCAGTCAGTCAGTGAGAGTGAGTCAGTGAGAGTGAGTCAGTCAGTGAGAGTGAGTCAGTCAGTGAGTCAGTGACAGTCAGTGAGTCAGTGAGAGTGAGTGAGTCAGTGAGAGTGAGTGAGTGAGTCAGTGAGAGTGAGTGAGTCAGTCAGTGAGAGTGAGTGAGTCATTGAGAGTGAGTGAGTCAGTGAGAGTGAGTCAGTCAGTCAGTGAGAGTGAGTCAGTCAGTCAGTGAGAGTGAGTCAGTGAGAGTGAGTCAGTGAGTGAGTGAGTCAGTGAGAGTGAGTGAGTCAGTGAGAGTGAGTCAATTAAAGTGAGTCAGTGAGAGTGAGTCAGTGAGAGTGAGAGTGAGGGAGTCAGTCAGTGAGAGTAAGTGAGTGAGTCAGTGAGAGTGAGTGAGTCAGTCAGTGAGAGTGAGTGAGTCAGCCAGTGAGTCAGCCAGTGAGTTATGCAGTGACTCAGTCAGTGAGAGTGAGCCAGTCAGTGAGAGTGAGTCAGTCAGTGAGAGTGAGTCAGTCAGTGAGTGAGAGTCAGTGAGTCAGTGAGAGTCAGTGAGTCAGTTAGAGTGAGTGAGTCAGTGAGAGTGAGTGAGTCAGTGAGAGTGAGTGAGTCAGTAAGAGTGAGTGAGTGAGTCAGTGAGAGTGAGTAAATCATTGAGAGTGAGTGAGTCAGTGAGAGTGAGTGAGTCAGTGAGAGTGAGTGAGTCAGTCAGTGAGAGTGAGTGAGTCAGTCAGTGAGTGTAAGTGAGTCAGTCAGTGAGAGAGAGAGAGAGTCAGTCAGTGAGAGTGAGTCAGTCAGTGAGAGTGAGTGAGTCAGTCAGTGAGAGTGAGTGAGTCAGTCAGTGAGAGTGAGTCAATCAGTGAGAGTGAGTCAGTCAGTGAGAGTGAGTCAGTCAGTGAGAGTGAGTGAGTCAGTCAGTGAGAGTGAGTGAGTCAGTCAGTGAGTGTGAGTGAGTCAGTCAGTAAGAGAGAGAGAGTCAGTCAGTGAGAGTGAGTCAGTCAGTGAGAGTGAGTGAGTCAGTGAGTGAGAGTGAGTGAGTCAGTCAGTTAGAATGAGTCAATCAGTGAGAGTGAGTCAGTCAGTGGGAGTGAGTCAGTCAGTGAGAGTGAGTGAGTCAGTGAGAGAGAGAGTGAGTCAGTGAGAGTGAGTCAGTCAGTGAGAGTGAGCGAGTCAGTCAGTGAGAGTGAGTGAGTCAGTCAGTGAGAGTGAGTGAGTCAGTGAGAGTGAGTGAGTCAGTCAGGGAGACTGAGTCAGTCAGTGAAAGTACGTGAGTCAGTCAGTGAGAGTGAGTGTCAGTCAGTGAGAGTGAGTGAGTCAGTCAGTGAGAGTGAGTCAGTCAGTGAGAGTGAGTCAGCCAGTGAGAGTGAGTGAATCAGTGAGAGAGAGAGTGAGTCAGTGAGAGTGAGTCAGTCAGTGAGAGTGAGCGAGTCAGTCAGTGAGAGTGAGTGAGTCAGTCAGTGAGAGTGAGTGAGTCAGTGAGAGTGAGTGAGTCAGTCAGAGAGACTGAGTCAGTCAGTGAGAGTGCGTGAGTCAGTCAGTGAGAGTGAGTGTCAGTCAGTGAGAGTGAGTGTCAGTCAGTGAGAGTGAGTGTCAGTCAGTGAGAGTGAGTCTCAGTCAGTGAGAGTGAGTGAGTCAGTCAGTGAGAGTGAGTCAGTCAGTGAGAGTGAGTGAGTCAGTCAGTGAGAGTGAGTCAGTCAGTGAGAGTGAGTGAGTCAGTCAGTGAGAGTGAGTGTCAGTCAGTGAGAGTGAGTCTCAGTCAGTGAGAGTGAGTAAATCATTGAGAGTGAGTGAGTCAGTGAGAGTGAGTGAGTCAGTGAGAGTGAGTGTTGGAAGGCGGACCCCGAGGAGTCGGTGAGACCACCAAGGGGGGGGGCCCTCTCACTGCACGAAGTAGCCGAGCGCTGCCGAGAAGTCTCCTGAGAGATCCTTCTCCTATCCCGTACTAGCACAGTAACACCACCACACCGGACTCAAGGAGGTTGTCTCAAGACAAGCAATTCTTTATCATCAATAAAAGGTTACGAGCTCAATATTTACACGAAGGGATCGAGGGATCCACCAAAAGTCTCAATGTCTCTTTGGAAGGGTAGGGGTAGCGGGACAGTCTTTGGCAGGAATGTGGTACGAGGGTACCTGGGGCCCAGTTCTTATCCTCACGCTGGAGGACCTCCGATCTCGGAGGGGTCGAGCCGCGACGGCGTCAGCAGGGCTCTGGCGTACAGTTCGTGGAGAGCCGCGATTCAATCAGCAGGGCTCTCAAGATGGTCTCTGTTCAGCTCGAGCCGCGACGTCGTCAGCAGGGCTCCGAGGAAGGTTCCAGCGAGGTTGGGCCGCGACGGCGTCTGCAGGGCTCCGATGTTCCAGGTGGTTCAGAAAAGGGTTCACAGGAGGGAGCCGCGACGCAGTCAGCAGGGCTCGTGATGGTTCCGTCAAGAGTTCTTCTCCGTAGGGTCAGCCGCGATTCAATCAGCAGGGCTCTCGACTCCGGGATACAACTGCCGAGCTGTGGTGGGGTCGCCCCAGATATAGGTCTGGAGCCCTTTGATGTCCGGACCTATGCGCCCGAGGGGGCGGAGTGGCCGGGTGGAGGTGGCCAGACGCCCAGCAGGAGAGGCGCCAGGCCCATGGGAGTTGCAGGGCGATCACACCTCGAGAGGGGAGGACAGTTGGGGGTCCCATCGATACTGTCCTCCACCGGGGGCGATGAATGGTTCCTGTGGCACCCCCTGGCTAGTTCGTGGTGCCTCGATGTCGGGGCTTCGCTGGGGTCGAGGCCGGGTTGAGCGGGGTCGCGCCGGCTGGTGCACGGTGTGACGTGGATGCCAACAAGATGGCGGAGCCACGAGGAGTATGCGTCCACGTGCAGCTCCGGGTGAAGGGCCTTGGTGCAGTTCAGACGGGTGGCCCGTGACGGCCGGGGCGGGGAACGGGCACAATCCAGGGGGTTAAGGACCACGCCACGAGGCCGGGTCCAACAGTGAGTGAGTCAGTCAGGGAGACTGAGTCAGTCAGTGAGAGTACGTGAGTCAGTCAGTGAGAGTGAGTGTCAGTCAGTGAGAGTGAGTGTCAGTCAGTGAGAGTTAGTGTCAGTCAGTGAGAGTGAGTCTCAGTCAGTGAGAGTGAGTGAGTCAGTCAGTGAGAGTGAGTGAGTCAGTCAGTGAGAGTGAGTGAGTCAGTCAGTGAGAGTGAGTCAGTCAGTCTGAGAGTAAGTGAGTCAGTCAGTGAGAGTGAGTGAGTCAGTCAGTAAGAGTGAGTGAGTCAGTCAGTGAGAGTGAGTGAGTGAGTTAGCCAGTGAGTCAGCCAGTGGGTCAGTCAGTGACTCAGTCAGTGAGAGTGAGCCAGTCAGTGAGAGTGAGTCAGTCAGTGAGAGTGAGTCAGTCAGTCGTGAGAGTGAGTCAGTGAGAGGGAGTCAGTCAGTGAGAGTGAGTCAGTCAGTGTGTGAGAGTGGGTGAGTGTCAGTGAGAGTGAGTCAGTCAGTGAGAGTCAGTCAGTGAGAGTGAGCAAGCCAGTCAGTGAGAGTGAGTCAGTCAGTCAGTGAGAGTGAGTCAGTCAGTCAGTGAGAGTGAGTCAGTGAGAGTGAGTCAGTGAGTGAGTGAGTCAGTGAGAGTGAGTCAGTGAGAGTGAGTCAATTAAAGTGAGTCAGTGAGAGTGAGTCAGTGAGAGTGAGTCAGTGAGAGTGAGAGTGAGTGAGTCAGTCAGTGAGAGTGAGTGAGTCAGTGAGAGTGAGTCAGTCAGTCAGTGAGAGTGAGTCAGTGAGAGTGAGTCAGTCAGTGAGAGTGAGTCAGTCAGTGAGTCAGTGACAGTCAGTGAGTCAGTGAGAGTGAGTGAGTCAGTGAGAGTGAGTGAGTGAGTCAGTGAGAGTGAGTGAGTCAGTCAGTGAGAGTGAGTGAGTCATTGAGAGTGAGTGAGTCAGTGAGAGTGAGTCAGTCAGTCAGTGAGAGTGAGTCAGTGAGAGTGAGTCAGTGAGTGAGTGAGTCAGTGAGAGTGAGTGAGTCAGTGAGAGTGAGTCAATTAAAGTGAGTCAGTGAGAGTGAGTCAGTGAGAGTGAGAGTGAGGGAGTCAGTCAGTGAGAGTAAGTGAGTGAGTCAGTGAGAGTGAGTGAGTCAGTCAGTGAGAGTGAGTGAGTCAGCCAGTGAGTCAGCCAGTGAGTCATGCAGTGACTCAGTCAGTGAGAGTGAGCCAGTCAGTGAGAGTGAGTCAGTCAGTGAGAGTGAGTCAGTCAGTGAGTGAGAGTCAGTGAGTCAGTGAGAGTCAGTGAGTCAGTTAGAGTGAGTGAGTCAGTGAGAGTGAGTGAGTCAGTGAGAGTGAGTGAGTCAGTGAGAGTGAGTGAGTGTATCAGTGAGAGTGAGTAAATCATTGAGAGTGAGTGAGTCAGTGAGAGTGAGTGAGTCAGTGAGAGTGAGTGAGTCAGTCAGTGAGAGTGAGTGAGTCAGTCAGTGAGTGTGAGTCAGTCAGTCAGTGAGAGAGAGAGAGTCAGTCAGTGAGAGTGAGTCAGTCAGTGAGAGTGAGTGAGTCAGTCAGTGAGAGTGAGTGAGTCAGTCAGTGAGAGTGAGTCAATCAGTGAGAGTGAGTCAGTCAGTGAGAGTGAGTCAGTCAGTGAGAGTGAGTGAGTCAGTCAGTGAGAGTGAGTGAGTCAGTCAGTGAGTGTGAGTGAGTCAGTCAGTAAGAGAGAGAGAGAGTCAGTCAGTGAGAGTGAGTCAGTCAGTGAGAGAGAGAGTGAGTCAGTGAGAGTGAGTCAGTCAGTGAGAATGAGCGAGTCAGTCAGTGAGAGTGAGTGAGTCAGTCAGTGAGAGTGAGTCAGTCAGTGAGTGTGAGTGAGTCAGTCAGTGAGAGAGAGAGAGTCAGTCAGTGAGAGTGAGTCAGTCAGTGAGAGTGAGTGAGTCAGTCAGTGAGAGTGAGTGAGTCAATCAGTGAGAGTGAGTCAGTCAGTGAGAGTGAGTGAGTCAGTGAGAGTGAGTCAGTCAGTGAGAGTGAGTGAGTCAGTGAGAGAGAGAGTGAGTCAGTGAGAGTGACTCAGTCAGTGAGAGTGAGTTTCAGTCAGTGAGAGTGAGTCAGTGAGAGTGAGAGTGAGTGAGTCAGTCAGTGAGAGTGAGTGAGTCAGTGAGAGTGAGTCAGTCAGTCAGTGAGAGTGAGTCAGTGAGAGTGAGTCAGTCAGTGAGAGTGAGTCAGTCAGTGAGTCAGTGACAGTCAGTGAGTCAGTGAGAGTGAGTGAGTCAGTGAGAGTGAGTGAGTGAGTCAGTGAGAGTGAGTGAGTCAGTCAGTGAGAGTGAGTGAGTCATTGAGAGTGAGTGAGTCAGTGAGAGTGAGTCAGTCAGTCAGTGAGAGTGAGTCAGTGAGAGTGAGTCAGTGAGTGAGTGAGTCAGTGAGAGTGAGTGAGTCAGTGAGAGTGAGTCAATTAAAGTGAGTCAGTGAGAGTGAGTCAGTGAGAGTGAGAGTGAGGGAGTCAGTCAGTGAGAGTAAGTGAGTGAGTCAGTGAGAGTGAGTGAGTCAGTCAGTGAGAGTGAGTGAGTCAGCCAGTGAGTCAGCCAGTGAGTCATGCAGTGACTCAGTCAGTGAGAGTGAGCCAGTCAGTGAGAGTGAGTCAGTCAGTGAGAGTGAGTCAGTCAGTGAGTGAGAGTCAGTGAGTCAGTGAGAGTCAGTGAGTCAGTTAGAGTGAGTGAGTCAGTGAGAGTGAGTGAGTCAGTGAGAGTGAGTGAGTCAGTGAGAGTGAGTGAGTGTATCAGTGAGAGTGAGTAAATCATTGAGAGTGAGTGAGTCAGTGAGAGTGAGTGAGTCAGTGAGAGTGAGTGAGTCAGTCAGTGAGAGTGAGTGAGTCAGTCAGTGAGTGTGAGTCAGTCAGTCAGTGAGAGAGAGAGAGTCAGTCAGTGAGAGTGAGTCAGTCAGTGAGAGTGAGTGAGTCAGTCAGTGAGAGTGAGTGAGTCAGTCAGTGAGAGTGAGTCAATCAGTGAGAGTGAGTCAGTCAGTGAGAGTGAGTCAGTCAGTGAGAGTGAGTGAGTCAGTCAGTGAGAGTGAGTGAGTCAGTCAGTGAGTGTGAGTGAGTCAGTCAGTAAGAGAGAGAGAGAGTCAGTCAGTGAGAGTGAGTCAGTCAGTGAGAGAGAGAGTGAGTCAGTGAGAGTGAGTCAGTCAGTGAGAATGAGCGAGTCAGTCAGTGAGAGTGAGTGAGTCAGTCAGTGAGAGTGAGTCAGTCAGTGAGTGTGAGTGAGTCAGTCAGTGAGAGAGAGAGAGTCAGTCAGTGAGAGTGAGTCAGTCAGTGAGAGTGAGTGAGTCAGTCAGTGAGAGTGAGTGAGTCAATCAGTGAGAGTGAGTCAGTCAGTGAGAGTGAGTGAGTCAGTGAGAGTGAGTCAGTCAGTGAGAGTGAGTGAGTCAGTGAGAGAGAGAGTGAGTCAGTGAGAGTGACTCAGTCAGTGAGAGTGAGTTTCAGTCAGTGAGAGTGAGTCTCAGTCAGTGAGAGTGAGTGAGTCAGTCAGTGAGAGTGAGTGAGTCAGTCAGTGAGAGTGAGTCAGTCAGTCAGTGAGAGTGAGTCAGTCAGTGAGAGTAAGTGAGTCAGTCAGTGAGAGTGAGTGAGTCAGTGAGAGTGAGCAAGTCAGTCAGTGAGAGTGAGTGAGTCAGTAAGGGAGACTGAGTCAGTCAGTGAGAGTGCGTGAGTCAGTCAGTGAGAGTGAGTGTCAGTCAGTGAGAGTGAGTGTCAGTCAGTGAGAGTGAGTGTCAGTCAGTGAGAGTGAGTCTCAGTCAGTGAGAGTGAGTGAGTCAGTCAGTGAGAGTAAGTGAGTCAGTCAGTGAGAGTGAGTGAGTCAGTCAGTGAGAGTGAGTGAGTCAGCCAGTGAGTCAGCCAGTGAGTCATGCAGTGACTCAGTCAGTGAGAGTGAGCCAGTCAGTGAGAGTGAGTCAGTCAGTGAGAGTGAGTCAGTCAGTGAGTGAGAGTCAGTGAGTCAGTGAGAGTCAGTGAGTCAGTTAGAGTGAGTGAGTCAGTGAGAGTGAGTGAGTCAGTAAGAG
This sequence comes from Triturus cristatus, assembly GCF_964204655.1. Classification (NCBI taxonomy): domain Eukaryota; kingdom Metazoa; phylum Chordata; class Amphibia; order Caudata; family Salamandridae; genus Triturus; species Triturus cristatus. Next base: position 201,154,932 of record NC_140579.1, read on the forward strand.
TGAGTGAGTCAGTGAGAGTGAGTGAGTGAGTCAGTGAGAGTGAGTAAATCATTGAGAGTGAGTGAGTCAGTGAGAGTGAGTGAGTCAGTGAGAGTGAGTGAGTCGGTCAGTGAGAGTGAGTGAGTCAGTCAGTGAGTGTGAGTGAGTCAGTCAGAGAGAGAGAGAGAGAGTCAGTCAGTGAGAGTGAGTCAGTCAGTGAGTGAGTGAGTCAGTGAGTGAGAGTGAGTGAGTCAGTCAGTGAGAGTGAGTCAATCAGTGAGAGTGAGTCAGTCAGTGAGAGTGAGTCAGTCAGTGAGAGTGAGTGAGTCAGTGAGAGAGAGAGTGAGTCAGTGAGAGTGAGTCAGTCAGTGAGAGTGAGCGAGTCAGTCAGTGAGAGTGAGTGAGTCAGTCAGTGAGAGTGAGTGAGTCAGTGAGAGTGAGTGAGTCAGTCAGGGAGACTGAGTCAGTCAGTGAGAGTACGTGAGTCAGTCAGTGAGAGTGAGTGTCAGTCAGTGAGAGTGAGTGTCAGTCAGTGAGAGTTAGTGTCAGTCAGTGAGAATGAGTCTCAGTCAGTGAGAGTGAGTGAGTCAGTCAGTGAGAGTGAGTGAGTCAGTCAGTGAGAGTGAGTGAGTCAGTCAGTGAGAGTGAATCAGTCAGTCTGAGAGTAAGTGAGTCAGTCAGTGAGAGTGAGTGAGTCAGTCAGTAAGAGTGAGTGAGTCAGTCAGTGAGAGTGAGTGAGTTAGCCAGTGAGTCAGCCAGTGGGTCAGTCAGTGACTCAGTCAGTGAGAGTGAGCCAGTCAGTGAGAGTGAGTCAGTCAGTGAGAGTGAGTCAGTCAGTGAGAGTGAGTCAGTGAGAGTGAGTCAGTGAGAGTGAGTCAGTCAGTGAGAGTGAGTCAGTCAGTGTGTGAGAGTGGGTGAGTGTCAGTGAGAGTGAGTCAGTCAGTGAGAGTCAGTCAGTGAGAGTGAGCAAGCGAGTCAGTGAGAGTGAGTCAGTCAGTCAGTGAGAGTGAGTCAGTCAGTTAGTGAGAGTGAGTCAGTGAGAGTGAGTCAGTGAGTGAGTGAGTCAGTGAGAGTGAGTCAGTGAGAGTGAGTCAATTAAAGTGAGTCAGTGAGAGTGAGTCAGTGAGAGTGAGAGTGAGTGAGTCAGTCAGTGAGAGTGAGTGAGTCAGTGAGAGTGAGTGAGTCAGTCAGTGAGAGTGAGTCAGTGAGAGTGAGTCAGTCAGTGAGAGTGAGTCAGTCAGTGAGTCAGTGACAGTCAGTGAGTCAGTGAGAGTGAGTGAGTCAGTGAGAGTGAGTGAGTGAGTCAGTGAGAGTGAGTGAGTCAGTCAGTGAGAGTGAGTGAGTCATTGAGAGTGAGTGAGTCAGTGAGAGTGAGTCAGTCAGTCAGTGAGAGTGAGTCAGTCAGTCAGTGAGAGTGAGTCAGTGAGAGTGAGTCAGTGAGTGAGTGAGTCAGTGAGTGAGAGTGAGTGAGTCAGTCAGTGAGAGTGAGTCAATCAGTGAGAGTGAGTCAGTCAGTGAGAGTGAGTCAGTCAGTGAGAGTGAGTGAGTCAGTGAGAGAGAGAGTGAGTCAGTGAGAGTGAGTCAGTCAGTGAGAATGAGCGAGTCAGTCAGTGAGAGTGAGTGAGTCAGTCAGTGAGAGTGAGTGAGTCAGTGAGAGTGAGTGAGTCAGTCAGGGAGACTGAGTCAGACAGTGAGAGTACGTGAGTCAGTCAGTGAGAGTGAGTGTCAGTCAGTGAGAGTGAGTGTCAGTCAGTGAGAGTTAGTGTCAGTCAGTGAGAGTGAGTGAGTCAGTCAGTGAGAGTGAGTGAGTCAGTGAGAGTGAGTGAGTCAGTCAGTGAGAGTGAGTCAGTGAGAGTGAGTGAGTCAGTGAGAGTGAGTCAGTCAGTGAGTCAGTGACAGTCAGTGAGTCAGTGAGAGTGAGTGAGTCAGTGAGAGTGAGTGAGTGAGTCAGTGAGAGTGAGTGAGTCAGTCAGTGAGAGTGAGTGAGTCATTGAGAGTGAGTGAGTCAGTGAGAGTGAGTCAGTCAATCAGTGAGAGTGAGTCAGTCAGTCAGTGAGAGTGAGTCAGTGAGAGTGAGTCAGTGAGTGAGTGAGTCAGTGAGAGTGAGTGAGTCAGTGAGAGTGAGTCAATTAAAGTGAGTCAGTGAGAGTGAGTCAGTGAGAGTGAGAGTGAGGGAGTCAGTCAGTGAGAGTAAGTGAGTCAGTCAGTGAGAGTGAGTGAGTCAGTCAGTGAGAGTGAGTGAGTCAGCCAGTGAGTCAGCCAGTGAGTCATGCAGTGACTCAGTCAGTGAGAGTGAGCCAGTCAGTGAGAGTGAGTCAGTCAGTGAGAGTGAGTCAGTCAGTGAGTGAGAGTCAGTGAGTCAGTGAGAGTCAGTGAGTCAGTTAGAGTGAGTGAGTCAGTGAGAGTGAGTGAGTCAGTGAGAGTGAGTGAGTCAGTGAGAGTGAGTGAGTGAGTCAGTGAGAGTGAGTAAATCATTGAGAGTGAGTGAGTCAGTGAGAGTGAGTGAGTCAGTGAGAGTGAGTGAGTCAGTCAGTGAGAGTGAGTGAGTCAGTCAGTGAGAGTGAGTCAGTCAGGTAGAGTAAGTGAGTCAGTCAGTGAGAGTGAGTGAGTCAGTCAGTGAGAGTGAGTCAGTCAGTGAGAGTGAGTGAGTCAGTGAGAGAGAGAGTGAGTAAGTGAGAGTGAGTCAGTCAGTGAGAGTGAGCAAGTCAGTCAGTGACAGTGAATGAGTCAGTCAGTGAGAGTGAGTGAGTCAGTGAGAGTGAGTGAGTCAGTCAGGGAGACTGAGTCAGTCAGTGAGAGTACGTGAGTCAGTCAGTGAGAGTGAGTGTCAGTCAGTGAGAGTGAGTGTCAGTCAGTGAGAGTGAGTCTCAGTCAGTGAGAGTGAGTCTCAGTCAGTGAGAGTGAGTGAGTCAGTCAGTGAGAGTGAGTGAGTCAATGAGAGTGAGTGAGTCAGTCAGTGAGAGTGAGTCAGTCAGTGAGAGTGAGTGAGTCAGTCAGTGAGAGTGAGTGTCATTCAGTGAGAGTGAGTGTCAGTCAGTGAGAGTGAGTCTCAGTCAGTGAGAGTAAGTGAGTCAGTCAGTGAGAGTGAGTGAGTCAGTCAGTGAGAGTGAGTGAGTCAGTCAATGAGAGTGAATAAGTCAGTCAGTGAGAGTGAGTGAGTCAGCCAGTGAGTCAGCCAGTTAGTCAGTCAGTGACTCAGTCAGTGAGAGTGAACCAGTCAGTGAGAGTGAGTCAGTCAGTGAGAGTGAGTCAGTCAGTGAGAGTGAGTCAGTCAGTGAGAGTCAGTGAGTCAGTGAGAGTCAGTGAGTCAGTGAGAGTCAGTGAGTCAGTGAGAGTGAGTGAGTCAGTGAGAGTGAGTGAGTGAGTCAGTGAGAGTGAGTGAGTGAGTCAGTGAGAGTGAATGAGTCATTGAGAGTGAGTGAGTCAGTGAGAGTGAGTGAGTCAGTGAGAGTGAGTGAATCAGTCAGTGAGAGTGAGTCAGTCAGTGAGTGTGAGTGAGTCAGTCAGTGAGAGAGAGAGAGAGAGTCAGTCAGTGAGAGTGAGTCAGTCAGTGAGAGTGAGTGAGTCAGTCAGTGAGAGTGAGTGAGTCAATCAGTGAGAGTGAGTCAGTCAGTGAGAGTGAGTGAGTCAGTGAGAGTGAGTCAGTCAGTGAGAGTGAGTCAGTCAGTGAGAGTGAGTCAGTGAGAGTGAGTCAGTGAGAGGGAGTCAGTCAGTGAGAGTGAGTCAGTCAGTGTGTGAGAGTGGGTGAGTGTCAGTGAGAGTGAGTCAGTCAGTGAGAGTCAGTCAGTGAGAGTGAGCAAGTGAGTCAGTGAGAGTGAGTCAGTCAGTCAGTGTGAGTGAGTCAGTCAGTCAGTGAGAGTGAGTCAGTGAGAGTGAGTCAGTGAGTGAGTGAGTCAGTGAGAGTGAGTCAGTGAGAGTGAGTCAATTAAAGTGAGTCAGTGAGAGTGAGTCAGTGAGAGTGAGAGTGAGTGAGTCAGTCAGTGAGAGTGAGTGAGTCAGTGAGAGTGAGTGAGTCAGTCAGTGAGAGTGAGTCAGTGAGAGTGAGTCAGTCAGTGAGAGTGAGTCAGTCAGTGAGTCAGTGACAGTCAGTGAGTCAGTGAGAGTGAGTGAGTCAGTGAGAGTGAGTGAGTGAGTCAGTGAGAGTGAGTGAGTCAGTCAGTGAGAGTGAGTGAGTCATTGAGAGTGAGTCAGTCAGTGAGAGTGAGTCAGTCAGTCAGTGAGAGTGAGTCAGTCAGTCAGTGAGAGTGAGTCAGTGAGAGTGAGTCAGTGAGTGAGTGAGTCAGTGAGAGAGAGAGTGAGTCAGTGAGAGTGAGTCAGTCAGTGAGAGTGAGCGAGTCAGTCAGTGAGAGTGAGTGAGTCAGTCAGTGAGAGTGAGTGAGTCAGTGAGAGTGAGTGAGTCAGTCAGGGAGACTGAGTCAGTCAGTGAGAGTACGTGAGTCAGTCACTGAGAGTGAGTGTCAGTCAGTGAGAGTGAGTGTCAGTCAGTGAGAGTGAGTCTCAGTCAGTGAGAGTGAGTGAGTCAGTCAGTGAGAGTGAGTGAGTCAGTCAGTGAGAGTGAGTGAGTCAGTCAGTGAGAGTGAGTGAGTCAGCCAGTGAGTCAGCCAGTGGGTCAGTCAGTGACTCAGTCAGTGAGAGTGAGCCAGTCAGTGAGAGTGAGTCAGTCAGTGAGAGTGAGTCAGTCAGTGAGTGAGAGTCACTGAGTCAGTAAGAGTCAGTGAGTCAGTTAGAGTGAGTGAGTCAGTGAGAGTGAGTGAGTCAGTGAGAGTGAGTGAGTGAGTCAGTGAGAGCGAGTGAGTGAGTCAGTGAGAGTGAGTAAATCATTGAGAGTGAGTGAGTCAGTGAGAGTGAGTGAGTCAGTGAGAGTGAGTGAGTCAGTCAGTGAGTGTGAGTGAGTCAGTCAGTGAGAGAGAGAGAGTCAGTCAGTGAGAGTGAGTCAGTCAGTGAGAGTGAGTGAGTCAGTCAGTGAGAGTGAGTGAGTCAGTCAGTGAGAGTGAGTCAGTCAGTGAGAGTGAGTGAGTCAGTGAGAGAGAGAGTGAGTCAGTGAGAGTGAGTCAGTCAGTGAGAGTGAGCGAGTCAGTCAGTGAGAGTGAGCGAGTCAGTCAGTGAGAGTGAGTGAGTCAGTCAGTGAGAGTGAGTGAGTCAGTGAGAGTGAGTGAGTCAGTCAGGGAGACTGAGTCAGTCAGTGAGAGTGCGTGAGTCAGTCAGTGAGAGTGAGTGTCAGTCAGTGAGAGTGAGTGTCAGTCAGTGAGAGTGAGTCTCAGTCAGTGAGAGTGAGTGAGTCAGTCAGTGAGAGTGAGTGAGTCAGTCAGTGAGAGTGAGTGAGTCAGTCAGTGAGAGTGAGTGAGTCAGTCAGTGAGAGTGAGTCAATCAGTGAGAGTGAGTCAGTCAGTGAGAGTGAGTCAGTCAGTGAGAGTGAATGAGTCAGTCAGTGAGAGTGAGTGAGTCAGTCAGTGAGTGTGAGTGAGTCAGTCAGTAAGAGAGAGAGAGAGAGAGTCAGTCAGTGAGAGTGAGTCAGTCAGTGAGAGTGAGTGAGTCAGTGAGTGAGAGTGAGTGAGTCAGTCAGTTAGAATGAGTCAATCAGTGAGAGTGAGTCAGTCAGTGAGAGTGAGTCAGTCAGTGAGAGTGAATGAGTCAGTGAGAGAGAGAGTGAGTCAGTGAGAATGAGTCAGTCAGTGAGAGTGAGCGAGTCAGTCAGTGAGAGTGAGTGAGTCAGTCAGTGAGAGTGAGTGAGTCAGTGAGAGTGAGTGAGTCAGTCAGGGAGACTGAGTCAGTCAATGAAAGTACGTGAGTCAGTCAGTGAGAGTGAGTGTCAGTCAGTGAGAGTGAGTGTCAGTCAGTGAGAGTTAGTGTCAGTCAGTGAGAGTGAGTCTCAGTCAGTGAGAGTGAGTGAGTCAGTCAGTGAGAGTGAGTGAGTCAGTCAGTGAGAGTGAGTGAGTCAGTCAGTGAGAGTGAGTGAGTCAGCCAGTGAGTCAGCCAGTGGGTCAGTCAGTGACTCAGTCAGTGAGAGTGAGCCAGTCAGTGAGAGTGAGTCAGTCAGTGAGAGTGAGTCAGTCAGTGAGTGAGAGTCACTGAGTCAGTGAGAGTCAGTGAGTCAGTTAGAGTGAGTGAGTCAGTGAGAGTGAGTGAGTCAGTGAGAGTGAGTGAGTCAGTGAGAGTGAGTGAGTGAGTCAGTGAGAGTGACTAAATCTTTGATAGTGAGTGAGTCAGTGAGAGTGAGTGAGTCAGTGAGAGTGAGTGAGTCAGTCAGTGAGAGTGAGTGAGTCAGTCAGTGAGTGTGAGTGAGTCAGTCAGTGAGAGAGAGAGAGTCAGTCAGTGAGAGTGAGTCAGTCAGTGAGAGTGAGTGAGTCAGTCAGTGAGAGTGAGTGAGTCAGTCAGTGAGAGTGAGTCAATCAGTGAGAGTGAGTCAGTCAGTGAGAGTGAGTCAGTCAGTGAGAGTGAGTGAGTCAGTGAGAGAGAGAGTGAGTCAGTGAGAGTGAGTCAGTCAGTGAGAGTGAGCGAGTCAGTCAGTGAGAGTGAGTGAGTCAGTCAGTGAGAGTGAGTGAGTCAGTGAGAGTGAGTGAGTCAGTCAGGGAGACTGAGTCAGTCAGTGAGAGTGCGTGAGTCAGTCAGTGAGAGTGAGTGTCAGTCAGTGAGAGTGAGTGTCAGTCAGTGAGAGTGAGTGTCAGTCAGTGAGAGTGAGTGAGTCAGTCAGTGAGAGTGAGTGAGTCAGTCAGTGAGAGTGAGTGAGTGAGTCAGTCAGTGAGAGTGAGTGAGTCAGTGAGAGAGAGAGTGAGTCAGTGAGAGTGAGTCAGTCAGTGAGAGTGAGCGAGTCAGTCAGTGAGAGTGAGTGAGTCAGTCAGTGAGAGTGAGTGAGTCAGTGAGAGTGAGTGAGTCAGTCAGGGAGACTGAGTCAGTCAGTGAGAGTACGTGAGTCAGTCAGTGAGAGTGAGTGAGTCAGTCAGTGAGAGTGAGTGAGTCAGTCAGTGAGAGTGAGTGAGTCAGTCAGTCAGTGAGAGTGAGTCAGTCAGTGAGAGTGAGTGAGTCATTGAGAGTGAGTGAGTCAGTGAGAGTGAGTCAGTCAATCAGTGAGAGTGAGTCAGTCAGTCAGTGAGAGTGAGTCAGTGAGAGTGAGTCAGTGAGTGAGTGAGTCAGTGAGAGTGAGTGAGTCAGTGAGAGTGAGTCAATTAAAGTGAGTCAGTGAGAGTGAGTCAGTGAGAGTGAGAGTGAGGGAGTCAGTCAGTGAGAGTAAGTGAGTCAGTCAGTGAGAGTGAGTGAGTCAGTCAGTGAGAGTGAGTGAGTCAGCCAGTGAGTCAGCCAGTGAGTCATGCAGTGAGAGTGAGAGTGAGAGTGAGCGAGTCAGTCAGTGAGAGTGAGTGAGTCAGTCAGTGAGAGTGAGTGAGTCAGTGAGAGTGAGTGAGTCAGTCAGGGAGACTGAGTCAGTCAGTGAGAGTACGTGAGTCAGTCACTGAGAGTGAGTGTCAGTCAGTGAGAGTGAGTGTCAGTCAGTGAGAGTGAGTCTCAGTCAGTGAGAGTGAGTGAGTCAGTCAGTGAGAGTGAGTGAGTCAGTCAGTGAGAGTGAGTGAGTCAGTCAGTGAGAGTGAGTGAGTCAGCCAGTGAGTCAGCCAGTGGGTCAGTCAGTGACTCAGTCAGTGAGAGTGAGCCAGTCAGTGAGAGTGAGTCAGTCAGTGAGAGTGAGTCAGTCAGTGAGTGAGAGTCACTGAGTCAGTAAGAGTCAGTGAGTCAGTTAGAGTGAGTGAGTCAGTGAGAGTGAGTGAGTCAGTGAGAGTGAGTGAGTGAGTCAGTGAGAGCGAGTGAGTGAGTCAGTGAGAGTGAGTAAATCATTGAGAGTGAGTGAGTCAGTGAGAGTGAGTGAGTCAGTGAGAGTGAGTGAGTCAGTCAGTGAGTGTGAGTGAGTCAGTCAGTGAGAGAGAGAGAGTCAGTCAGTGAGAGTGAGTCAGTCAGTGAGAGTGAGTGAGTCAGTCAGTGAGAGTGAGTGAGTCAGTCAGTGAGAGTGAGTCAGTCAGTGAGAGTGAGTGAGTCAGTGAGAGAGAGAGTGAGTCAGTGAGAGTGAGTCAGTCAGTGAGAGTGAGCGAGTCAGTCAGTGAGAGTGAGCGAGTCAGTCAGTGAGAGTGAGTGAGTCAGTCAGTGAGAGTGAGTGAGTCAGTGAGAGTGAGTGAGTCAGTCAGGGAGACTGAGTCAGTCAGTGAGAGTGCGTGAGTCAGTCAGTGAGAGTGAGTGTCAGTCAGTGAGAGTGAGTGTCAGTCAGTGAGAGTGAGTCTCAGTCAGTGAGAGTGAGTGAGTCAGTCAGTGAGAGTGAGTGAGTCAGTCAGTGAGAGTGAGTGAGTCAGTCAGTGAGAGTGAGTGAGTCAGTCAGTGAGAGTGAGTCAATCAGTGAGAGTGAGTCAGTCAGTGAGAGTGAGTCAGTCAGTGAGAGTGAATGAGTCAGTCAGTGAGAGTGAGTGAGTCAGTCAGTGAGTGTGAGTGAGTCAGTCAGTAAGAGAGAGAGAGAGAGAGTCAGTCAGTGAGAGTGAGTCAGTCAGTGAGAGTGAGTGAGTCAGTGAGTGAGAGTGAGTGAGTCAGTCAGTTAGAATGAGTCAATCAGTGAGAGTGAGTCAGTCAGTGAGAGTGAGTGAGAGAGAGAGTGAGTCAGTGAGAATGAGTCAGTCAGTGAGAGTGAGCGAGTCAGTCAGTGAGAGTGAGTGAGTCAGTCAGTGAGAGTGAGTGAGTCAGTGAGAGTGAGTGAGTCAGTCAGGGAGACTGAGTCAGTCAATGAAAGTACGTGAGTCAGTCAGTGAGAGTGAGTGTCAGTCAGTGAGAGTGAGTGTCAGTCAGTGAGAGTTAGTGTCAGTCAGTGAGAGTGAGTCTCAGTCAGTGAGAGTGAGTGAGTCAGTCAGTGAGAGTGAGTGAGTCAGTCAGTGAGAGTGAGTGAGTCAGTCAGTGAGAGTGAGTGAGTCAGCCAGTGAGTCAGCCAGTGGGTCAGTCAGTGACTCAGTCAGTGAGAGTGAGCCAGTCAGTGAGAGTGAGTCAGTCAGTGAGAGTGAGTCAGTCAGTGAGTGAGAGTCACTGAGTCAGTGAGAGTCAGTGAGTCAGTTAGAGTGAGTGAGTCAGTGAGAGTGAGTGAGTCAGTGAGAGTGAGTGAGTCAGTGAGAGTGAGTGAGTGAGTCAGTGAGAGTGACTAAATCTTTGATAGTGAGTGAGTCAGTGAGAGTGAGTGAGTCAGTGAGAGTGAGTGAGTCAGTCAGTGAGAGTGAGTGAGTCAGTCAGTGAGTGTGAGTGAGTCAGTCAGTGAGAGAGAGAGAGTCAGTCAGTGAGAGTGAGTCAGTCAGTGAGAGTGAGTGAGTCAGTCAGTGAGAGTGAGTGAGTCAGTCAGTGAGAGTGAGTCAATCAGTGAGAGTGAGTCAGTCAGTGAGAGTGAGTCAGTCAGTGAGAGTGAGTGAGTCAGTGAGAGAGAGAGTGAGTCAGTGAGAGTGAGTCAGTCAGTGAGAGTGAGCGAGTCAGTCAGTGAGAGTGAGTGAGTCAGTCAGTGAGAGTGAGTGAGTCAGTGAGAGTGAGTGAGTCAGTCAGGGAGACTGAGTCAGTCAGTGAGAGTGCGTGAGTCAGTCAGTGAGAGTGAGTGTCAGTCAGTGAGAGTGAGTGTCAGTCAGTGAGAGTGAGTGTCAGTCAGTGAGAGTGAGTGAGTCAGTCAGTGAGAGTGAGTGAGTCAGTCAGTGAGAGTGAGTGAGTGAGTCAGTCAGTGAGAGTGAGTGAGTCAGTGAGAGAGAGAGTGAGTCAGTGAGAGTGAGTCAGTCAGTGAGAGTGAGCGAGTCAGTCAGTGAGAGTGAGTGAGTCAGTCAGTGAGAGTGAGTGAGTCAGTGAGAGTGAGTGAGTCAGTCAGGGAGACTGAGTCAGTCAGTGAGAGTACGTGAGTCAGTCAGTGAGAGTGAGTGAGTCAGTCAGTGAGAGTGAGTGAGTCAGTCAGTGAGAGTGAGTGAGTCAGTCAGTCAGTGAGAGTGAGTCAGTCAGTGAGAGTGAGTGAGTCATTGAGAGTGAGTGAGTCAGTGAGAGTGAGTCAGTCAATCAGTGAGAGTGAGTCAGTCAGTCAGTGAGAGTGAGTCAGTGAGAGTGAGTCAGTGAGTGAGTGAGTCAGTGAGAGTGAGTGAGTCAGTGAGAGTGAGTCAATTAAAGTGAGTCAGTGAGAGTGAGTCAGTGAGAGTGAGAGTGAGGGAGTCAGTCAGTGAGAGTAAGTGAGTCAGTCAGTGAGAGTGAGTGAGTCAGTCAGTGAGAGTGAGTGAGTCAGCCAGTGAGTCAGCCAGTGAGTCATGCAGTGACTCAGTCAGTGAGAGTGAGCCAGTCAGTGAGAGTGAGTCAGTCAGTGAGAGTGAGTCAGTTAGTGAGTGAGAGTCAGTGAGTCAGTGAGAGTCAGTGAGTCAGTTAGAGTGAGTGAGTCAGTGAGAGTGAGTGAGTCAGTGAGAGTGAGTGAGTCAGTGAGAGTGAGTGAGTGAGTCAGTGAGAGTGAGTAAATCATTGAGAGTGAGTGAGTCAGTGAGAGTGAGTGAGTCAGTGAGAGTGAGTGAGTCAGTCAGTGAGAGTGAGTGAGTCAGTCAGTGAGAGTGAGTCAGTCAGGTAGAGTAAGTGAGTCAGTCAGTGAGAGTGAGTGAGTCAGTCAGTGAGAGTGAGTCAGTCAGTGAGAGTGAGTGAGTCAGTGAGAGAGAGAGTGAGTAAGTGAGAGTGAGTCAGTCAGTGAGAGTGAGCAAGTCAGTCAGTGACAGTGAATGAGTCAGTCAGTGAGAGTGAGTGAGTCAGTGAGAGTGAGTGAGTCAGTCAGGGAGACTGAGTCAGTCAGTGAGAGTGCGTGAGTCAGTCAGTGAGAGTGAGTGTCAGTCAGTGAGAGTGAGTGTCAGTCAGTGAGAGTGAGTGTCAGTCAGTGAGAGTGAGTCTCAGTCAGTGAGAGTGAGTGAGTCAGTCAGTGAGAGTGAGTGAGTCAATGAGAGTGAGTGAGTCAGTCAGTGAGAGTGAGTCAGTCAGTGAGAGTGAGTGAGTCAGTCAGTGAGAGTGAGTGTCATTCAGTGAGAGTGAGTGTCAGTCAGTGAGAGTGAGTCTCAGTCAGTGAGAGTAAGTGAGTCAGTCAGTGAGAGTGAGTGAGTCAGTCAGTGAGAGTGAGTGAGTCAGTCAATGAGAGTGAGTAAGTCAGTCAGTGAGAGTGAGTGAGTCAGCCAGTGAGTCAGCCAGTTAGTCAGTCAGTGACTCAGTCAGTGAGAGTGAACCAGTCAGTGAGAGTGAGTCAGTCAGTGAGAGTGAGTCAGTCAGTGAGAGTGAGTCAGTCAGTGAGAGTCAGTGAGTCAGTGAGAGTCAGTGAGTCAGTGAGAGTCAGTGAGTCAGTGAGAGTGAGTGAGTCAGTGAGAGTGAGTGAGTGAGTCAGTGAGAGTGAGTCAGTCAGTGAGAGTGAGTGAGTCAGTCAGTGAGAGTGAGTGTCATTCAGTGAGAGTGAGTGTCAGTCAGTGAGAGTGAGTCTCAGTCAGTGAGAGTAAGTGAGTCAGTCAGTGAGAGTGAGTGAGTCAGTCAGTGAGAGTGAGTGAGTCAGTCAATGAGAGTGAGTAAGTCAGTCAGTGAGAGTGAGTGAGTCAGCCAGTGAGTCAGCCAGTTAGTCAGTCAGTGACTCAGTCAGTGAGAGTGAACCAGTCAGTGAGAGTGAGTCAGTCAGTGAGAGTGAGTCAGTCAGTGAGAGTGATTCAGTCAGTGAGAGTCAGTGAGTCAGTGAGAGTCAGTGAGTCAGTGAGAGTCAGTGAGTCAGTGAGAGTGAGTGAGTCATTGAGAGTGAGTGAGTCAGTGAGAGTGAGTCAGTCAGTCAGTGAGAGTGAGTCAGTCAGCAGTGAGAGTGAGTCAGTGAGAGTGAGTCAGTGAGTGAGTGAGTCAGTGAGTGAGAGTGAGTGAGTCAGTCAGTGAGAGTGAGTCAATCAGTGAGAGTGAGTCAGTCAGTGAGAGTGAGTCAGTCAGTGAGAGTGAGTGAGTCAGTGAGAGAGAGAGTGAGTCAGTGAGAGTGAGTCAGTCAGTGAGAATGAGCGAGTCAGTCAGTGAGAGTGAGTGAGTCAGTCAGTGAGAGTGAGTGAGTCAGTGAGAGTGAGTGAGTCAGTCAGGGAGACTGAGTCAGACAGTGAGAGTACGTGAGTCAGTCAGTGAGAGTGAGTGTCAGTCAGTGAGAGTGAGTGTCAGTCAGTGAGAGTTAGTGTCAGTCAGTGAGAGTGAGTGAGTCAGTCAGTGAGAGTCAGTGAGTCAGTGAGAGTGAGTGAGTCAGTCAGTGAGAGTGAGTCAGTGAGAGTGAGTGAGTCAGTGAGAGTGAGTGAGTCAGTGAGAGTGAGTGAGTCAGTCAGTGAGAGTGAGTGAGTCATTGAGAGTGAGTGAGTCAGTGAGAGTGAGTCAGTCAATCAGTGAGAGTGAGTCAGTCAGTCAGTGAGAGTGAGTCAGTGAGAGTGAGTCAGTGAGTGAGTGAGTCAGTGAGAGTGAGTGAGTGAGTGAGAGTGAGTCAATTAAAGTGAGTCAGTGAGAGTGAGTCAGTGAGAGTGAGAGTGAGGGAGTCAGTCAGTGAGAGTAAGTGAGTCAGTCAGTGAGAGTGAGTGAGTCAGTCAGTGAGAGTGAGTGAGTCAGCCAGTGAGTCAGCCAGTGAGTCATGCAGTGACTCAGTCAGTGAGAGTGAGCCAGTCAGTGAGAGTGAGTCAGTCAGTGAGAGTGAGTCAGTCAGTGAGTGAGAGTCAGTGAGTCAGTGAGAGTCAGTGAGTCAGTTAGAGTGAGTGAGTCAGTGAGAGTGAGTGAGTCAGTGAGAGTGAGTGAGTCAGTGAGACTGAGTGAGTGAGTCAGTGAGAGTGAGTAAATCATTGAGAGTGAGTGAGTCAGTGAGAGTGAGTGAGTCAGTGAGAGTGAGTGAGTCAGTCAGTGAGAGTGAGTGAGTCAGTCAGTGAGAGTGAGTCAGTCAGGTAGAGTAAGTGAGTCAGTCAGTGAGAGTGAGTGAGTCAGTCAGTGAGAGTGAGTCAGTCAGTGAGAGTGAGTGAGTCAGTGAGAGAGAGAGTGAGTAAGTGAGAGTGAGTCAGTCAGTGAGAGTGAGCAAGTCAGTCAGTGACAGTGAATGAGTCAGTCAGTGAGAGTGAGTGAGTCAGTGAGAGTGAGTGAGTCAGTCAGGGAGACTGAGTCAGTCAGTGAGAGTACGTGAGTCAGTCAGTGAGAGTGAGTGTCAGTCAGTGAGAGTGAGTGTCAGTCAGTGAGAGTGAGTCTCAGTCAGTGAGAGTGAGTCTCAGTCAGTGAGAGTGAGTGAGTCAGTCAGTGAGAGTGAGTGAGTCAATGAGAGTGAGTGAGTCAGTCAGTGAGAGTGAGTCAGTCAGTGAGAGTGAGTGAGTCAGTCAGTGAGAGTGAGTGTCATTCAGTGAGAGTGAGTGTCAGTCAGTGAGAGTGAGTCTCAGTCAGTGAGAGTAAGTGAGTCAGTCAGTGAGAGTGAGTGAGTCAGTCAGTGAGAGTGAGTGAGTCAGTCAATGAGAGTGAGTAAGTCAGTCAGTGAGAGTGAGTGAGTCAGCCAGTGAGTCAGCCAGTTAGTCAGTCAGTGACTCAGTCAGTGAGAGTGAACCAGTCAGTGAGAGTGAGTCAGTCAGTGAGAGTGAGTCAGTCAGTGAGAGTGAGTCAGTCAGTGAGAGTCAGTGAGTCAGTGAGAGTCAGTGAGTCAGTGAGAGTCAGTGAGTCAGTGAGAGTGAGTGAGTCAGTGAGAGTGAGTGAGTGAGTCAGTGAGAGTGAGTGAGTGAGTCAGTGAGAGTGAATGAGTCATTGAGAGTGAGTGAGTCAGTGAGAGTGAGTGAGTCAGTGAGAGTGAGTGAATCAGTCAGTGAGAGTGAGTCAGTCAGTGAGTGTGAGTGAGTCAGTCAGTGAGAGAGAGAGAGAGAGTCAGTCAGTGAGAGTGAGTCAGTCAGTGAGAGTGAGTGAGTCAGTCAGTGAGAGTGAGTGAGTCAATCAGTGAGAGTGAGTCAGTCAGTGAGAGTGAGTGAGTCAGTGAGAGTGAGTCAGTCAGTGAGAGTGAGTCAGTCAGTGAGAGTGAGTCAGTGAGAGTGAGTCAGTGAGAGGGAGTCAGTCAGTGAGAGTGAGTCAGTCAGTGTGTGAGAGTGGGTGAGTGTCAGTGAGAGTGAGTCAGTCAGTGAGAGTCAGTCAGTGAGAGTGAGCAAGTGAGTCAGTGAGAGTGAGTCAGTCAGTCAGTGTGAGTGAGTCAGTCAGTCAGTGAGAGTGAGTCAGTGAGAGTGAGTCAGTGAGTGAGTGAGTCAGTGAGAGTGAGTCAGTGAGAGTGAGTCAATTAAAGTGAGTCAGTGAGAGTGAGTCAGTGAGAGTGAGAGTGAGTGAGTCAGTCAGTGAGAGTGAGTGAGTCAGTGAGAGTGAGTGAGTCAGTCAGTGAGAGTGAGTCAGTGAGAGTGAGTCAGTCAGTGAGTCAGTGACAGTCAGTGAGTCAGTGAGAGTGAGTGAGTCAGTGAGAGTGAGTGAGTGAGTCAGTGAGAGTGAGTGAGTCAGTCAGTGAGAGTGAGTGAGTCATTGAGAGTGAGTCAGTCAGTGAGAGTGAGTCAGTCAGTCAGTGAGAGTGAGTCAGTCAGTCAGTGAGAGTGAGTCAGTGAGAGTGAGTCAGTGAGTGAGTGAGTCAGTGAGAGAGAGAGTGAGTCAGTGAGAGTGAGTCAGTCAGTGAGAGTGAGCGAGTCAGTCAGTGAGAGTGAGTGAGTCAGTCAGTGAGAGTGAGTGAGTCAGTGAGAGTGAGTGAGTCAGTCAGGGAGACTGAGTCAGTCAGTGAGAGTACGTGAGTCAGTCACTGAGAGTGAGTGTCAGTCAGTGAGAGTGAGTGTCAGTCAGTGAGAGTGAGTCTCAGTCAGTGAGAGTGAGTGAGTCAGTCAGTGAGAGTGAGTGAGTCAGTCAGTGAGAGTGAGTGAGTCAGTCAGTGAGAGTGAGTGAGTCAGCCAGTGAGTCAGCCAGTGGGTCAGTCAGTGACTCAGTCAGTGAGAGTGAGCCAGTCAGTGAGAGTGAGTCAGTCAGTGAGAGTGAGTCAGTCAGTGAGTGAGAGTCACTGAGTCAGTGAGAGTCAGTGAGTCAGTTAGAGTGAGTGAGTCAGTGAGAGTGAGTGAGTCAGTGAGAGTGAGTGAGTGAGTCAGTGAGAGCGAGTGAGTGAGTCAGTGAGAGTGAGTAAATCATTGAGAGTGAGTGAGTCAGTGAGAGTGAGTGAGTCAGTGAGAGTAAATCAGTCAGTCAGTGAGAGTGAGTGAGTCAGTCAGTGAGTGTGAGTGAGTCAGTCAGTGAGAGAGAGAGAGTCAGTCAGTGAGAGTGAGTCAGTCAGTGAGAGTGAGTGAGTCAGTCAGTGAGAGTGAGTGAGTCAGTCAGTGAGAGTGAGTGAGTCAGTCAGTGAGAGTGAGTCAGTCAGTGAGAGTGAGTGAGTCAGTGAGAGAGAGAGTGAGTCAGTGAGAGTGAGTCAGTCAGTGAGAGTGAGCGAGTCAGTCAGTGAGAGTGAGCGAGTCAGTCAGTGAGAGTGAGTGAGTCAGTCAGTGAGAGTGAGTGAGTCAGTGAGAGTGAGTGAGTCAGTCAGGGAGACTGAGTCAGTCAGTGAGAGTGCGTGAGTCAGTCAGTGAGAGTGAGTATCAGTCAGTGAGAGTGAGTGTCAGTCAGTGAGAGTGAGTCTCAGTCAGTGAGAGTGAGTGAGTCAGTCAGTGAGAGTGAGTGAGTCAGTCAGTGAGAGTGAGTGAGTCAGTCAGTGAGAGTGAGTCAGTCAGTCAGTGAGAGTGAGTCAATCAGTGAGAGTGAGTCAGTCAGTGAGAGTGAGTCAGTCAGTGAGAGTGAATGAGTCAGTCAGTGAGAGTGAGTGAGTCAGTCAGTGAGTGTGAGTGAGTCAGTCAGTAAGAGAGAGAGAGAGAGAGAGTCAGTCAGTGAGAGTGAGTCAGTCAGTGAGAGTGAGTGAGTCAGTGAGTGAGAGTGAGTGAGTCAGTCAGTTAGAATGAGTCAATCAGTGAGAGTGAGTCAGTCAGTGAGAGTGAGTCAGTCAGTGAGAGTGAATGAGTCAGTGAGAGAGAGAGTGAGTCAGTGAGAATGAGTCAGTCAGTGAGAGTGAGCGAGTCAGTCAGTGAGAGTGAGTGAGTCAGTCAGTGAGAGTGAGTGAGTCAGTGAGAGTGAGTGAGTCAGTCAGGGAGACTGAGTCAGTCAATGAAAGTACGTGAGTCAGTCAGTGAGAGTGAGTGTCAGTCAGTGAGAGTGAGTGTCAGTCAGTGAGAGTTAGTGTCAGTCAGTGAGAGTGAGTCTCAGTCAGTGAGAGTGAGTGAGTCAGTCAGTGAGAGTGAGTGAGTCAGTCAGTGAGAGTGAGTGAGTCAGTCAGTGAGAGTGAGTGAGTCAGCCAGTGAGTCAGCCAGTGGGTCAGTCAGTGACTCAGTCAGTGAGAGTGAGCCAGTCAGTGAGAGTGAGTCAGTCAGTGAGAGTGAGTCAGTCAGTGAGTGAGAGTCACTGAGTCAGTGAGAGTCAGTGAGTCAGTTAGAGTGAGTGAGTCAGTGAGAGTGAGTGAGTCAGTGAGAGTGAGTGAGTCAGTGAGAGTGAGTGAGTGAGTCAGTGAGAGTGACTAAATCTTTGATAGTGAGTGAGTCAGTGAGAGTGAGTGAGTCAGTGAGAGTGAGTGAGTCAGTCAGTGAGAGTGAGTGAGTCAGTCAGTGAGTGTGAGTGAGTCAGTCAGTGAGAGAGAGAGAGTCAGTCAGTGAGAGTGAGTCAGTCAGTGAGAGTGAGTGAGTCAGTCAGTGAGAGTGAGTGAGTCAGTCAGTGAGAGTGAGTCAATCAGTGAGAGTGAGTCAGTCAGTGAGAGTGAGTCAGTCAGTGAGAGTGAGTGAGTCAGTGAGAGAGAGAGTGAGTCAGTGAGAGTGAGTCAGTCAGTGAGAGTGAGCGAGTCAGTCAGTGAGAGTGAGTGAGTCAGTCAGTGAGAGTGAGTGAGTCAGTGAGAGTGAGTGAGTCAGTCAGGGAGACTGAGTCAGTCAGTGAGAGTGCGTGAGTCAGTCAGTGAGAGTGAGTGTCAGTCAGTGAGAGTGAGTGTCAGTCAGTGAGAGTGAGTGTCAGTCAGTGAGAGTGAGTGAGTCAGTCAGTGAGAGTGAGTGAGTCAGTCAGTGAGAGTGAGTGAGTGAGTCAGTCAGTGAGAGTGAGTGAGTCAGTGAGAGAGAGAGTGAGTCAGTGAGAGTGAGTCAGTCAGTGAGAGTGAGCGAGTCAGTCAGTGAGAGTGAGTGAGTCAGTCAGTGAGAGTGAGTGAGTCAGTGAGAGTGAGTGAGTCAGTCAGGGAGACTGAGTCAGTCAGTGAGAGTGCGTGAGTCAGTCAGTGAGAGTGAGTGAGTCAGTCAGTGAGAGTGAGTGAGTCAGTCAGTGAGAGTGAGTGAGTGAGTCAGTCAGTGAGAGTGAGTCAGTCAGTGAGAGTGAGTGAGTCATTGAGAGTGAGTGAGTCAGTGAGAGTGAGTCAGTCAATCAGTGAGAGTGAGTCAGTCAGTCAGTGAGAGTGAGTCAGTCAGTCAGTGAGAGTGAGTCAGTGAGAGTGAGTCAGTGAGTGAGTGAGTCAGTGAGAGTGAGTGAGTCAGTGAGAGTGAGTCAATTAAAGTGAGTCAGTGAGAGTGAGTCAGTGAGAGTGAGAGTGAGGGAGTCAGTCAGTGAGAGTAAGTGAGTCAGTCAGTGAGAGTGAGTGAGTCAGTCAGTGAGAGTGAGTGAGTCAGCCAGTGAGTCAGCCAGTGAGTCATGCAGTGACTCAGTCAGTGAGAGTGAGCCAGTCAGTGAGAGTGAGTCAGTCAGTGAGAGTGAGTCAGTTAGTGAGTGAGAGTCAGTGAGTCAGTGAGAGTCAGTGAGTCAGTTAGAGTGAGTGAGTCAGTGAGAGTGAGTGAGTCAGTGAGAGTGAGTGAGTCAGTGAGAGTGAGTGAGTGAGTCAGTGAGAGTGAGTAAATCATTGAGAGTGAGTGAGTCAGTGAGAGTGAGTGAGTCAGTGAGAGTGAGTGAGTCAGTCAGTGAGAGTGAGTGAGTCAGTCAGTGAGAGTGAGTCAGTCAGGTAGAGTAAGTGAGTCAGTCAGTGAGAGTGAGTGAGTCAGTCAGTGAGAGTGAGTCAGTCAGTGAGAGTGAGTGAGTCAGTGAGAGAGAGAGTGAGTAAGTGAGAGTGAGTCAGTCAGTGAGAGTGAGCAAGTCAGTCAGTGACAGTGAATGAGTCAGTCAGTGAGAGTGAGTGAGTCAGTGAGAGTGAGTGAGTCAGTCAGGGAGACTGAGTCAGTCAGTGAGAGTGCGTGAGTCAGTCAGTGAGAGTGAGTGTCAGTCAGTGAGAGTGAGTGTCAGTCAGTGAGAGTGAGTGTCAGTCAGTGAGAGTGAGTCTCAGTCAGTGAGAGTGAGTGAGTCAGTCAGTGAGAGTGAGTGAGTCAATGAGAGTGAGTGAGTCAGTCAGTGAGAGTGAGTCAGTCAGTGAGAGTGAGTGAGTCAGTCAGTGAGAGTGAGTGTCATTCAGTGAGAGTGAGTGTCAGTCAGTGAGAGTGAGTCTCAGTCAGTGAGAGTAAGTGAGTCAGTCAGTGAGAGTGAGTGAGTCAGTCAGTGAGAGTGAGTGAGTCAGTCAATGAGAGTGAGTAAGTCAGTCAGTGAGAGTGAGTGAGTCAGCCAGTGAGTCAGCCAGTTAGTCAGTCAGTGACTCAGTCAGTGAGAGTGAACCAGTCAGTGAGAGTGAGTCAGTCAGTGAGAGTGAGTCAGTCAGTGAGAGTGAGTCAGTCAGTGAGAGTCAGTGAGTCAGTGAGAGTCAGTGAGTCAGTGAGAGTCAGTGAGTCAGTGAGAGTGAGTGAGTCAGTGAGAGTGAGTGAGTGAGTCAGTGAGAGTGAGTCAGTCAGTGAGAGTGAGTGAGTCAGTCAGTGAGAGTGAGTGTCATTCAGTGAGAGTGAGTGTCAGTCAGTGAGAGTGAGTCTCAGTCAGTGAGAGTAAGTGAGTCAGTCAGTGAGAGTGAGTGAGTCAGCCAGTGAGTCAGCCAGTTAGTCAGTCAGTGACTCAGTCAGTGAGAGTGAACCAGTCAGTGAGAGTGAGTCAGTCAGTGAGAGTGAGTCAGTCAGTGAGAGTGATTCAGTCAGTGAGAGTCAGTGAGTCAGTGAGAGTCAGTGAGTCAGTGAGAGTCAGTGAGTCAGTGAGAGTGAGTGAGTCAGTGAGAGTGAGTGAGTGAGTCAGTGAGAGTGAGTGAGTGAGTCAGTGAGAGTGAATGAGTCATTGAGAGTGAGTGAGTCAGTGAGAGTGAGTGAGTCAGTGAGAGTGAGTGAATCAGTCAGTGAGAGTGAGTCAGTCAGTGAGTGTGAGTGAGTCAGTCAGTGAGAGAGAGAGAGAGAGTCAGTCAGTGAGAGTGAGTCAGTCAGTGAGAGTGAGTGAGTCAGTCAGTGAGAGTGAGTGAGTCAATCAGTGAGAGTGAGTCAGTCAGTGAGAGTGAGTGAGTCAGTGAGAGTGAGTCAGTCAGTGAGAGTGAGTGAGTCAGTGAGAGAGAGAGTGAGTCAGTGAGAGTGACTCAGTCAGTGAGAGTGAGTTTCAGTCAGTGAGAGTGAGTGAGTCAGTCAGTGAGAGTGAGTGAGTCAGTCAGTGAGAGTGAGTGAGTCAGTCAGTGAGAGTGAGTGAGTCAGTGAGAGTAAGTGAGTCAGTCAGTGAGAGTGAGTGAGTCAGTGAGAGTGAGCGAGTCAGTCAGTGAGAGTGAGTGAGTCAGTCAGGGAGACTGAGTCAGTCAGTGAGAGTGCATGAGTCAGTCAGTGAAAGTGAGTGTCAGTCAGTGAGAGTGAGTGTCAGTCAGTGAGAGTGAGTGTCAGTCAGTGAGAGTGAGTGTCAGTCAGTGAGAGTGAGTGAGTCAGTCAGTGAGAGTAAGTGAGTCAGTCAGTGAGAGTGAGTGAGTCAGTCAGTGAGAGTGAGTGAGTCAGCCAGTGAGTCAGCCAGTGAGTCATGCAGTGACTCAGTCAGTGAGAGTGAGCCAGTCAGTGAGAGTGAGTCAGTCAGTGAGAGTGAGTCAGTCAGTGAGTGAGAGTCAGTGAGTCAGTGAGAGTCAGTGAGTCAGTTAGAGTGAGTGAGTCAGTGAGAGTGAGTGAGTCAGTGAGAGTGAGTGAGTCAGTGAGAGTGAGTGAGTGAGTCAGTCAGAGTGAGTAAATCATTGAGAGTGAGTGAGTCAGTGAGAGTAAGTGAGTCAGTGAGAGTGAGTGAGTCAGTCAGTGAGAGTGAGTGAGTCAGTCAGTGAGTGTGAGTGAGTCAGTCAGTAAGAGAGAGAGAGAGTCAGTCAGTGAGAGTGAGTCAGTCAGTGAGAGTGAGTGAGTCAGTGAGTGAGAGTGAGTGAGTCAGTCAGTTAGAATGAGTCAATCAGTGAGAGTGAGTCAGTCAGTGAGAGTGAGTCAGTCAGTGAGAGTGAGTGAGTCAGTGAGAGAGAGAGTGAGTCAGTGAGAGTGAGTGAGTCAGTCAGGGAGACTGAGTCAGTCAGTGAGAGTACGTGAGTCAGTCAGTGAGAGTGAGTGTCAGTCAGTGAGAGTGAGTGTCAGTCAGTGAGAGTTAGTGTCAGTCAGTGAGAGTGAGTCTCAGTCAGTGAGAGTGAGTGAGTCAGTCAGTGAGAGTGAGTGAGTCAGTCAGTGAGAGTGAGTGAGTCAGTCAGTGAGAGTGAGTGAGTCAGCCAGTCAGTCAGCCAGTGGGTCAGTCAGTGACTCAGTCAGTGAGAGTGAGCCAGTCAGTGAGAGTGAGTCAGTCAGTGAGAGTGAGTCAGTCAGTGAGAGTGAGTCAGTGAGAGTGAGTCAGTGAGAGTGAGTGAGTCAGTGAGAGAGAGAGTGAGTCAGTGAGAGTGAGTCAGTCAGTGAGAGTGAGCGAGTCAGTCAGTGAGAGTGAGTGAGTCAGTCAGTGAGAGTGAGTGAGTCAGTGAGAGTGAATGAGTCATTGAGAGTGAGTGAGTCAGTGAGAGTGAGTGAGTCAGTGAGAGTGAGTGAATCAGTCAGTGAGAGTGAGTCAGTCAGTGAGTGTGAGTGAGTCAGTCAGTGAGAGAGAGAGAGAGAGTCAGTCAGTGAGAGTGAGTCAGTCAGTGAGAGTGAGTGAGTCAGTCAGTGAGAGTGAGTGAGTCAATCAGTGAGAGTGAGTCAGTCAGTGAGAGTGAGTGAGTCAGTGAGAATGAGTCAGTCAGTGAGAGTGAGTGAGTCAGTGAGAGAGAGAGTGAGTCAGTGAGAGTGACTCAGTCAGTGAGAGTGAGTGAATCAGTCAGTGAGAGTGAGTCAGTCAGTGAGTGTGAGTGAGTCAGTCAGTGAGAGAGAGAGAGAGAGTCAGTCAGTGAGAGTGAGTCAGTCAGTGAGAGTGAGTGAGTCAGTCAGTGAGAGTGAGTGAGTCAATCAGTGAGAGTGAGTCAGTCAGTGAGAGTGAGTGAGTCAGTGAGAGTGAGTCAGTCAGTGAGAGTGAGTGAGTCAGTGAGAGAGAGAGTGAGTCAGTGAGAGTGACTCAGTCAGTGAGAGTGAGTTTCAGTCAGTGAGAGTGAGTGAGTCAGTGAGTGTGAGTGAGTCAGTCAGTGAGAGAGAGAGAGAGAGTCAGTCAGTGAGAGTGAGTCAGTCAGTGAGAGTGAGTGAGTCAGTCAGTGAGAGTGAGTGAGTCAATCAGTGAGAGTGAGTCAGTCAGTGAGAGTGAGTGAGTCAGTGAGAGTGAGTCAGTCAGTGAGAGTGAGTGAGTCAGTGAGAGAGAGAGTGAGTCAGTGAGAGTGACTCAGTCAGTGAGAGTGAGTTTCAGTCAGTGAGAGTGAGTGAGTCAGTCAGTGAGAGTGAGTGAGTCAGTCAGTGAGAGTGAGTGAGTCAGTCAGTGAGAGTGAGTCAGTCAGTGAGAGTAAGTGAGTCAGTCAGTGAGAGTGAGTGAGTCAGTGAGAGTGAGCGAGTCAGTCAGTGAGAGTGAGTGAGTCAGTCAGGGAGACTGAGTCAGTCAGTGAGAGTGCATGAGTCAGTCAGTGAAAGTGAGTGTCAGTCAGTGAGAGTGAGTGTCAGTCAGTGAGAGTGAGTGTCAGTCAGTGAGAGTGAGTGTCAGTCAGTGAGAGTGAGTGAGTCAGTCAGTGAGAGTAAGTGAGTCAGTCAGTGAGAGTGAGTGAGTCAGTCAGTGAGAGTGAGTGAGTCAGCCAGTGAGTCAGCCAGTGAGTCATGCAGTGACTCAGTCAGTGAGAGTGAGCCAGTCAGTGAGAGTGAGTCAGTCAGTGAGAGTGAGTCAGTCAGTGAGTGAGAGTCAGTGAGTCAGTGAGAGTCAGTGAGTCAGTTAGAGTGAGTGAGTCAGTGAGAGTGAGTGAGTCAGTGAGAGTGAGTGAGTCAGTGAGAGTAAGTGAGTGAGTCAGTCAGAGTGAGTAAATCATTGAGAGTGAGTGAGTCAGTGAGAGTAAGTGAGTCAGTGAGAGTGAGTGAGTCAGTCAGTGAGAGTGAGTGAGTCAGTCAGTGAGTGTGAGTGAGTCAGTCAGTAAGAGAGAGAGAGAGTCAGTCAGTGAGAGTGAGTCAGTCAGTGAGAGTGAGTGAGTCAGTGAGTGAGAGTGAGTGAGTCAGTCAGTTAGAATGAGTCAATCAGTGAGAGTGAGTCAGTCAGTGAGAGTGAGTCAGTCAGTGAGAGTGAGTCAGTCAGTGAGAGAGAGAGTGAGTCAGTGAGAGTGAGTGAGTCAGTCAGGGAGACTGAGTCAGTCAGTGAGAGTACGTGAGTCAGTCAGTGAGAGTGAGTGTCAGTCAGTGAGAGTGAGTGTCAGTCAGTGAGAGTTAGTGTCAGTCAGTGAGAGTGAGTCTCAGTCAGTGAGAGTGAGTGAGTCAGTCAGTGAGAGTGAGTGAGTCAGTCAGTGAGAGTGAGTGAGTCAGTCAGTGAGAGTGAGTGAGTCAGCCAGTCAGTCAGCCAGTGGGTCAGTCAGTGACTCAGTCAGTGAGAGTGAGCCAGTCAGTGAGAGTGAGTCAGTCAGTGAGAGTGAGTCAGTCAGTGAGAGTGAGTCAGTGAGAGTGAGTCAGTGAGAGTGAGTGAGTCAGTGAGAGAGAGAGTGAGTCAGTGAGAGTGAGTCAGTCAGTGAGAGTGAGCGAGTCAGTCAGTGAGAGTGAGTGAGTCAGTCAGTGAGAGTGAGTGAGTCAGTGAGAGTGAATGAGTCATTAAGAGTGAGTGAGTCAGTGAGAGTGAGTGAGTCAGTGAGAGTGAGTGAATCAGTCAGTGAGAGTGAGTCAGTCAGTGAGTGTGAGTGAGTCAGTCAGTGAGAGAGAGAGAGAGTCAGTCAGTGAGAGTGAGTCAGTCAGTGAGAGTGAGTGAGTCAGTCAGTGAGAGTGAGTGAGTCAATCAGTGAGAGTGAGTCAGTCAGTGAGAGTGAGTGAGTCAGTGAGAGTGAGTCAGTCAGTGAGAGTGAGTGAGTCAGTGAGAGAGAGAGTGAGTCAGTGAGAGTGACTCAGTCAGTGAGAGTGAGTTTCAGTCAGTGAGAGTGAGTGAGTCAGTCAGTGAGAGTGAGTGAGTCAGTCAGTGAGAGTGAGTGAGTCAGTCAGTGAGAGTGAGTCAGTCAGTGAGAGTAAGTGAGTCAGTCAGTGAGAGTGAGTGAGTCAGTGAGAGTGAGCGAGTCAGTCAGTGAGAGTGAGTGAGTCAGTCAGGGAGACTGAGTCAGTCAGTGAGAGTGCATGAGTCAGTCAGTGAAAGTGAGTGTCAGTCAGTGAGAGTGAGTGTCAGTCAGTGAGAGTGAGTGTCAGTCAGTGAGAGTGAGTGTCAGTCAGTGAGAGTGAGTGAGTCAGTCAGTGAGAGTAAGTGAGTCAGTCAGTGAGAGTGAGTGAGTCAGTCAGTGAGAGTGAGTGAGTCAGCCAGTGAGTCAGCCAGTGAGTCATGCAGTGACTCAGTCAGTGAGAGTGAGCCAGTCAGTGAGAGTGAGTCAGTCAGTGAGAGTGAGTCAGTCAGTGAGTGAGAGTCAGTGAGTCAGTGAGAGTCAGTGAGTCAGTTAGAGTGAGTGAGTCAGTGAGAGTGAGTGAGTCAGTGAGAGTGAGTGAGTCAGTGAGAGTGAGTGAGTGAGTCAGTCAGAGTGAGTAAATCATTGAGAGTGAGTGAGTCAGTGAGAGTAAGTGAGTCAGTGAGAGTGAGTGAGTCAGTCAGTGAGAGTGAGTGAGTCAGTCAGTGAGTGTGAGTGAGTCAGTCAGTAAGAGAGAGAGAGAGTCAGTCAGTGAGAGTGAGTCAGTCAGTGAGAGTGAGTGAGTCAGTGAGTGAGAGAGAGTGAGTCAGTCAGTTAGAATGAGTCTATCAGTGAGAGTGAGTCAGTCAGTGAGAGTGAGTCAGTCAGTGAGAGTGAGTGAGTCAGTGAGAGAGAGAGTGAGTCAGTGAGAGTGAGTGAGTCAGTCAGGGAGACTGAGTCAGTCAGTGAGAGTACGTGAGTCAGTCAGTGAGAGTGAGTGTCAGTCAGTGAGAGTGAGTGTCAGTCAGTGAGAGTTAGTGTCAGTCAGTGAGAGTGAGTCTCAGTCAGTGAGAGTGAGTGAGTCAGTCAGTGAGAGTGAGTGAGTCAGTCAGTGAGAGTGAGTGAGTCAGTCAGTGAGAGTGAGTGAGTCAGCCAGTCAGTCAGCCAGTGGGTCAGTCAGTGACTCAGTCAGTGAGAGTGAGCCAGTCAGTGAGAGTGAGTCAGTCAGTGAGAGTGAGTCAGTCAGTGAGAGTGAGTCAGTGAGAGTGAGTCAGTGAGAGTGAGTGAGTCAGTGAGAGAGAGAGTGAGTCAGTGAGAGTGAGTCAGTCAGTGAGAGTGAGCGAGTCAGTCAGTGAGAGTGAGTGAGTCAGTCAGTGAGAGTGAGTGAGTCAGTGAGAGTGAGTGAGTCAGTCAGGGAGACTGAGTCAGTCAGTGAGAGTGCGTGAGTCAGTCAGTGAGAGTGAGTGTCAGTCAGTGAGAGTGAGTGTCAGTCAGTGAGAGTGAGTGTCAGTCAGTGAGAGTGAGTCTCAGTCAGTGAGAGTGAGTGAGTCAGTCAGTGAGAGTAAGTGAGTCAGTCAGTGAGAGTGAGTGAGTCAGTCAGTGAGAGTGAGTGAGTCAGCCAGTGAGTCAGCCAGTGAGTCATGCAGTGACTCAGTCAGTGAGAGTGAGCCAGTCAGTGAGAGTGAGTCAGTCAGTGAGAGTGAGTCAGTCAGTGAGTGAGAGTCAGTGAGTCAGTGAGAGTCAGTGAGTCAGTTAGAGTGAGTGAGTCAGTGAGAGTGAGTGAGTCAGTGAGAGTGAGTGAGTCAGTGAGAGTGAGTGAGTGAGTCAGTGAGAGTGAGTAAATCATTGAGAGTGAGTGAGTCAGTGAGAGTGAGTGAGTCAGTGAGAGTGAGTGAGTCAGTCAGTGAGAGTGAGTGAGTCAGTCAGTGAGTGTGAGTGAGTCAGTCAGAGAGAGAGAGAGAGAGTCAGTCAGTGAGAGTGAGTCAGTCAGTGAGTGAGTGAGTCAGTGAGTGAGAGTGAGTGAGTCAGTCAGTGAGAGTGAGTCAATCAGTGAGAGTGAGTCAGTCAGTGAGAGTGAGTTAGTCAGTGAGAGTGAGTGAGTCAGTGAGAGAGAGAGTGAGTCAGTGAGAGTGAGTCAGTCAGTGAGAGTGAGCGAGTCAGTCAGTGAGAGTGAGTGAGTCAGTCAGTGAGAGTGAGTGAGTCAGTGAGAGTGAGTGAGTCAGTCAGGGAGACTGAGTCAGTCAGTGAGAGTACATGAGTCAGTCAGTGAGAGTGAGTGTCAGTCAGTGAGAGTGAGTGTCAGTCAGTGAGAGTTAGTGTCAGTCAGTGAGAGTGAGTCTCAGTCAGTGAGAGTGAGTGAGTCAGTCAGTGAGAGTGAGTGAGTCAGTCAGTGAGAGTGAGTGAGTCAGTCAGTGAGAGTGAGTCAGTCAGTCTGAGAGTAAGTGAGTCAGTCAGTGAGAGTGAGTGAGTCAGTCAGTAAGAGTGAGTAAGTCAGTCAGTGAGAGTGAGTGAGTTAGCCAGTGAGTCAGCCAGTGGGTCAGTCAGTGACTCAGTCAGTGAGAGTGAGCCAGTCAGTGAGAGTGAGTCAGTCAGTGAGAGTGAGTCAGTCAGTGAGAGTGAGTCAGTGAGAGTGAGTCAGTGAGAGGGAGTCAGTCAGTGAGAGTGAGTCAGTCAGTATGTGAGAGTGGGTGAGTGTCAGTGAGAGTGAGTCAGTCAGTGAGAGTCAGTCAGTGAGAGTGAGCAAGCGAGTCAGTGAGAGTGAGTCAGTCAGTCAGTGAGAGTGAGTCAGTCAGTCAGTGAGAGTGAGTCAGTGAGAGTGAGTCAGTGAGTGAGTGAGTCAGTGAGACTGAGTCAGTGAGAGTGAGTCAATTAAAGTGAGTCAGTGAGAGTGAGTCAGTGAGAGTGAGAGTGAGTGAGTCAGTCAGTGAGAGTGAGTGAGTCAGTGAGAGTGAGTCAGTCAGTCAGTGAGAGTGAGTCAGTGAGAGTGAGTCAGTCAGTGAGAGTGAGTCAGTCAGTGAGTCAGTGAGAGTGAGTGAGTCAGTGAGAGTGAGTGAGTCAGTGAGAGTGAGTGAGTGAGTCAGTGAGAGTGAGTGAGTCAGTCAGTGAGAGTGATTGAGTCATTGAGAGTGAGTGAGTCAGTGAGAGTGAGTCAGTCAGTGAGAGTGAGTGAGTCAGTGAGAGAGAGAGTGAGTCAGTGAGAGTGAGTCAGTCAGTGAGAATGAGCGAGTCAGTCAGTGAGAGTGAGTGAGTCAGTCAGTGAGAGTGAGTGAGTCAGTGAGAGTGAGTGAGTCAGTCAGGGAGACTGAGTCAGTCAGTGAGAGTACGTGAGTCAGTCAGTGAGAGTGAGTGTCAGTCAGTGAGAGTTAGTGTCAGTCAGTGAGAGTGAGTCTCAGTCAGTGAGAGTGAGTGAGTCAGTCAGTGAGAGTGAGTGAGTCAGTCAGTGAGAGTGAGTGAGTCAGTCAGTGAGAGTGAGTCAGTCAGTCTGAGAGTAAGTGAGTCAGTCAGTGAGAGTGAGTGAGTCAGTCAGTAAGAGTGAGTGAGTCAGTCAGTGAGAGTGAGTGAGTTAGCCAGTGAGTCAGCCAGTGGGTCAGTCAGTGACTCAGTCAGTGAGAGTGAGCCAGTCAGTGAGAGTGAGTCAGTCAGTGAGAGTGAGTCAGTCAGTGAGAGTGAGTCAGTGAGAGTGAGTCAGTGAGAGGGAGTCAGTCAGTGAGAGTGAGTCAGTCAGTGTGTGAGAGTGGGTGAGTGTCAGTGAGAGTGAGTCAGTCAGTGAGAGTCAGTCAGTGAGAGTGAGCAAGTGAGTCAGTGAGAGTGAGTCAGTCAGTCAGTGAGAGTGAGTCAGTCAGTCAGTGAGAGTGAGTCAGTGAGAGTGAGTCAGTGAGTGAGTGAGTCAGTGAGAGTGAGTCAGTGAGAGTGAGTCAATTAAAGTGAGTCAGTGAGAGTGAGTCAGTGAGAGTGAGAGTGAGTGAGTCAGTCAGTGAGAGTGAGTGAGTCAGTGAGAGTGAGTCAGTCAGTCAGTGAGAGTGAGTCAGTGAGAGTGAATCAGTCAGTGAGAGTGAGTCAGTCAGTGAGTCAGTGACAGTCAGTGAGTCAGTGAGAGTGAGTGAGTCAGTGAGAGTGAGTGAGTGAGTCAGTGAGAGTGAGTGAGTCAGTCAGTGAGAGTGAGTGAGTCATTGAGAGTGAGTCAGTCAGTGAGAGTGAGTCAGTCAGTCAGTGAGAGTGAGTCAGTCAGTCAGTGAGAGTGAGTCAGTGAGAGTGAGTCAGTGAGTGAGTGAGTCAGTGAGAGTGAGTGAGTCAGTGAGAGTGAGTCAATTAAAGTGAGTCAGTGAGAGTGAGAGTGAGAGAGTCAGTCAGTGAGAGTAAGTGAGTCAGTCAGTGAGAGTGAGTGAGTCAGTCAGTGAGAGTGAGTGAGTCAGCCAGTGAGTCAGCCAGTGAGTCATGCAGTGAATCAGTCAGTGAGAGTGAGCCAGTCAGTGAGAGTGAGTCAGTCAGTGAGAGTGAGTCAGTCAGTGAGTGAGAGTCAGTGAGTCAGTGAGAGTCAGTGAGTCAGTTAGAGTGAGTGAGTCAGTGAGAGTGAGTGAGTCAGTGAGAGTGAGTGAGTCAGTGAGAGTGAGTGAGTGAGTCAGTGAGAGTGAGTAAATCATTGAGAGTGAGTGAGTCAGTGAGAGTGAGTGAGTCAGTGAGAGTGAGTGAGTTAGTCAGTGAGAGTGAGTGAGTCAGTCAGTGAGTGTGAGTGAGTCAGTCAGTGAGAGAGAGAGAGAGTCAGTCAGTGAGAGTGAGTCAGTCAGTGAGAGTGTGTGAGTCAGTCAGTGAGACTGAGTGAGTCAGTCAGTGAGAGTGAGTCAATCAGTGAGAGTGAGTCAGTCAGTGAGAGTGAGTCAGTCAGTGAGAGTGAGTGAGTCAGTCAGTGAGAGTGAGTCAGTCAGTCAGTGAGTGTGAGTGAGTCAGTCAGTAAGAGAGAGAGAGAGTCAGTCAGTGACAGTGAGTCAGTCAGTGAGAGTGAGTGAGTGAGAGTGAGTGAGTCAGTCAGTTAGAATGAGTCAATCAGTGAGAGTGAGTCAGTCAGTGAGAGTGAGTCAGTCAGTGAGAGTGAGTGAGTCAGTGAGAGAGAGAATGAGTCAGTGAGAGTGAGTCAGTCAGTGAGAGTGAGCGAGTCAGTCAGTGAGAGTGAGTGAGTCAGTCAGTGAGAGTGAGTGAGTCAGTGAGAGTGAGTGAGTCAGTCAGGGAGACTGAGTCAGTCAGTGAGATACGTGAGTCAGTCACTGAGAGTGAGTGTCAGTCAGTGAGAGTGAGTGTCAGTCAGTGAGAGTGAGTGTCAGTCAGTGAGAGTGAGTGAGTCAGTCAGTGAGAGTGAGTGAGTCAGTCAGTGAGAGTGAGTGAGTCAGTCAGTGAGAGTGAGTGAGTCAGCCAGTGAGTCAGCCAGTGGGTCAGTCAGTGACTCAGTCAGTGAGAGTGAGCCAGTCAGTGAGAGTGAGTCAGTCAGTGAGAGTGAGTCAGTCAGTGAGTGAGAGTCACTGAGTCAGTGAGAGTCAGTGAGTCAGTTAGAGTGAGTGAGTCAGTGACAGTGAGTGAGTCAGTGAGAGTGAGTGAGTGAGTCAGTGAGAGCGAGTGAGTGAGTCAGTGAGAGTGAGTAAATCATTGAGAGTGAGTGAGTCAGTGAGAGTGAGTGAGTCAGTGAGAGTAAATCAGTCAGTCAGTGAGAGTGAGTGAGTCAGTCAGTGAGTGTGAGTGAGTCAGTCAGTGAGAGAGAGAGAGTCAGTCAGTGAGAGTGAGTCAGTCAGTGAGAGTGAGTGAGTCAGTCAGTGAGAGTGAGTGAGTCAGTCAGTGAGAGTGAGTCAGTCAGTGAGAGTGAGTGAGTCAGTGAGAGTGAGAGTGAGTCAGTGAGAGTGAGTCAGTCAGTGAGAGTGAGCGAGTCAGTCAGTGAGAGTGAGTGAGTCAGTCAGTGAGAGTGAGTGAGTCAGTGAGAGTGAGTGAGTCAGTCAGGGAGACTGAGTCAGTCAGTGAGAGTGCATGAGTCAGTCAGTGAGAGTGAGTGTCAGTCAGTGAGAGTGAGTGTCAGTCAGTGAGAGTGAGTGTCAGTCAGTGAGAGTGAGTCTCAGTCAGTGAGAGTGAGTGAGTCAGTCAGTGAGAGTGAGTGAGTCAGTCAGTGAGAGTGAGTGAGTCAGTCAGTGAGAGTGAGTGAGTCAGTCAGTGAGAGTGAGTCAATCAGTGAGAGTGAGTCAGTCAGTGAGAGTGAGTCAGTCAGTGAGAGTGAATGAGTCAGTCAGTGAGAGTGAGTGAGTCAGTCAGTGAGTGTGAGTGAGTCAGTCAGTAAGAGAGAGAGAGAGTCAGTCAGTGAGAGTGAGTCAGTCAGTGAGAGTGAGTGAGTCAGTGAGTGAGAGTGAGTAAATCAGTCAGTTAGAATGAGTCAATCAGTGAGAGTGAGTCAGTCAGTGAGAGTGAGTCAGTCAGTGAGAGTGAATGAGTCAGTGAGAGAGAGAGTGAGTCAGTGAGAATGAGTCAGTCAGTGAGAGTGAGCGAGTCAGTCAGTGAGAGTGAGTGAGTCAGTCAGTGAGAGTGAGTGAGTCAGTGAGAGTGAGTGAGTCAGTCAGGGAGACTGAGTCAGTCAATGAAAGTACGTGAGTCAGTCAGTGAGAGTGAGTGTCAGTCAGTGAGAGTGAGTGTCAGTCAGTGAGAGTTAGTGTCAGTCAGTGAGAGTGAGTCTCAGTCAGTGAGAGTGAGTGAGTCAGTCAGTGAGAGTGAGTGAGTCAGTCAGTGAGAGTGAGTGAGTCAGTCAGTGAGAGTGAGTGAGTCAGCCAGTGAGTCAGCCAGTGGGTCAGTCAGTGACTCAGTCAGTGAGAGTGAGCCAGTCAGTGAGAGTGAGTCAGTCAGTGAGAGTGAGTCAGTCAGTGAGTGAGAGTCACTGAGTCAGTGAGAGTCAGTGAGTCAGTTAGAGTGAGTGAGTCAGTGAGAGTGAGTGAGTCAGTGAGAGTGAGTGAGTCAGTGAGAGTGAGTGAGTGAGTCAGTGAGAGTGAGTAAATCATTGAGAGTGAGTGAGTCAGTGAGAGTGAGTGAGTCAGTGAGAGTGAGTGAGTCAGTCAGTGAGAGTGAGTGAGTGAGTCAGTGAGTGTGAGTGAGTCAGTCAGTGAGAGAGAGAGAGTCAGTCAGTGAGAGTGAGTCAGTCAGTGAGAGTGAGTGAGTCAGTCAGTGAGAGTGAGTGAGTCAGTCAGTGAGAGTGAGTCAATCAGTGAGAGTGAGTCAGTCAGTGAGAGTGAGTCAGTCAGTGAGAGTGAGTGAGTCAGTGAGAGAGAGAGTGAGTCAGTGAGAGTGAGTCAGTCAGTGAGAGTGAGCGAGTCAGTCAGTGAGAGTGAGTGAGTGAGTCAGTGAGAGTGAGTGAGTCAGTGAGAGTGAGTGAGTCAGTCAGGGAGACTGAGTCAGTCAGTGAGAGTGCGTGAGTCAGTCAGTGAGAGTGAGTGTCAGTCAGTGAGAGTGAGTGTCAGTCAGTGAGAGTGAGTGTCAGTCAGTGAGAGTGAGTGAGTCAGTCAGTGAGAGTGAGTGAGTCAGTCAGTGAGAGTGAGTGAGTGAGTCAGTCAGTGAGAGTGAGTGAGTCAGTGAGAGAGAGAGTGAGTCAGTGAGAGTGAGTCAGTCAGTGAGAGTGAGCGAGTCAGTCAGTGAGAGTGAGTGAGTCAGTCAGTGAGAGTGAGTGAGTCAGTGAGAGTGAGTGAGTCAGTCAGGGAGACTGAGTCAGTCAGTGAGAGTGCGTGAGTCAGTCAGTGAGAGTGAGTGAGTCAGTCAGTGAGAGTGAGTGAGTCAGTCAGTGAGAGTGAGTGAGTGAGTCAGTCAGTGAGAGTGAGTGAGTCATTGAGAGTGAGTGAGTCAGTGAGAGTGAGTCAGTCAATCAGTGAGAGTGAGTCAGTCAGTCAGTGAGAGTGAGTCAGTGAGAGTGAGTCAGTGAGTGAGTGAGTCAGTGAGAGTGAGTGAGTCAGTGAGAGTGAGTCAATTAAAGTGAGTCATTGAGAGTGAATCAGTGAGAGTGAGAGTGAGGGAGTCAGTCAGTGAGAGTAAGTGAGTCAGTCAGTGAGAGTGAGTGAGTCAGTCAGTGAGAGTGAGTGAGTCAGCCAGTGAGTCAGCCAGTGAGTCATGCAGTGACTCAGTCAGTGAGAGTGAGCCAGTCAGTGAGAGTGAGTCAGTCAGTGAGAGTGAGTCAGTTAGTGAGTGAGAGTCAGTGAGTCAGTGAGAGTCAGTGAGTCAGTTAGAGTGAGTGAGTCAGTGAGAGTGAGTGAGTCAGTGAGAGTGAGTGAGTCAGTGAGAGTGAGTGAGTGAGTCAGTGAGAGTGAGTAAATCATTGAGAGTGAGTGAGTCAGTGAGAGTGAGTGAGTCAGTGAGAGTGAGTGAGTCAGTCAGTGAGAGTGAGTGAGTCAGTCAGTGAGAGTGAGTCAGTCAGGTAGAGTAAGTGAGTCAGTCAGTGAGAGTGAGTGAGTCAGTCAGTGAGAGTGAGTCAGTCAGTGAGAGTGAGTGAGTCAGTGAGAGAGAGAGTGAGTAAGTGAGAGTGAGTCAGTCAGTGAGAGTGAGCAAGTCAGTCAGTGACAGTGAATGAGTCAGTCAGTGAGAGTGAGTGAGTCAGTGAGAGTGAGTGAGTCAGTCAGGGAGACTGAGTCAGTCAGTGAGAGTGCGTGAGTCAGTCAGTGAGTGTGAGTGTCAGTCAGTGAGAGTGAGTGTCAGTCAGTGAGAGTGAGTGTCAGTCAGTGAGAGTGAGTCTCAGTCAGTGAGAGTGAGTGAGTCAGTCAGTGAGAGTGAGTGAGTCAATGAGAGTGAGTGAGTCAGTCAGTGAGAGTGAGTCAGTCAGTGAGAGTGAGTGAGTCAGTCAGTGAGAGTGAGTGTCATTCAGTGAGAGTGAGTGTCAGTCAGTGAGAGTGAGTCTCAGTCAGTGAGAGTAAGTGAGTCAGTCAGTGAGAGTGAGTGAGTCAGTCAGTGAGAGTGAGTGAGTCCGTCAATGAGAGTGAGTAAGTCAGTCAGTGAGAGTGAGTGAGTCAGCCAGTGAGTCAGCCAGTTAGTCAGTCAGTGACTCAGTCAGTGAGAGTGAACCAGTCAGTGAGAGTGAGTCAGTCAGTGAGAGTGAGTCAGTCAGTGAGAGTGAGTCAGTCAGTGAGCGTCAGTGAGTCAGTGAGAGTCAGTGAGTCAGTGAGAGTGAGTGAGTCAGTGAGAGTGAGTGAGTGAGTCAGTGAGAGTGAGTGAGTGAGTCAGTGAGAGGGAATGAGTCATTGAGAGTGAGTGAGTCAGTGAGAGTGAGTGAGTCAGTGAGAGTGAGTGAATCAGTCAGTGAGAGTGAGTCAGTCAGTGAGTGTGAGTGAGTCAGTCAGTGAGAGAGAGAGAGAGAGTCAGTCAGTGAGAGTGAGTCAGTCAGTGAGAGTGAGTGAGTCAGTCAGTGAGAGTGAGTGAGTCAATCAGTGAGAGTGAGTCAGTCAGTGAGAGTGAGTGAGTCAGTGAGAGTGAGTCAGTCAGTGAGAGTGAGTGAGTCAGTGAGAGAGAGAGTGAGTCAGTGAGAGTGACTCAGTCAGTGAGAGTGAGTTTCAGTCAGTGAGAGTGAGTGAGTCAGTCAGTGAGAGTGAGTGAGTCAGTCAGTGAGAGTGAGTGAGTCAGTCAGTGAGAGTGAGTCAGTCAGTGAGAGTAAGTGAGTCAGTCAGTGAGAG
This sequence comes from Triturus cristatus, assembly GCF_964204655.1. NCBI lineage: Eukaryota > Metazoa > Chordata > Amphibia > Caudata > Salamandridae > Triturus > Triturus cristatus. The sequence goes on from NC_140579.1 coordinate 201,187,914, forward strand.
TGAGTGAGTCAGTGAGAGTGAGCGAGTCAGTCAGTGAGAGTGAGTGAGTCAGTCAGGGAGACTGAGTCAGTCAGTGAGAGTGCATGAGTCAGTCAGTGAAAGTGAGTGTCAGTCAGTGAGAGTGAGTGTCAGTCAGTGAGAGTGAGTGTCAGTCAGTGAGAGTGAGTGTCAGTCAGTGGGAGTGAGTGAGTCAGTCAGTGAGAGTAAGTGAGTCAGTCAGTGAGAGTGAGTGAGTCAGTCAGTGAGAGTGAGTGAGTCAGCCAGTGAGTCAGCCAGTGAGTCATGCAGTGACTCAGTCAGTGAGAGTGAGCCAGTCAGTGAGAGTGAGTCAGTCAGTGAGAGTGAGTCAGTCAGTGAGTGAGAGTCAGTGAGTCAGTGAGAGTCAGTGAGTCAGTTAGAGTGAGTGAGTCAGTGAGAGTGAGTGAGTCAGTGAGAGTGAGTGAGTCAGTGAGAGTGAGTGAGTGAGTCAGTCAGAGTGAGTAAATCATTGAGAGTGAGTGAGTCAGTGAGAGTGAGTGAGTCAGTGAGAGTGAGTGAGTCAGTCAGTGAGAGTGAGTGAGTCAGTCAGTGAGTGTGAGTGAGTCAGTCAGTAAGAGAGAGAGAGAGTCAGTCAGTGAGAGTGAGTCAGTCAGTGAGAGTGAGTGAGTCAGTGAGTGAGAGTGAGTGAGTCAGTCAGTTAGAATGAGTCAATCAGTGAGAGTGAGTCAGTCAGTGAGAGTGAGTCAGTCAGTGAGAGTGAGTGAGTCAGTGAGAGAGAGAGTGAGTCAGTGAGAGTGAGTGAGTCAGTCAGGGAGACTGAGTCAGTCAGTGAGAGTACGTGAGTCAGTCAGTGAGAGTGAGTGTCAGTCAGTGAGAGTGAGTGTCAGTCAGTGAGAGTTAGTGTCAGTCAGTGAGAGTGAGTCTCAGTCAGTGAGAGTGAGTGAGTCAGTCAGTGAGAGTGAGTGAGTCAGTCAGTGAGAGTGAGTGAGTCAGTCAGTGAGAGTGAGTGAGTCAGCCAGTCAGTCAGCCAGTGGGTCAGTCAGTGACTCAGTCAGTGAGAGTGAGCCAGTCAGTGAGAGTGAGTCAGTCAGTGAGAGTGAGTCAGTCAGTCAGTGAGAGTGAGTCAGTCAGTCAGTGAGAGTGAGTCAGTGAGAGTGAGTCAGTGAGTGAGTGAGTCAGTGAGAGTGAGTGAGTCAGTGAGAGTGAGTCAATTAAAGTGAGTCAGTGAGAGTGAGAGTTAGAGAGTCAGTCAGTGAGAGTAAGTGAGTCAGTCAGTGAGAGTGAGTCAGTCAGTGAGAGTGAGTGAGTCAGTGAGAGTGAGAGTGAGTCAGTGAGAGTGAGTCAGTCAGTGAGAGTGAGCGAGTCAGTCAGTGAGAGTGAGTGAGTCAGTCAGTGAGAGTGAGTCAGTCAGTGAGAGTGAGTGAGTCAGTGAGAGTGAGAGTGAGTCAGTGAGAGTGAGTCAGTCAGTGAGAGTGAGCGAGTCAGTCAGTGAGAGTGAGTGAGTCAGTCAGTGAGAGTGAGTGAGTCAGTGAGAGTGAGTGAGTCAGTCAGGGAGACTGAGTCAGTCAGTGAGAGTGCATGAGTCAGTCAGTGAGAGTGAGTGTCAGTCAGTGAGAGTGAGTGTCAGTCAGTGAGAGTGAGTGTCAGTCAGTGAGAGTGAGTCTCAGTCAGTGAGAGTGAGTGAGTCAGTCAGTGAGAGTGAGTGAGTCAGTCAGTGAGAGTGAGTGAGTCAGTCAGTGAGAGTGAGTGAGTCAGTCAGTGAGAGTGAGTCAATCAGTGAGAGTGAGTCAGTCAGTGAGAGTGAGTCAGTCAGTGAGAGTGAATGAGTCAGTCAGTGAGAGTGAGTGAGTCAGTCAGTGAGTGTGAGTGAGTCAGTCAGTAAGAGAGAGAGAGAGTCAGTCAGTGAGAGTGAGTCAGTCAGTGAGAGTGAGTGAGTCAGTGAGTGAGAGTGAGTAAATCAGTCAGTTAGAATGAGTCAATCAGTGAGAGTGAGTCAGTCAGTGAGAGTGAGTCAGTCAGTGAGAGTGAATGAGTCAGTGAGAGAGAGAGTGAGTCAGTGAGAATGAGTCAGTCAGTGAGAGTGAGCGAGTCAGTCAGTGAGAGTGAGTGAGTCAGTCAGTGAGAGTGAGTGAGTCAGTGAGAGTGAGTGAGTCAGTCAGGGAGACTGAGTCAGTCAATGAAAGTACGTGAGTCAGTCAGTGAGAGTGAGTGTCAGTCAGTGAGAGTGAGTGTCAGTCAGTGAGAGTTAGTGTCAGTCAGTGAGAGTGAGTCTCAGTCAGTGAGAGTGAGTGAGTCAGTCAGTGAGAGTGAGTGAGTCAGTCAGTGAGAGTGAGTGAGTCAGTCAGTGAGAGTGAGTGAGTCAGCCAGTGAGTCAGCCAGTGGGTCAGTCAGTGACTCAGTCAGTGAGAGTGAGCCAGTCAGTGAGAGTGAGTCAGTCAGTGAGAGTGAGTCAGTCAGTGAGTGAGAGTCACTGAGTCAGTGAGAGTCAGTGAGTCAGTTAGAGTGAGTGAGTCAGTGAGAGTGAGTGAGTCAGTGAGAGTGAGTGAGTCAGTGAGAGTGAGTGAGTGAGTCAGTGAGAGTGAGTAAATCATTGAGAGTGAGTGAGTCAGTGAGAGTGAGTGAGTCAGTGAGAGTGAGTGAGTCAGTCAGTGAGAGTGAGTGAGTGAGTCAGTGAGTGTGAGTGAGTCAGTCAGTGAGAGAGAGAGAGTCAGTCAGTGAGAGTGAGTCAGTCAGTGAGAGTGAGTGAGTCAGTCAGTGAGAGTGAGTGAGTCAGTCAGTGAGAGTGAGTCAATCAGTGAGAGTGAGTCAGTCAGTGAGAGTGAGTCAGTCAGTGAGAGTGAGTGAGTCAGTGAGAGAGAGAGTGAGTCAGTGAGAGTGAGTCAGTCAGTGAGAGTGAGCGAGTCAGTCAGTGAGAGTGAGTGAGTGAGTCAGTGAGAGTGAGTGAGTCAGTGAGAGTGAGTGAGTCAGTCAGGGAGACTGAGTCAGTCAGTGAGAGTGCGTGAGTCAGTCAGTGAGAGTGAGTGTCAGTCAGTGAGAGTGAGTGTCAGTCAGTGAGAGTGAGTGTCAGTCAGTGAGAGTGAGTGAGTCAGTCAGTGAGAGTGAGTGAGTCAGTCAGTGAGAGTGAGTGAGTGAGTCAGTCAGTGAGAGTGAGTGAGTCAGTGAGAGAGAGAGTGAGTCAGTGAGAGTGAGTCAGTCAGTGAGAGTGAGCGAGTCAGTCAGTGAGAGTGAGTGAGTCAGTCAGTGAGAGTGAGTGAGTCAGTGAGAGTGAGTGAGTCAGTCAGGGAGACTGAGTCAGTCAGTGAGAGTGCGTGAGTCAGTCAGTGAGAGTGAGTGAGTCAGTCAGTGAGAGTGAGTGAGTCAGTCAGTGAGAGTGAGTGAGTGAGTCAGTCAGTGAGAGTGAGTGAGTCATTGAGAGTGAGTGAGTCAGTGAGAGTGAGTCAGTCAATCAGTGAGAGTGAGTCAGTCAGTCAGTGAGAGTGAGTCAGTGAGAGTGAGTCAGTGAGTGAGTGAGTCAGTGAGAGTGAGTGAGTCAGTGAGAGTGAGTCAATTAAAGTGAGTCATTGAGAGTGAATCAGTGAGAGTGAGAGTGAGGGAGTCAGTCAGTGAGAGTAAGTGAGTCAGTCAGTGAGAGTGAGTGAGTCAGTCAGTGAGAGTGAGTGAGTCAGCCAGTGAGTCAGCCAGTGAGTCATGCAGTGACTCAGTCAGTGAGAGTGAGCCAGTCAGTGAGAGTGAGTCAGTCAGTGAGAGTGAGTCAGTTAGTGAGTGAGAGTCAGTGAGTCAGTGAGAGTCAGTGAGTCAGTTAGAGTGAGTGAGTCAGTGAGAGTGAGTGAGTCAGTGAGAGTGAGTGAGTCAGTGAGAGTGAGTGAGTGAGTCAGTGAGAGTGAGTAAATCATTGAGAGTGAGTGAGTCAGTGAGAGTGAGTGAGTCAGTGAGAGTGAGTGAGTCAGTCAGTGAGAGTGAGTGAGTCAGTCAGTGAGAGTGAGTCAGTCAGGTAGAGTAAGTGAGTCAGTCAGTGAGAGTGAGTGAGTCAGTCAGTGAGAGTGAGTCAGTCAGTGAGAGTGAGTGAGTCAGTGAGAGAGAGAGTGAGTAAGTGAGAGTGAGTCAGTCAGTGAGAGTGAGCAAGTCAGTCAGTGACAGTGAATGAGTCAGTCAGTGAGAGTGAGTGAGTCAGTGAGAGTGAGTGAGTCAGTCAGGGAGACTGAGTCAGTCAGTGAGAGTGCGTGAGTCAGTCAGTGAGTGTGAGTGTCAGTCAGTGAGAGTGAGTGTCAGTCAGTGAGAGTGAGTGTCAGTCAGTGAGAGTGAGTCTCAGTCAGTGAGAGTGAGTGAGTCAGTCAGTGAGAGTGAGTGAGTCAATGAGAGTGAGTGAGTCAGTCAGTGAGAGTGAGTCAGTCAGTGAGAGTGAGTGAGTCAGTCAGTGAGAGTGAGTGTCATTCAGTGAGAGTGAGTGTCAGTCAGTGAGAGTGAGTCTCAGTCAGTGAGAGTAAGTGAGTCAGTCAGTGAGAGTGAGTGAGTCAGTCAGTGAGAGTGAGTGAGTCCGTCAATGAGAGTGAGTAAGTCAGTCAGTGAGAGTGAGTGAGTCAGCCAGTGAGTCAGCCAGTTAGTCAGTCAGTGACTCAGTCAGTGAGAGTGAACCAGTCAGTGAGAGTGAGTCAGTCAGTGAGAGTGAGTCAGTCAGTGAGAGTGAGTCAGTCAGTGAGCGTCAGTGAGTCAGTGAGAGTCAGTGAGTCAGTGAGAGTGAGTGAGTCAGTGAGAGTGAGTGAGTGAGTCAGTGAGAGTGAGTGAGTCAGTGAGAGTGAATGAGTCATTGAGAGTGAGTGAGTCAGTGAGAGTGAGTGAGTCAGTGAGAGTGAGTGAATCAGTCAGTGAGAGTGAGTCAGTCAGTGAGTGTGAGTGAGTCAGTCAGTGAGAGAGAGAGAGAGAGTCAGTCAGTGAGAGTGAGTCAGTCAGTGAGAGTGAGTGAGTCAGTCAGTGAGAGTGAGTGAGTCAATCAGTGAGAGTGAGTCAGTCAGTGAGAGTGAGTGAGTCAGTGAGAGTGAGTCAGTCAGTGAGAGTGAGTGAGTCAGTGAGAGAGAGAGTGAGTCAGTGAGAGTGACTCAGTCAGTGAGAGTGAGTTTCAGTCAGTGAGAGTGAGTGAGTCAGTCAGTGAGAGTGAGTGAGTCAGTCAGTGAGAGTGAGTGAGTCAGTCAGTGAGAGTGAGTCAGTCAGTGAGAGTAAGTGAGTCAGTCAGTGAGAGTGAGTGAGTCAGTGAGAGTGAGCGAGTCAGTCAGTGAGAGTGAGTGAGTCAGTCAGGGAGACTGAGTCAGTCAGTGAGAGTGCATGAGTCAGTCAGTGAAAGTGAGTGTCAGTCAGTGAGAGTGAGTGTCAGTCAGTGAGAGTGAGTGTCAGTCAGTGAGAGTGAGTGTCAGTCAGTGGGAGTGAGTGAGTCAGTCAGTGAGAGTAAGTGAGTCAGTCAGTGAGAGTGAGTGAGTCAGTCAGTGAGAGTGAGTGAGTCAGCCAGTGAGTCAGCCAGTGAGTCATGCAGTGACTCAGTCAGTGAGAGTGAGCCAGTCAGTGAGAGTGAGTCAGTCAGTGAGAGTGAGTCAGTCAGTGAGTGAGAGTCAGTGAGTCAGTGAGAGTCAGTGAGTCAGTTAGAGTGAGTGAGTCAGTGAGAGTGAGTGAGTCAGTGAGAGTGAGTGAGTCAGTGAGAGTGAGTGAGTGAGTCAGTCAGAGTGAGTAAATCATTGAGAGTGAGTGAGTCAGTGAGAGTGAGTGAGTCAGTGAGAGTGAGTGAGTCAGTCAGTGAGAGTGAGTGAGTCAGTCAGTGAGTGTGAGTGAGTCAGTCAGTAAGAGAGAGAGAGAGTCAGTCAGTGAGAGTGAGTCAGTCAGTGAGAGTGAGTGAGTCAGTGAGTGAGAGTGAGTGAGTCAGTCAGTTAGAATGAGTCAATCAGTGAGAGTGAGTCAGTCAGTGAGAGTGAGTCAGTCAGTGAGAGTGAGTGAGTCAGTGAGAGAGAGAGTGAGTCAGTGAGAGTGAGTGAGTCAGTCAGGGAGACTGAGTCAGTCAGTGAGAGTACGTGAGTCAGTCAGTGAGAGTGAGTGTCAGTCAGTGAGAGTGAGTGTCAGTCAGTGAGAGTTAGTGTCAGTCAGTGAGAGTGAGTCTCAGTCAGTGAGAGTGAGTGAGTCAGTCAGTGAGAGTGAGTGAGTCAGTCAGTGAGAGTGAGTGAGTCAGTCAGTGAGAGTGAGTGAGTCAGCCAGTCAGTCAGCCAGTGGGTCAGTCAGTGACTCAGTCAGTGAGAGTGAGCCAGTCAGTGAGAGTGAGTCAGTCAGTGAGAGTGAGTCAGTCAGTCAGTGAGAGTGAGTCAGTCAGTCAGTGAGAGTGAGTCAGTGAGAGTGAGTCAGTGAGTGAGTGAGTCAGTGAGAGTGAGTGAGTCAGTGAGAGTGAGTCAATTAAAGTGAGTCAGTGAGAGTGAGAGTTAGAGAGTCAGTCAGTGAGAGTAAGTGAGTCAGTCAGTGAGAGTGAGTGAGTCAGTCAGTGAGAGTGAGTGAGTCAGCCAGTGAGTCAGCCAGTGAGTCATGCAGTGAATCAGTCAGTGAGAGTGAGCCAGTCAGTGAGAGTGAGTCAGTCAGTGAGAGTGAGTCAGTCAGTGAGTGAGAGTCAGTGAGTCAGTGAGAGTCAGTGAGTCAGTTAGAGTGAGTGAGTCAGTGAGAGTGAGTGAGTCAGTGAGAGTGAGTGAGTCAGTGAGAGTGAGTGAGTGAGTCAGTGAGAGTGAGTAAATCATTGAGAGTGAGTGAGTCAGTGAGAGTGAGTGAGTCAGTGAGAGTGAGTGAGTCAGTCAGTGAGAGTGAGTGAGTCAGTCAGTGAGTGTGAGTGAGTCAGTCAGTGAGAGAGAGAGAGAGTCAGTCAGTGAGAGTGAGTCAGTCAGTGAGAGTGTGTGAGTCAGTCAGTGAGACTGAGTGAGTCAGTCAGTGAGAGTGAGTCAATCAGTGAGAGTGAGTCAGTCAGTGAGAGTGAGTCAGTCAGTGAGAGTGAGTGAGTCAGTCAGTGAGAGTGAGTCAGTCAGTCAGTGAGTGTGAGTGAGTCAGTCAGTAAGAGAGAGAGAGAGTCAGTCAGTGACAGTGAGTCAGTCAGTGAGAGTGAGTGAGTGAGAGTGAGTGAGTCAGTCAGTTAGAATGAGTCAATCAGTGAGAGTGAGTCAGTCAGTGAGAGTGAGTCAGTCAGTGAGAGTGAGTGAGTCAGTGAGAGAGAGAATGAGTCAGTGAGAGTGAGTCAGTCAGTGAGAGTGAGCGAGTCAGTCAGTGAGAGTGAGTGAGTCAGTCAGTGAGAGTGAGTGAGTCAGTGAGAGTGAGTGAGTCAGTCAGGGAGACTGAGTCAGTCAGTGAGAGTACGTGAGTCAGTCAGTGAGAGTGAGTGTCAGTCAGTGAGAGTGAGTGTCAGTCAGTGAGAGTGAGTCTCAGTCAGTGAGAGTGAGTGAGTCAGTCAGTGAGAGTGAGTGAGTCAGTCAGTGAGAGTGAGTGAGTCAGTCAGTGAGAGTGAGTGATTCAGCCAGTGAGTCAGCCAGTGGGTCAGTCAGTGACTCAGTCAGTGAGAGTGAGCCAGTCAGTGAGAGTGAGTCAGTCAGTGAGAGTGAGTCAGTCAGTGAGTGAGAGTCACTGAGTCAGTGAGAGTCAGTGAGTCAGTTAGAGTGAGTGAGTCAGTGAGAGTGAGTGAGTCAGTGAGAGTGAGTGAGTGAGTCAGTGAGAGCGAGTGAGTGAGTCAGTGAGAGTGAGTAAATCATTGAGAGTGAGTGAGTCAGTGAGAGTGAGTGAGTCAGTGAGAGTAAATCAGTCAGTCAGTGAGAGTGAGTGAGTCAGTCAGTGAGTGTGAGTGAGTCAGTCAGTGAGAGAGAGAGAGTCAGTCAGTGAGAGTGAGTCAGTCAGTGAGAGTGAGTGAGTCAGTCAGTGAGAGTGAGTGAGTCAGTCAGTGAGAGTGAGTCAGTCAGTGAGAGTGAGTGAGTCAGTGAGAGAGAGAGTGAGTCAGTGAGAGTGAGTCAGTCAGTGAGAGTGAGCGAGTCAGTCAGTGAGAGTGAGTGAGTCAGTCAGTGAGAGTGAGTGAGTCAGTGAGAGTGAGTGAGTCAGTCAGGGAGACTGAGTCAGTCAGTGAGAGTGCGTGAGTCAGTCAGTGAGAGTGAGTGTCAGTCAGTGAGAGTGAGTGTCAGTCAGTGAGAGTGAGTGTCAGTCAGTGAGAGTGAGTCTCAGTCAGTGAGAGTGAGTGAGTCAGTCAGTGAGAGTGAGTGAGTCAGTCAGTGAGAGTGAGTGAGTCAGTCAGTGAGAGTGAGTGAGTCAGTCAGTGAGAGTGAGTCAATCAGTGAGAGTGAGTCAGTCAGTGAGAGTGAGTCAGTCAGTGAGAGTGAATGAGTCAGTCAGTGAGAGTGAGTGAGTCAGTCAGTGAGTGTGAGTGAGTCAGTCAGTAAGAGAGAGAGAGAGAGAGTCAGTCAGTGAGAGTGAGTCAGTCAGTGAGAGTGAGTGAGTCAGTGAGTGAGAGTGAGTAAATCAGTCAGTTAGAATGAGTCAATCAGTGAGAGTGAGTCAGTCAGTGAGAGTGAGTCAGTCAGTGAGAGTGAATGAGTCAGTGAGAGAGAGAGTGAGTCAGTGAGAATGAGTCAGTCAGTGAGAGTGAGCGAGTCAGTCAGTGAGAGTGAGTGAGTCAGTCAGTGAGAGTGAGTGAGTCAGTGAGAGTGAGTGAGTCAGTCAGGGAGACTGAGTCAGTCAATGAAAGTACGTGAGTCAGTCAGTGAGAGTGAGTGTCAGTCAGTGAGAGTGAGTGTCAGTCAGTGAGAGTTAGTGTCAGTCAGTGAGAGTGAGTCTCAGTCAGTGAGAGTGAGTGAGTCAGTCAGTGAGAGTGAGTGAGTCAGTCAGTGAGAGTGAGTGAGTCAGCCAGTGAGTCAGCCAGTGGGTCAGTCAGTGACTCAGTCAGTGAGAGTGAGCCAGTCAGTGAGAGTGAGTCAGTCAGTGAGAGTGAGTCAGTCAGTGAGTGAGAGTCACTGAGTCAGTGAGAGTCAGTGAGTCAGTTAGAGTGAGTGAGTCAGTGAGAGTGAGTGAGTCAGTGAGAGTGAGTGAGTCAGTGAGAGTGAGTGAGTGAGTCAGTGAGAGTGAGTAAATCATTGAGAGTGAGTGAGTCAGTGAGAGTGAGTGAGTCAGTGAGAGTGAGTGAGTCAGTCAGTGAGAGTGAGTGAGTGAGTCAGTGAGTGTGAGTGAGTCAGTCAGTGAGAGAGAGAGAGTCAGTCAGTGAGAGTGAGTCAGTCAGTGATAGTGAGTGAGTCAGTCAGTGAGAGTGAGTGAGTCAGTCAGTGAGAGTGAGTCAATCAGTGAGAGTGAGTCAGTCAGTGAGAGTGAGTCAGTCAGTGAGAGTGAGTGAGTCAGTGAGAGAGAGAGTGAGTCAGTGAGAGTGAGTCAGTCAGTGAGAGTGAGCGAGTCAGTCAGTGAGAGTGAGTGAGTGAGTCAGTGAGAGTGAGTGAGTGAGTCAGTGAGAGTGAGTGAGTCAGTGAGAGTGAATGAGTCATTGAGAGTGAGTGAGTCAGTGAGAGTGAGTGAGTCAGTGAGAGTGAGTGAATCAGTCAGTGAGAGTGAGTCAGTCAGTGAGTGTGAGTGAGTCAGTCAGTGAGAGAGAGAGAGAGAGTCAGTCAGTGAGAGTGAGTCAGTCAGTGAGAGTGAGTGAGTCAGTCAGTGAGAGTGAGTGAGTCAATCAGTGAGAGTGAGTCAGTCAGTGAGAGTGAGTGAGTCAGTGAGAGTGAGTCAGTCAGTGAGAGTGAGTGAGTCAGTGAGAGAGAGAGTGAGTCAGTGAGAGTGACTCAGTCAGTGAGAGTGAGTTTCAGTCAGTGAGAGTGAGTGAGTCAGTCAGTGAGAGTGAGTGAGTCAGTCAGTGAGAGTGAGTGAGTCAGTCAGTGAGAGTGAGTCAGTCAGTGAGAGTAAGTGAGTCAGTCAGTGAGAGTGAGTGAGTCAGTGAGAGTGAGCGAGTCAGTCAGTGAGAGTGAGTGAGTCAGTCAGGGAGACTGAGTCAGTCAGTGAGAGTGCATGAGTCAGTCAGTGAAAGTGAGTGTCAGTCAGTGAGAGTGAGTGTCAGTCAGTGAGAGTGAGTGTCAGTCAGTGAGAGTGAGTGTCAGTCAGTGGGAGTGAGTGAGTCAGTCAGTGAGAGTAAGTGAGTCAGTCAGTGAGAGTGAGTGAGTCAGTCAGTGAGAGTGAGTGAGTCAGCCAGTGAGTCAGCCAGTGAGTCATGCAGTGACTCAGTCAGTGAGAGTGAGCCAGTCAGTGAGAGTGAGTCAGTCAGTGAGAGTGAGTCAGTCAGTGAGTGAGAGTCAGTGAGTCAGTGAGAGTCAGTGAGTCAGTTAGAGTGAGTGAGTCAGTGAGAGTGAGTGAGTCAGTGAGAGTGAGTGAGTCAGTGAGAGTGAGTGAGTGAGTCAGTCAGAGTGAGTAAATCATTGAGAGTGAGTGAGTCAGTGAGAGTGAGTGAGTCAGTGAGAGTGAGTGAGTCAGTCAGTGAGAGTGAGTGAGTCAGTCAGTGAGTGTGAGTGAGTCAGTCAGTAAGAGAGAGAGAGAGTCAGTCAGTGAGAGTGAGTCAGTCAGTGAGAGTGAGTGAGTCAGTGAGTGAGAGTGAGTGAGTCAGTCAGTTAGAATGAGTCAATCAGTGAGAGTGAGTCAGTCAGTGAGAGTGAGTCAGTCAGTGAGAGTGAGTGAGTCAGTGAGAGAGAGAGTGAGTCAGTGAGAGTGAGTGAGTCAGTCAGGGAGACTGAGTCAGTCAGTGAGAGTACGTGAGTCAGTCAGTGAGAGTGAGTGTCAGTCAGTGAGAGTGAGTGTCAGTCAGTGAGAGTTAGTGTCAGTCAGTGAGAGTGAGTCTCAGTCAGTGAGAGTGAGTGAGTCAGTCAGTGAGAGTGAGTGAGTCAGTCAGTGAGAGTGAGTGAGTCAGTCAGTGAGAGTGAGTGAGTCAGCCAGTCAGTCAGCCAGTGGGTCAGTCAGTGACTCAGTCAGTGAGAGTGAGCCAGTCAGTGAGAGTGAGTCAGTCAGTGAGAGTGAGTCAGTCAGTCAGTGAGAGTGAGTCAGTCAGTCAGTGAGAGTGAGTCAGTGAGAGTGAGTCAGTGAGTGAGTGAGTCAGTGAGAGTGAGTGAGTCAGTGAGAGTGAGTCAATTAAAGTGAGTCAGTGAGAGTGAGAGTTAGAGAGTCAGTCAGTGAGAGTAAGTGAGTCAGTCAGTGAGAGTGAGTGAGTCAGTCAGTGAGAGTGAGTGAGTCAGCCAGTGAGTCAGCCAGTGAGTCATGCAGTGAATCAGTCAGTGAGAGTGAGCCAGTCAGTGAGAGTGAGTCAGTCAGTGAGAGTGAGTCAGTCAGTGAGTGAGAGTCAGTGAGTCAGTGAGAGTCAGTGAGTCAGTTAGAGTGAGTGAGTCAGTGAGAGTGAGTGAGTCAGTGAGAGTGAGTGAGTCAGTGAGAGTGAGTGAGTGAGTCAGTGAGAGTGAGTAAATCATTGAGAGTGAGTGAGTCAGTGAGAGTGAGTGAGTCAGTGAGAGTGAGTGAGTCAGTCAGTGAGAGTGAGTGAGTCAGTCAGTGAGTGTGAGTGAGTCAGTCAGTGAGAGAGAGAGAGAGTCAGTCAGTGAGAGTGAGTCAGTCAGTGAGAGTGTGTGAGTCAGTCAGTGAGACTGAGTGAGTCAGTCAGTGAGAGTGAGTCAATCAGTGAGAGTGAGTCAGTCAGTGAGAGTGAGTCAGTCAGTGAGAGTGAGTGAGTCAGTCAGTGAGAGTGAGTCAGTCAGTCAGTGAGTGTGAGTGAGTCAGTCAGTAAGAGAGAGAGAGAGTCAGTCAGTGACAGTGAGTCAGTCAGTGAGAGTGAGTGAGTGAGAGTGAGTGAGTCAGTCAGTTAGAATGAGTCAATCAGTGAGAGTGAGTCAGTCAGTGAGAGTGAGTCAGTCAGTGAGAGTGAGTGAGTCAGTGAGAGAGAGAATGAGTCAGTGAGAGTGAGTCAGTCAGTGAGAGTGAGCGAGTCAGTCAGTGAGAGTGAGTGAGTCAGTCAGTGAGAGTGAGTGAGTCAGTGAGAGTGAGTGAGTCAGTCAGGGAGACTGAGTCAGTCAGTGAGAGTACGTGAGTCAGTCAGTGAGAGTGAGTGTCAGTCAGTGAGAGTGAGTGTCAGTCAGTGAGAGTGAGTCTCAGTCAGTGAGAGTGAGTGAGTCAGTCAGTGAGAGTGAGTGAGTCAGTCAGTGAGAGTGAGTGAGTCAGTCAGTGAGAGTGAGTGATTCAGCCAGTGAGTCAGCCAGTGGGTCAGTCAGTGACTCAGTCAGTGAGAGTGAGCCAGTCAGTGAGAGTGAGTCAGTCAGTGAGAGTGAGTCAGTCAGTGAGTGAGAGTCACTGAGTCAGTGAGAGTCAGTGAGTCAGTTAGAGTGAGTGAGTCAGTGAGAGTGAGTGAGTCAGTGAGAGTGAGTGAGTGAGTCAGTGAGAGCGAGTGAGTGAGTCAGTGAGAGTGAGTAAATCATTGAGAGTGAGTGAGTCAGTGAGAGTGAGTGAGTCAGTGAGAGTAAATCAGTCAGTCAGTGAGAGTGAGTGAGTCAGTCAGTGAGTGTGAGTGAGTCAGTCAGTGAGAGAGAGAGAGTCAGTCAGTGAGAGTGAGTCAGTCAGTGAGAGTGAGTGAGTCAGTCAGTGAGAGTGAGTGAGTCAGTCAGTGAGAGTGAGTCAGTCAGTGAGAGTGAGTGAGTCAGTGAGAGAGAGAGTGAGTCAGTGAGAGTGAGTCAGTCAGTGAGAGTGAGCGAGTCAGTCAGTGAGAGTGAGTGAGTCAGTCAGTGAGAGTGAGTGAGTCAGTGAGAGTGAGTGAGTCAGTCAGGGAGACTGAGTCAGTCAGTGAGAGTGCGTGAGTCAGTCAGTGAGAGTGAGTGTCAGTCAGTGAGAGTGAGTGTCAGTCAGTGAGAGTGAGTGTCAGTCAGTGAGAGTGAGTCTCAGTCAGTGAGAGTGAGTGAGTCAGTCAGTGAGAGTGAGTGAGTCAGTCAGTGAGAGTGAGTGAGTCAGTCAGTGAGAGTGAGTGAGTCAGTCAGTGAGAGTGAGTCAATCAGTGAGAGTGAGTCAGTCAGTGAGAGTGAGTCAGTCAGTGAGAGTGAATGAGTCAGTCAGTGAGAGTGAGTGAGTCAGTCAGTGAGTGTGAGTGAGTCAGTCAGTAAGAGAGAGAGAGAGAGAGTCAGTCAGTGAGAGTGAGTCAGTCAGTGAGAGTGAGTGAGTCAGTGAGTGAGAGTGAGTAAATCAGTCAGTTAGAATGAGTCAATCAGTGAGAGTGAGTCAGTCAGTGAGAGTGAGTCAGTCAGTGAGAGTGAATGAGTCAGTGAGAGAGAGAGTGAGTCAGTGAGAATGAGTCAGTCAGTGAGAGTGAGCGAGTCAGTCAGTGAGAGTGAGTGAGTCAGTCAGTGAGAGTGAGTGAGTCAGTGAGAGTGAGTGAGTCAGTCAGGGAGACTGAGTCAGTCAATGAAAGTACGTGAGTCAGTCAGTGAGAGTGAGTGTCAGTCAGTGAGAGTGAGTGTCAGTCAGTGAGAGTTAGTGTCAGTCAGTGAGAGTGAGTCTCAGTCAGTGAGAGTGAGTGAGTCAGTCAGTGAGAGTGAGTGAGTCAGTCAGTGAGAGTGAGTGAGTCAGCCAGTGAGTCAGCCAGTGGGTCAGTCAGTGACTCAGTCAGTGAGAGTGAGCCAGTCAGTGAGAGTGAGTCAGTCAGTGAGAGTGAGTCAGTCAGTGAGTGAGAGTCACTGAGTCAGTGAGAGTCAGTGAGTCAGTTAGAGTGAGTGAGTCAGTGAGAGTGAGTGAGTCAGTGAGAGTGAGTGAGTCAGTGAGAGTGAGTGAGTGAGTCAGTGAGAGTGAGTAAATCATTGAGAGTGAGTGAGTCAGTGAGAGTGAGTGAGTCAGTGAGAGTGAGTGAGTCAGTCAGTGAGAGTGAGTGAGTGAGTCAGTGAGTGTGAGTGAGTCAGTCAGTGAGAGAGAGAGAGTCAGTCAGTGAGAGTGAGTCAGTCAGTGAGAGTGAGTGAGTCAGTCAGTGAGAGTGAGTGAGTCAGTCAGTGAGAGTGAGTCAATCAGTGAGAGTGAGTCAGTCAGTGAGAGTGAGTCAGTCAGTGAGAGTGAGTGAGTCAGTGAGAGAGAGAGTGAGTCAGTGAGAGTGAGTCAGTCAGTGAGAGTGAGCGAGTCAGTCAGTGAGAGTGAGTGAGTCAGTCAGTGAGAGTGAGTGAGTCAGTGAGAGTGAGTGAGTCAGTCAGGGAGACTGAGTCAGTCAGTGAGAGTGCGTGAGTCAGTCAGTGAGAGTGAGTGTCAGTCAGTGAGAGTGAGTGTCAGTCAGTGAGAGTGAGTGTCAGTCAGTGAGAGTGAGTGAGTCAGTCAGTGAGAGTGAGTGAGTCAGTCAGTGAGAGTGAGTGAGTGAGTCAGTCAGTGAGAGTGAGTGAGTCAGTGAGAGAGAGAGTGAGTCAGTGAGAGTGAGTCAGTCAGTGAGAGTGAGCGAGTCAGTCAGTGAGAGTGAGTGAGTCAGTCAGTGAGAGTGAGTGAGTCAGTGAGAGTGAGTGAGTCAGTCAGGGAGACTGAGTCAGTCAGTGAGAGTGCGTGAGTCAGTCAGTGAGAGTGAGTGAGTCAGTCAGTGAGAGTGAGTGAGTCAGTCAGTGAGAGTGAGTGAGTCAGTCAGTGAGAGTGAGTCAGTCAGTGAGAGTGAGTGAGTCATTGAGAGTGAGTGAGTTTTTGAGAGTGAGTCAGTCAATCAGTGAGAGTGAGTCAGTCAGTCAGTGAGAGTGAGTCAGTGAGAGTGAGTCAGTGAGTGAGTGAGTCAGTGAGAGTGAGTGAGTCAGTGAGAGTGAGTCAATTAAAGTGAGTCAGTGAGAGTGAGTCAGTGAGAGTGAGAGTGAGGGAGTCAGTCAGTGAGAGTAAGTGAGTCAGTCAGTGAGAGTGAGTGAGTCAGTCAGTGAGAGTGAGTGAGTCAGCCAGTGAGTCAGCCAGTGAGTCATGCAGTGACTCAGTCAGTGAGAGTGAGCCAGTCAGTGAGAGTGAGTCAGTCAGTGAGAGTGAGTCAGTTAGTGAGTGAGAGTCAGTGAGTCAGTGAGAGTCAGTGAGTCAGTTAGAGTGAGTGAGTCAGTGAGAGTGAGTGAGTCAGTGAGAGTGAGTGAGTCAGTGAGAGTGAGTGAGTGAGTCAGTGAGAGTGAGTAAATCATTGAGAGTGAGTGAGTCAGTGAGAGTGAGTGAGTCAGTGAGAGTGAGTGAGTCAGTCAGTGAGAGTGAGTGAGTCAGTCAGTGAGAGTGAGTCAGTCAGGTAGAGTAAGTGAGTCAGTCAGTGAGAGTGAGTGAGTCAGTCAGTGAGAGTGAGTCAGTCAGTGAGAGTGAGTGAGTCAGTGAGAGAGAGAGTGAGTAAGTGAGAGTGAGTCAGTCAGTGAGAGTGAGCAAGTCAGTCAGTGACAGTGAATGAGTCAGTCAGTGAGAGTGAGTGAGTCAGTGAGAGTGAGTGAGTCAGTCAGGGAGACTGAGTCAGTCAGTGAGAGTGCGTGAGTCAGTCAGTGAGAGTGAGTGTCAGTCAGTGAGAGTGAGTGTCAGTCAGTGAGAGTGAGTGTCAGTCAGTGAGAGTGAGTCTCAGTCAGTGAGAGTGAGTAAGTCAGTCAGTGAGAGTGAGTGAGTCAATGAGAGTGAGTGAGTCAGTCAGTGAGAGTGAGTCAGTCAGTGAGAGTGAGTGAGTCAGTCAGTGAGAGTGAGTGTCATTCAGTGAGAGTGAGTGTCAGTCAGTGAGAGTGAGTCTCAGTCAGTGAGAGTAAGTGAGTCAGTCAGTGAGAGTGAGTGAGTCAGTCAGTGAGAGTGAGTGAGTCCGTCAATGAGAGTGAGTAAGTCAGTCAGTGAGAGTGAGTGAGTCAGCCAGTGAGTCAGCCAGTTAGTCAGTCAGTGACTCAGTCAGTGAGAGTGAACCAGTCAGTGAGAGTGAGTCAGTCAGTGAGAGTGAGTCAGTCAGTGAGAGTGAGTCAGTCAGTGAGAGTCAGTGAGTCAGTGAGAGTCAGTGAGTCAGTGAGAGTGAGTGAGTCAGTGAGAGTGAGTGAGTGAGTCAGTGAGAGTGAGTGAGTGAGTCAGTGAGAGTGAATGAGTCATTGAGAGTGAGTGAGTCAGTGAGAGTGAGTGAGTCAGTGAGAGTGAGTGAATCAGTCAGTGAGAGTGAGTCAGTCAGTGAGTGTGAGTGAGTCAGTCAGTGAGAGAGAGAGAGAGTCAGTCAGTGAGAGTGAGTCAGTCAGTGAGAGTGAGTGAGTCAGTCAGTGAGAGTGAGTGAGTCAATCAGTGAGAGTGAGTCAGTCAGTGAGAGTGAGTGAGTCAGTGAGAGTGAGTCAGTCAGTGAGAGTGAGTGAGTCAGTGAGAGAGAGAGTGAGTCAGTGAGAGTGACTCAGTCAGTGAGAGTGAGTTTCAGTCAGTGAGAGTGAGTGAGTCAGTCAGTGAGAGTGAGTGAGTCAGTCAGTGAGAGTGAGTGAGTCAGTCAGTGAGAGTGAGTCAGTCAGTGAGAGTAAGTGAGTCAGTCAGTGAGAGTGAGTGAGTCAGTGAGAGTGAGCGAGTCAGTCAGTGAGAGTGAGTGAGTCAGTCAGGGAGACTGAGTCAGTCAGTGAGAGTGCATGAGTCAGTCAGTGAAAGTGAGTGTCAGCCAGTGAGAGTGAGTGTCAGTCAGTGAGAGTGAGTGTCAGTCAGTGAGAGTGAGTGTCAGTCAGTGAGAGTGAGTGAGTCAGTCAGTGAGAGTAAGTGAGTCAGTCAGTGAGAGTGAGTGAGTCAGTCAGTGAGAGTGAGTGAGTCAGCCAGTGAGTCAGCCAGTGAGTCATGCAGTGACTCAGTCAGTGAGAGTGAGCCAGTCAGTGAGAGTGAGTCAGTCAGTGAGAGTGAGTCAGTCAGTGAGTGAGAGTCAGTGAGTCAGTGAGAGTCAGTGAGTCAGTTAGAGTGAGTGAGTCAGTGAGAGTGAGTGAGTCAGTGAGAGTGAGTGAGTCAGTGAGAGTGAGTGAGTGAGTCAGTCAGAGTGAGTAAATCATTGAGAGTGAGTGAGTCAGTGAGAGTGAGTGAGTCAGTGAGAGTGAGTGAGTCAGTCAGTGAGAGTGAGTGAGTCAGTCAGTGAGTGTGAGTGAGTCAGTCAGTAAGAGAGAGAGAGAGTCAGTCAGTGAGAGTGAGTCAGTCAGTGAGAGTGAGTGAGTCAGTGAGTGAGAGTGAGTGAGTCAGTCAGTTAGAATGAGTCAATCAGTGAGAGTGAGTCAGTCAGTGAGAGTGAGTCAGTCAGTGAGAGTGAGTGAGTCAGTGAGAGAGAGAGTGAGTCAGTGAGAGTGAGTGAGTCAGTCAGGGAGACTGAGTCAGTCAGTGAGAGTACGTGAGTCAGTCAGTGAGAGTGAGTGTCAGTCAGTGAGAGTGAGTGTCAGTCAGTGAGAGTTAGTGTCAGTCAGTGAGAGTGAGTCTCAGTCAGTGAGAGTGAGTGAGTCAGTCAGTGAGAGTGAGTGAGTCAGTCAGTGAGAGTGAGTGAGTCAGTCAGTGAGAGTGAGTGAGTCAGCCAGTCAGTCAGCCAGTGGGTCAGTCAGTGACTCAGTCAGTGAGAGTGAGCCAGTCAGTGAGAGTGAGTCAGTCAGTGAGAGTGAGTCAGTCAGTGAGAGTGAGTCAGTGAGAGTGAGTCAGTGAGAGTGAGTGAGTCAGTGAGAGAGAGAGTGAGTCAGTGAGAGTGAGTCAGTCAGTGAGAGTGAGCGAGTCAGTCAGTGAGAGTGAGTGAGTCAGTCAGTGAGAGTGAGTGAGTCAGTGAGAGTGAGTGAGTCAGTCAGGGAGACTGAGTCAGTCAGTGAGAGTACGTGAGTCAGTCAGTGAGAGTGAGTGAGTCAGTCAGTGAGAGTGAGTGAGTGAGTCAGTGAGAGTGAGTAAATCATTGAGAGTGAATGAGTCAGTGAGAGTGAGTGAGTCAGTGAGAGTGAGTGAGTCAGTCAGTGAGAGTGAGTGAGTCAGTCAGTGAGTGTGAGTGAGTCAGTCAGTGAGAGAGAGAGAGTCAGTCAGTGAGAGTGAGTCAGTCAGTGAGAGTGAGTCAGTCAGTCAGTGAGAGTGAGTGAGTCAGTCAGTGAGAGTGAGTCAATCAGTGAGAGTGAGTCAGTCAGTGAGAGTGAGTCAGTCAGTGAGAGTGAGTGAGTCAGTGAGAGAGAGAGTGAGTCAGTGAGAGTGAGTCAGTCAGTGAGGGTGAGCGAGTCAGTCAGTGAGAGTGAGTGAGTCAGTCAGTGAGAGTGAGTGAGTCAGTGAGAGTGAGTGAGTCAGTCAGGGAGACTGAGTCAGTCAGTGAGAGTGAGTGTCAGTCAGTGAGAGTGAGTGTCAGTCAGTGAGAGTGAGTGTCAGTCAGTGAGAGTGAGTCTCAGTCAGTGAGAGTGAGTGAGTCAGTCAGTGAGAGTAAGTGAGTCAGTCAGTGAGAGTGAGTGAGTCAGTCAGTGAGAGTGAGTGAGTCAGCCAGTGAGTCAGCCAGTGAGTCATGCAGTGACTCAGTCAGTGAGAGTGAGCCAGTCAGTGAGAGTGAGTCAGTCAGTGAGAGTGAGTCAGTCAGTGAGTGAGAGTCAGTGAGTCAGTGAGAGTCAGTGAGTCAGTTAGAGTGAGTGAGTCAGTGAGAGTGAGTGAGTCAGTGAGAGTGAGTGAGTCAGTGAGAGTGAGTGAGTGAGTCAGTGAGAGTGAGTAAATCATTGAGAGTGAGTGAGTCAGTGAGAGTGAGTGAGTCAGTGAGAGTGAGTGAGTCAGTCAGTGAGAGTGAGTGAGTCAGTCAGTGAGTGTGAGTGAGTCAGTCAGAGAGAGTGAGTGTCAGTCAGTGAGAGTGTCAGTCAGTGAGAGTGAGTGAGTCAGTCAGTGAGAGTGAGTGAGTCAGTCAGTGAGAGTGAGTGAGTGAGTCAGTCAGTGAGAGTGAGTGAGTCAGTGAGAGAGAGAGTGAGTCAGTGAGAGTGAGTCAGTCAGTGAGAGTGAGCGAGTCAGTCAGTGAGAGTGAGTGAGTCAGTCAGTGAGAGTGAGTGAGTCAGTGAGAGTGAGTGAGTCAGTCAGGGAGACTGAGTCAGTCAGTGAGAGTGCGTGAGTCAGTCAGTGAGAGTGAGTGAGTCAGTCAGTGAGAGTGAGTGAGTCAGTCAGTGGGAGTGAGTGAGTCAGTCAGTGAGAGTGAGTCAGTCAGTGAGAGTGAGTGAGTCATTGAGAGTGAGTGAGTCAGTGAGAGTGAGTCAGTAAATCAGTGAGAGTGAGTCAGTCAGTCAGTGAGAGTGAGTCAGTGAGAGTGAGTCAGTGAGTGAGTGAGTCAGTGAGAGTGAGTGAGTCAGTGAGAGTGAGTCAATTAAAGTGAGTCAGTGAGAGTGAGTCAGTGAGAGTGAGAGTGAGGGAGTCAGTCAGTGAGAGTAAGTGAGTCAGTCAGTGAGAGTGAGTGAGTCAGTCAGTGAGAGTGAGTGAGTCAGCCAGTGAGTCAGCCAGTGAGTCATGCAGTGACTCAGTCAGTGAGAGTGAGCCAGTCAGTGAGAGTGAGTCAGTCAGTGAGAGTGAGTCAGTTAGTGAGTGAGAGTCAGTGAGTCAGTGAGAGTCAGTGAGTCAGTTAGAGTGAGTGAGTCAGTGAGAGTGAGTGAGTCAGTGAGAGTGAGTGAGTCAGTGAGAGTGAGTGAGTGAGTCAGTGAGAGTGAGTAAATCATTGAGAGTGAGTGAGTCAGTGAGAGTGAGTGAGTCAGTGAGAGTGAGTGAGTCAGTCAGTGAGAGTGAGTGAGTCAGTCAGTGAGAGTGAGTCAGTCAGGTAGAGTAAGTGAGTCAGTCAGTGAGAGTGAGTGAGTCAGTCAGTGAGAGTGAGTCAGTCAGTGAGAGTGAGTGAGTCAGTGAGAGAGAGAGTGAGTAAGTGAGAGTGAGTCAGTCAGTGAGAGTGAGCAAGTCAGTCAGTGACAGTGAATGAGTCAGTCAGTGAGAGTGAGTGAGTCAGTGAGAGTGAGTGAGTCAGTCAGGGAGACTGAGTCAGTCAGTGAGAGTGCGTGAGTCAGTCAGTGAGAGTGAGTGTCAGTCAGTGAGAGTGAGTGTCAGGCAGTGAGAGTGAGTGTCAGTCAGTGAGAGTGAGTCTCAGTCAGTGAGAGTGAGTAAGTCAGTCAGTGAGAGTGAGTGAGTCAATGAGAGTGAGTGAGTCAGTCAGTGAGAGTGAGTCAGTCAGTGAGAGTGAGTGAGTCAGTCAGTGAGAGTGAGTGTCATTCAGTGAGAGTGAGTGTCAGTCAGTGAGAGTGAGTCTCAGTCAGTGAGAGTAAGTGAGTCAGTCAGTGAGAGTGAGTGAGTCAGTCAGTGAGAGTGAGTGAGTCCGTCAATGAGAGTGAGTAAGTCAGTCAGTGAGAGTGAGTGAGTCAGCCAGTGAGTCAGCCAGTTAGTCAGTCAGTGACTCAGTCAGTGAGAGTGAACCAGTCAGTGAGAGTGAGTCAGTCAGTGAGAGTGAGTCAGTCAGTGAGAGTGAGTCAGTCAGTGAGAGTCAGTGAGTCAGTGAGAGTCAGTGAGTCAGTGAGAGTGAGTGAGTCAGTGAGAGTGAGTGAGTGAGTCAGTGAGAGTGAGTGAGTGAGTCAGTGAGAGTGAATGAGTCATTGAGAGTGAGTGAGTCAGTGAGAGTGAGTGAGTCAGTGAGAGTGAGTGAATCAGTCAGTGAGAGTGAGTCAGTCAGTGAGTGTGAGTGAGTCAGTCAGTGAGAGAGAGAGAGAGTCAGTCAGTGAGAGTGAGTCAGTCAGTGAGAGTGAGTGAGTCAGTCAGTGAGAGTGAGTGAGTCAATCAGTGAGAGTGAGTCAGTCAGTGAGAGTGAGTGAGTCAGTGAAAGTGAGTCAGTCAGTGAGAGTGAGTGAGTCAGTGAGAGAGAGAGTGAGTCAGTGAGAGTGACTCAGTCAGTGAGAGTGAGTTTCAGTCAGTGAGAGTGAGTGAGTCAGTCAGTGAGAGTGAGTGAGTCAGTCAGTGAGAGTGAGTGAGTCAGTCAGTGAGAGTGAGTCAGTCAGTGAGAGTAAGTGAGTCAGTCAGTGAGAGTGAGTGAGTCAGTGAGAGTGAGCGAGTCAGTCAGTGAGAGTGAGTGAGTCAGTCAGGGAGACTGAGTCAGTCAGTGAGAGTGCATGAGTCAGTCAGTGAAAGTGAGTGTCAGTCAGTGAGAGTGAGTGTCAGTCAGTGAGAGTGAGTGTCAGTCAGTGAGAGTGAGTGTCAGTCAGTGAGAGTGAGTGAGTCAGTCAGTGAGAGTAAGTGAGTCAGTCAGTGAGAGTGAGTGAGTCAGTCAGTGAGAGTGAGTGAGTCAGCCAGTGAGTCAGCCAGTGAGTCATGCAGTGACTCAGTCAGTGAGAGTGAGCCAGTCAGTGAGAGTGAGTCAGTCAGTGAGAGTGAGTCAGTCAGTGAGTGAGAGTCAGTGAGTCAGTGAGAGTCAGTGAGTCAGTTAGAGTGAGTGAGTCAGTGAGAGTGAGTGAGTCAGTCAGGGAGACTGAGTCAGTCAGTGAGAGTACGTGAGTCAGTCAGTGAGAGTGAGTGAGTCAGTCAGTGAGAGTGAGTGAGTGAGTCAGTGAGAGTGAGTAAATCATTGAGAGTGAATGAGTCAGTGAGAGTGAGTGAGTCAGTGAGAGTGAGTGAGTCAGTCAGTGAGAGTGAGTGAGTCAGTCAGTGAGTGTGAGTGAGTCAGTCAGTGAGAGAGAGAGAGTCAGTCAGTGAGAGTGAGTCAGTCAGTGAGAGTGAGTGAGTCAGTCAGTGAGAGTGAGTGAGTCAGTCAGTGAGAGTGAGTCAATCAGTGAGAGTGAGTCAGTCAGTGAGAGTGAGTCAGTCAGTGAGAGAGAGAGTGAGTCAGTGAGAGTGAGTCAGTCAGTGAGGGTGAGCGAGTCAGTCAGTGAGAGTGAGTGAGTCAGTCAGTGAGAGTGAGTGAGTCAGTGAGAGTGAGTGAGTCAGTCAGGGAGACTGAGTCAGTCAGTGAGAGTGAGTGTCAGTCAGTGAGAGTGAGTGTCAGTCAGTGAGAGTGAGTGTCAGTCAGTGAGAGTGAGTCTCAGTCAGTGAGAGTGAGTGAGTCAGTCAGTGAGAGTAAGTGAGTCAGTCAGTGAGAGTGAGTGAGTCAGTCAGTGAGAGTGAGTGAGTCAGCCAGTGAGTCAGCCAGTGAGTCATGCAGTGACTCAGTCAGTGAGAGTGAGCCAGTCAGTGAGAGTGAGTCAGTCAGTGAGAGTGAGTCAGTCAGTGAGTGAGAGTCAGTGAGTCAGTGAGAGTCAGTGAGTCAGTTAGAGTGAGTGAGTCAGTGAGAGTGAGTGAGTCAGTGAGAGTGAGTGAGTCAGTGAGAGTGAGTGAGTGAGTCAGTGAGAGTGAGTAAATCATTGAGAGTGAGTGAGTCAGTGAGAGTGAGTGAGTCAGTGAGAGTGAGTGAGTCAGTCAGTGAGAGTGAGTGAGTCAGTCAGTGAGTGTGAGTGAGTCAGTCAGAGAGAGTGAGTGTCAGTCAGTGAGAGTGTCAGTCAGTGAGAGTGAGTGAGTCAGTCAGTGAGAGTGAGTGAGTGAGTCAGTGAGAGTGAGTGAGTGAGTCAGTCAGTGAGAGTGAGTGAGTCAGTGAGAGAGAGAGTGAGTCAGTGAGAGTGAGTCAGTCAGTGAGAGTGAGCGAGTCAGTCAGTGAGAGTGAGTGAGTCAGTCAGTGAGAGTGAGTGAGTCAGTGAGAGTGAGTGAGTCAGTCAGGGAGACTGAGTCAGTCAGTGAGAGTGCGTGAGTCAGTCAGTGAGAGTGAGTGAGTCAGTCAGTGAGAGTGAGTGAGTCAGTCAGTGAGAGTGAGTGAGTCAGTCAGTGAGAGTGAGTCAGTCAGTGAGAGTGAGTGAGTCATTGAGAGTGAGTGAGTCAGTGAGAGTGAGTCAGTCAATCAGTGAGAGTGAGTCAGTCAGTCAGTGAGAGTGAGTCAGTGAGAGTGAGTCAGTGAGTGAGTGAGTCAGTGAGAGTGAGTGAGTCAGTGAGAGTGAGTCAATTAAAGTGAGTCAGTGAGAGTGAGTCAGTGAGAGTGAGAGTGAGGGAGTCAGTCAGTGAGAGTAAGTGAGTCAGTCAGTGAGAGTGAGTGAGTCAGTCAGTGAGAGTGAGTGAGTCAGCCAGTGAGTCAGCCAGTGAGTCATGCAGTGACTCAGTCAGTGAGAGTGAGCCAGTCAGTGAGAGTGAGTCAGTCAGTGAGAGTGAGTCAGTTAGTGAGTGAGAGTCAGTGAGTCAGTGAGAGTCAGTGAGTCAGTTAGAGTGAGTGAGTCAGTGAGAGTGAGTGAGTCAGTGAGAGTGAGTGAGTCAGTGAGAGTGAGTGAGTGAGTCAGTGAGAGTGAGTAAATCATTGAGAGTGAGTGAGTCAGTGAGAGTGAGTGAGTCAGTGAGAGTGAGTGAGTCAGTCAGTGAGAGTGAGTGAGTCAGTCAGTGAGAGTGAGTCAGTCAGGTAGAGTAAGTGAGTCAGTCAGTGAGAGTGAGTGAGTCAGTCAGTGAGAGTGAGTCAGTCAGTGAGAGTGAGTGAGTCAGTGAGAGAGAGAGTGAGTAAGTGAGAGTGAGTCAGTCAGTGAGAGTGAGCAAGTCAGTCAGTGACAGTGAATGAGTCAGTCAGTGAGAGTGAGTGAGTCAGTGAGAGTGAGTGAGTCAGTCAGGGAGACTGAGTCAGTCAGTGAGAGTGCGTGAGTCAGTCAGTGAGAGTGAGTGTCAGTCAGTGAGAGTGAGTGTCAGGCAGTGAGAGTGAGTGTCAGTCAGTGAGAGTGAGTCTCAGTCAGTGAGAGTGAGTAAGTCAGTCAGTGAGAGTGAGTGAGTCAATGAGAGTGAGTGAGTCAGTCAGTGAGAGTGAGTCAGTCAGTGAGAGTGAGTGAGTCAGTCAGTGAGAGTGAGTGTCATTCAGTGAGAGTGAGTGTCAGTCAGTGAGAGTGAGTCTCAGTCAGTGAGAGTAAGTGAGTCAGTCAGTGAGAGTGAGTGAGTCAGTCAGTGAGAGTGAGTGAGTCCGTCAATGAGAGTGAGTAAGTCAGTCAGTGAGAGTGAGTGAGTCAGCCAGTGAGTCAGCCAGTTAGTCAGTCAGTGACTCAGTCAGTGAGAGTGAACCAGTCAGTGAGAGTGAGTCAGTCAGTGAGAGTGAGTCAGTCAGTGAGAGTGAGTCAGTCAGTGAGAGTCAGTGAGTCAGTGAGAGTCAGTGAGTCAGTGAGAGTGAGTGAGTCAGTGAGAGTGAGTGAGTGAGTCAGTGAGAGTGAGTGAGTGAGTCAGTGAGAGTGAATGAGTCATTGAGAGTGAGTGAGTCAGTGAGAGTGAGTGAGTCAGTGAGAGTGAGTGAATCAGTCAGTGAGAGTGAGTCAGTCAGTGAGTGTGAGTGAGTCAGTCAGTGAGAGAGAGAGAGAGTGAGTAAGTGAGAGTGAGTCAGTCAGTGAGAGTGAGCAAGTCAGTCAGTGACAGTGAATGAGTCAGTCAGTGAGAGTGAGTGAGTCAGTGAGAGTGAGTGAGTCAGTCAGGGAGACTGAGTCAGTCAGTGAGAGTGCGTGAGTCAGTCAGTGAGAGTGAGTGTCAGTCAGTGAGAGTGAGTGTCAGGCAGTGAGAGTGAGTGTCAGTCAGTGAGAGTGAGTCTCAGTCAGTGAGAGTGAGTAAGTCAGTCAGTGAGAGTGAGTGAGTCAATGAGAGTGAGTGAGTCAGTCAGTGAGAGTGAGTCAGTCAGTGAGAGTGAGTGAGTCAGTCAGTGAGAGTGAGTGTCATTCAGTGAGAGTGAGTGTCAGTCAGTGAGAGTGAGTCTCAGTCAGTGAGAGTAAGTGAGTCAGTCAGTGAGAGTGAGTGAGTCAGTCAGTGAGAGTGAGTGAGTCCGTCAATGAGAGTGAGTAAGTCAGTCAGTGAGAGTGAGTGAGTCAGCCAGTGAGTCAGCCAGTTAGTCAGTCAGTGACTCAGTCAGTGAGAGTGAACCAGTCAGTGAGAGTGAGTCAGTCAGTGAGAGTGAGTCAGTCAGTGAGAGTGAGTCAGTCAGTGAGAGTCAGTGAGTCAGTGAGAGTCAGTGAGTCAGTGAGAGTGAGTGAGTCAGTGAGAGTGAGTGAGTGAGTCAGTGAGAGTGAGTGAGTGAGTCAGTGAGAGTGAATGAGTCATTGAGAGTGAGTGAGTCAGTGAGAGTGAGTGAGTCAGTGAGAGTGAGTGAATCAGTCAGTGAGAGTGAGTCAGTCAGTGAGTGTGAGTGAGTCAGTCAGTGAGAGAGAGAGAGAGTCAGTCAGTGAGAGTGAGTCAGTCAGTGAGAGTGAGTGAGTCAGTCAGTGAGAGTGAGTGAGTCAATCAGTGAGAGTGAGTCAGTCAGTGAGAGTGAGTGAGTCAGTGAGAGTGAGTCAGTCAGTGAGAGTGAGTGAGTCAGTGAGAGAGAGAGTGAGTCAGTGAGAGTGACTCAGTCAGTGAGAGTGAGTTTCAGTCAGTGAGAGTGAGTGAGTCAGTCAGTGAGAGTGAGTGAGTCAGTCAGTGAGAGTGAGTCAGTCAGTGAGAGTAAGTGAGTCAGTCAGTGAGAGTGAGTGAGTCAGTGAGAGTGAGCGAGTCAGTCAGTGAGAGTGAGTGAGTCAGTCAGGGAGACTGAGTCAGTCAGTGAGAGTGCATGAGTCAGTCAGTGAAAGTGAGTGTCAGTCAGTGAGAGTGAGTGTCAGTCAGTGAGAGTGAGTGTCAGTCAGTGAGAGTGAGTGTCAGTCAGTGAGAGTGAGTGAGTCAGTCAGTGAGAGTAAGTGAGTCAGTCAGTGAGAGTGAGTGAGTCAGTCAGTGAGAGTGAGTGAGTCAGCCAGTGAGTCAGCCAGTGAGTCATGCAGTGACTCAGTCAGTGAGAGTGAGCCAGTCAGTGAGAGTGAGTCAGTCAGTGAGAGTGAGTCAGTCAGTGAGTGAGAGTCAGTGAGTCAGTGAGAGTCAGTGAGTCAGTTAGAGTGAGTGAGTCAGTGAGAGTGAGTGAGTCAGTGAGAGTGAGTGAGTCAGTGAGAGTGAGTGAGTGAGTCAGTCAGAGTGAGTAAATCATTGAGAGTGAGTGAGTCAGTGAGAGTGAGTGAGTCAGTGAGAGTGAGTGAGTCAGTCAGTGAGAGTGAGTGAGTCAGTCAGTGAGTGTGAGTGAGTCAGTCAGTAAGAGAGAGAGAGAGTCAGTCAGTGAGAGTGAGTCAGTCAGTGAGAGTGAGTGAGTCAGTGAGTGAGAGTGAGTGAGTCAGTCAGTTAGAATGAGTCAATCAGTGAGAGTGAGTCAGTCAGTGAGAGTGAGTCAGTCAGTGAGAGTGAGTGAGTCAGTGAGAGAGAGAGTGAGTCAGTTAGAGTGAGTGAGTCAGTCAGGGAGACTGAGTCAGTCAGTGAGAGTACGTGAGTCAGTCAGTGAGAGTGAGTGTCAGTCAGTGAGAGTGAGTGTCAGTCAGTGAGAGTTAGTGTCAGTCAGTGAGAGTGAGTCTCAGTCAGTGAGAGTGAGTGAGTCAGTCAGTGAGAGTGAGTGAGTCAGTCAGTGAGAGTGAGTGAGTCAGTCAGTGAGAGTGAGTGAGTCAGCCAGTCAGTCAGCCAGTGGGTCAGTCAGTGACTCAGTCAGTGAGAGTGAGCCAGTCAGTGAGAGTGAGTCAGTCAGTGAGAGTGAGTCAGTCAGTGAGAGTGAGTCAGTGAGAGTGAGTCAGTGAGAGTGAGTGAGTCAGTGAGAGAGAGAGTGAGTCAGTGAGAGTGAGTCAGTCAGTGAGAGTGAGCGAGTCAGTCAGTGAGAGTGAGTGAGTCAGTCAGTGAGAGTGAGTGAGTCAGTGAGAGTGAGTGAGTCAGTCAGGGAGACTGAGTCAGTCAGTGAGAGTACGTGAGTCAGTCAGTGAGAGTGAGTGAGTCAGTCAGTGAGAGTGAGTGAGTGAGTCAGTGAGAGTGAGTAAATCATTGAGAGTGAATGAGTCAGTGAGAGTGAGTGAGTCAGTGAGAGTGAGTGAGTCAGTCAGTGAGAGTGAGTGAGTCAGTCAGTGAGTGTGAGTGAGTCAGTCAGTGAGAGAGAGAGAGTCAGTCAGTGAGAGTGAGTCAGTCAGTGAGAGTGAGTGAGTCAGTCAGTGAGAGTGAGTGAGTCAGTCAGTGAGAGTGAGTCAATCAGTGAGAGTGAGTCAGTCAGTGAGAGTGAGTCAGTCAGTGAGAGTGAGTGAGTCAGTGAGAGAGAGAGTGAGTCAGTGAGAGTGAGTCAGTCAGTGAGGGTGAGCGAGTCAGTCAGTGAGAGTGAGTGAGTCAGTCAGTGAGAGTGAGTGAGTCAGTGAGAGTGAGTGAGTCAGTCAGGGAGACTGAGTCAGTCAGTGAGAGTGAGTGTCAGTCAGTGAGAGTGAGTGTCAGTCAGTGAGAGTGAGTGTCAGTCAGTGAGAGTGAGTGTCAGTCAGTGAGAGTGAGTCTCAGTCAGTGAGAGTGAGTGAGTCAGTCAGTGAGAGTAAGTGAGTCAGTCAGTGAGAGTGAGTGAGTCAGTCAGTGAGAGTGAGTGAGTCAGCCAGTGAGTCAGCCAGTGAGTCATGCAGTGACTCAGTCAGTGAGAGTGAGCCAGTCAGTGAGAGTGAGTCAGTCAGTGAGAGTGAGTCAGTCAGTGAGTGAGAGTCAGTGAGTCAGTGAGAGTCAGTGAGTCAGTTAGAGTGAGTGAGTCAGTGAGAGTGAGTGAGTCAGTGAGAGTGAGTGAGTCAGTGAGAGTGAGTGAGTGAGTCAGTGAGAGTGAGTAAATCATTGAGAGTGAGTGAGTCAGTGAGAGTGAGTGAGTCAGTGAGAGTGAGTGAGTCAGTCAGTGAGAGTGAGTGAGTCAGTCAGTGAGTGTGAGTGAGTCAGTCAGAGAGAGAGAGAGAGAGTCAGTCAGTGAGAGTGAGTCAGTCAGTGAGTGAGTGAGTCAGTGAGTGAGAGTGAGTGAGTCAGTCAGTGAGAGTGAGTCAATCAGTGAGAGTGAGTCAGTCAGTGAGAGTGAGTCAGTCAGTGAGAGTGAGTGAGTCAGTGAGAGAGAGAGTGAGTCAGTGAGAGTGAGTCAGTCAGTGAGAGTGAGCGAGTCAGTCAGTGAGAGTGAGTGAGTCAGTCAGTGAGAGTGAGTGAGTCAGTGAGAGTGAGTCTCAGTCAGTGAGAGTGAGCGAGTCAGTCAGTGAGAGTGAGTGAGTCAGTCAGTGAGAGTGAGTGAGTCAGTCAGTGAGAGTGAGTAAATCATTGAGAGTGAGTGAGTCAGTGAGAGTGAGTGAGTCAGTGAGAGTGAGTCAGTCAGTCAGTGAGAGTGAGTGAGTCAGTCAGTGTGTGTGAGTGAGTCAGTCAGTGAGAGAGAGAGAGTCAGTCAGTGAGAGTGAGTCAGTCAGTGAGAGTGAGTGAGTCAGTCAGTGAGAGTGAGTGAGTCAGTGAGAGTGAGTCAGTCAGTGAGAGTGAGCGAGTCAGTCAGTGAGAGTGAGTGAGTCAGTCAGTGAGAGTGAGTGAGTCAGTGAGAGTGAGTGAGTCAGTCAGGGAGACTGAGTCAGTCAGTGAGAGTGTGTGAGTCAGTCAGTGAGAGTGAGTGTCAGTCAGTGAGAGTGAGTTTCAGTCAGTGAGAGTGAGTCTCAGTCAGTGAGAGTGAGTGAGTCAGTCAGTGAGAGTGAGTGAGTCAGTCAGTGAGAGTGAGTGAGTCAGTCAGAGAGAGTGAGTCAGTCAGTGAGAGTAAGTGAGTCAGTCAGTGCGAGTGAGTGAGTCAGTCAGTGAGAGTGAGTGAGTGAGTCAGTCAGTGAGAGTGAGTGAGTCAGCCAGTGAGTCAGCCAATGAGTCATGCAGTGACTCAGTCAGTGAGAGTGAGCCAGTCAGTGAGAGTGAGTCAGTCAGTGAGAGTGAGTCAGTCAGTGAGTGAGAGTCAGTGAGTCAGTGAGAGTCAGTGAGTCAGTTAGAGTGAAGGAGTCAGTGAGAGTGAGTGAGTCAGTGAGAGTGAGTGAGTCAGTGAGAGTGAGTGAGTGAGTCAGTGAGAGTGAGTAAATCATTGAGAGTGAGTGAGTCAGTGAGAGTGAGTCAGTCAGTGAGAGTGAGTGAGTCAGTCAGTGAGAGTGAGTGAGTCAGTCAGTGAGTGTGAGTGAGTCAGTCAGTGAGAGAGAGAGAGAGTCAGTCAGTGAGAGTCAGTCAGTCAGTGAGAGTGAGTGAGTCAGTGAGTGAGAGTGAGTGAGTCAGTCAGTGAGAGTGAGTCAATCAGTGAGAGTGAGTCAGTCAGTGAGAGTGAGTCAGTCAGTGAGAGTGAGTGAGTCAGTGAGAGAGAGAGTGAGTCAGTGAGAGTGAGTCAGTCAGTGAGAGTGAGCGAGTCAGTCAGTGAGAGTGAGTGAGTCAGTCAGTGAGAGTGAGTGAGTCAGTGAGAGTGAGTCTCAGTCAGTGAGAGTGAGTGAGTCAGTCAGTGAGAGTGAGTGAGTCAGTCAGTGAGAGTGAGTGAGTCAGTGAGAGTGAGTGAGTCAGTCAGGGAGACTGAGTCAGCCAGTGAGAGTACGTGAGTCAGTCAGTGAGAGTGAGTGTCAGTCAGTGAGAGTGAGTGTCAGTCAGTGAGAGTTAGTGTCAGTCAGTGAGAGTGAGTCTCAGTCAGTGAGAGTGAGTGAGTCAGTCAGTGAGAGTGAGTGAGTCAGTCAGTGAGAGTGAGTGAGTCAGTCAGTGAGAGTGAGTCAGTCAGTCTGAGAGTAAGTGAGTCAGTCAGTGAGAGTGAGTGAGTCAGTCAGTAAGAGTGAGTGAGTCAGTCAGTGAGAGTGAGTGAGTTAGCCAGGGAGTCAGCCAGTGGGTCAGTCAGTGACTCAGTCAGTGAGAGTGAGCCAGTCAGTGAGAGTGAGTCAGTCAGTGAGAGTGAGTCAGTCAGTGAGAGTGAGTCAGTGAGAGTGAGTCAGTGAGAGGGAGTCAGTCAGTGAGAGTGAGTCAGTCAGTATGTGAGAGTGGGTGAGTGTCAGTGAGAGTGAGTCAGTCAGTGAGAGTCAGTCAGTGAGAGTGAGCAAGCGAGTCAGTGAGAGTGAGTCAGTCAGTCAGTGAGAGTGAGTCAGTCAGTCAGTGAGAGTGAGTCAGTGAGAGTGAGTCAGTGAGTGAGTGAGTCAGTGAGACTGAGTCAGTGAGAGTGAGTCAATTAAAGTGAGTCAGTGAGAGTGAGTCAGTGAGAGTGAGAG
The DNA here is from genome assembly GCF_964204655.1 of Triturus cristatus. Classification (NCBI taxonomy): domain Eukaryota; kingdom Metazoa; phylum Chordata; class Amphibia; order Caudata; family Salamandridae; genus Triturus; species Triturus cristatus. The sequence continues at coordinate 201,217,844 of NC_140579.1, forward strand.
TGAGTGAGTCAGTCAGTGAGAGTGAGTGAGTCAGTGAGAGTGAGTCAGTCAGTCAGTGAGAGTGAGTCAGTGAGAGTGAGTCAGTCAGTGAGAGTGAGTCAGTCAGTGAGTCAGTGAGAGTGAGTGAGTCAGTGAGAGTGAGTGAGTCAGTGAGAGTGAGTGAGTGAGTCAGTGAGAGTGAGTGAGTCAGTCAGTGAGAGTGATTGAGTCATTGAGAGTGAGTGAGTCAGTGAGAGTGAGTCAGTCAGTCAGTGAGAGTGAGTCAGTCAGTCAGTGAGAGTGAGTCAGTGAGAGTGAGTCAGTGAGTGAGTGAGTCAGTGAGTGAGAGTGAGTGAGTCAGTCAGTGAGAGTGAGTCAATCAGTGAGAGTGAGTCAGTCAGTGAGAGTGAGTCAGTCAGTGAGAGTGAGTGAGTCAGTGAGAGAGAGAGTGAGTCAGTGAGAGTGAGTCAGTCAGTGAGAATGAGCGAGTCAGTCAGTGAGAGTGAGTGAGTCAGTCAGTGAGAGTGAGTGAGTCAGTGAGAGTGAGTGAGTCAGTCAGGGAGACTGAGTCAGTCAGTGAGAGTACGTGAGTCAGTCAGTGAGAGTGAGTGTCAGTCAGTGAGATTGAGTGTCAGTCAGTGAGAGTTAGTGTCAGTCAGTGAGAGTGAGTCTCAGTCAGTGAGAGTGAGTGAGTCAGTCAGTGAGAGTGAGTGAGTCAGTCAGTGAGAGTGAGTGAGTCAGTCAGTGAGAGTGAGTCAGTCAGTCTGAGAGTAAGTGAGTCAGTCAGTGAGAGTGAGTGAGTCAGTCAGTAAGAGTGAGTGAGTCAGTCAGTGAGAGTGAGTGAGTTAGCCAGTGAGTCAGCCAGTGGGTCAGTCAGTGACTCAGTCAGTGAGAGTGAGCCAGTCAGTGAGAGTGAGTCAGTCAGTGAGAGTGAGTCAGTCAGTGAGAGTGAGTCAGTGAGAGTGAGTCAGTGAGAGGGAGTCAGTCAGTGAGAGTGAGTCAGTCAGTGTGTGAGAGTGGGTGAGTGTCAGTGAGAGTGAGTCAGTCAGTGAGAGTCAGTCAGTGAGAGTGAGCAAGTGAGTCAGTGAGAGTGAGTCAGTCAGTCAGTGAGAGTGAGTCAGTCAGTCAGTGAGAGTGAGTCAGTGAGAGTGAGTCAGTGAGTGAGTGAGTCAGTGAGAGTGAGTCAGTGAGAGTGAGTCAATTAAAGTGAGCCAGTGAGAGTGAGTCAGTGAGAGTGAGAGTGAGTGAGTCAGTCAGTGAGAGTGAGTGAGTCAGTGAGAGTGAGTGAGTCAGTCAGTGAGAGTGAGTCAGTGAGAGTGAGTCAGTCAGTGAGAGTGAGTCAGTCAGTGAGTCAGTGACAGTCAGTGAGTCAGTGAGAGTGAGTGAGTCAGTGAGAGTGAGTGAGTGAGTCAGTGAGAGTGAGTGAGTCAGTCAGTGAGAGTGAGTGAGTCATTGAGAGTGAGTCAGTCAGTGAGAGTGAGTCAGTCAGTCAGTGAGAGTGAGTCAGTCAGTCAGTGAGAGTGAGTCAGTGAGAGTGAGTCAGTGAGTGAGTGAGTCAGTGAGAGTGAGTGAGTCAGTGAGAGTGAGTCAATTAAAGTGAGTCAGTGAGAGTGAGTCAGTGAGAGTGAGAGTGAGAGAGTCAGTCAGTGAGAGTAAGTGAGTCAGTCAGTGAGAGTGAGTGAGTCAGTCAGTGAGAGTGAGTGAGTCAGCCAGTGAGTCAGCCAGTGAGTCATGCAGTGAATCAGTCAGTGAGAGTGAGCCAGTCAGTGAGAGTGAGTCAGTCAGTGAGAGTGAGTCAGTCAGTGAGTGAGAGTCAGTGAGTCAGTGAGAGTCAGTGAGTCAGTTAGAGTGAGTGAGTCAGTGAGAGTGAGTGAGTCAGTGAGAGTGAGTGAGTCAGTGAGAGTGAGTGAGTGAGTCAGTGAGAGTGAGTAAATCATTGAGAGTGAGTGAGTCAGTGAGAGTGAGTGAGTCAGTGAGAGTGAGTGAGTCAGTCAGTGAGAGTGAGTGAGTCAGTCAGTGAGTGTGAGTGAGTCAGTCAGTGAGAGAGAGAGAGAGTCAGTCAGTGAGAGTGAGTCAGTCAGTGAGAGTGTGTGAGTCAGTCAGTGAGAGTGAGTGAGTCAGTCAGTGAGAGTGAGTCAATCAGTGAGAGTGAGTCAGTCAGTGAGAGTGAGTCAGTCAGTGAGAGTGAGTGAGTGAGTCAGTGAGAGTGAGTCAGTCAGTCAGTGAGTGTGAGTGAGTCAGTCAGTAAGAGAGAGAGAGAGTCAGTCAGTGACAGTGAGTCAGTCAGTGAGAGTGAGTGAGTGAGAGTGAGTGAGTCAGTCAGTTAGAATGAGTCAATCAGTGAGAGTGAGTCAGTCAGTGAGAGTGAGTCAGTCAGTGAGAGTGAGTGAGTCAGTGAGAGAGAGAGTGAGTCAGTGAGAGTGAGTCAGTCAGTGAGAGTGAGCGAGTCAGTCAGTGAGAGTGAGTGAGTCAGTCAGTGAGAGTGAGTGAGTCAGTGAGAGTGAGTGAGTCAGTCAGGGAGACTGAGTCAGTCAGTGAGAGTACGTGAGTCAGTCAGTGAGAGTGAGTGTCAGTCAGTGAGAGTGAGTGTCAGTCAGTGAGAGTGAGTCTCAGTCAGTGAGAGTGAGTGAGTCAGTCAGTGAGAGTGAGTGAGTCAGTCAGTGAGAGTGAGTGAGTCAGTCAGTGAGAGTGAGTGAGTCAGCCAGTGAGTCAGCCAGTGGGTCAGTCAGTGACTCAGTCAGTGAGAGTGAGCCAGTCAGTGAGAGTGAGTCAGTCAGTGAGAGTGAGTCAGTCAGTGAGTGAGAGTCACTGAGTCAGTGAGAGTCAGTGAGTCAGTTAGAGTGAGTGAATCAGTGAGAGTGAGTGAGTCAGTGAGAGTGAGTGAGTGAGTCAGTGAGAGCGAGTGAGTGAGTCAGTGAGAGTGAGTAAATCATTGAGAGTGAGTGAGTCAGTGAGAGTGAGTGAGTCAGTGAGAGTAAATCAGTCAGTCAGTGAGAGTGAGTGAGTCAGTCAGTGAGTGTGAGTGAGTCAGTCAGTGAGAGAGAGAGAGTCAGTCAGTGAGAGTGAGTCAGTCAGTGAGAGTGAGTGAGTCAGTCAGTGAGAGTGAGTGAGTCAGTCAGTGAGAGTGAGTCAGTCAGTGAGAGTGAGTGAGTCAGTGAGAGAGAGAGTGAGTCAGTGAGAGTGAGTCAGTCAGTGAGAGTGAGCGAGTCAGTCAGTGAGAGTGAGTGAGTCAGTCAGTGAGAGTGAGTGAGTCAGTGAGAGTGAGTGAGTCAGTCAGGGAGACTGAGTCAGTCAGTGAGAGTGCGTGAGTCAGTCAGTGAGAGTGAGTGTCAGTCAGTGAGAGTGAGTGTCAGTCAGTGAGAGTGAGTCTCAGTCAGTGAGAGTGAGTGAGTCAGTCAGTGAGAGTGAGTGAGTCAGTCAGTGAGAGTGAGTGAGTCAGTCAGTGAGAGTGAGTGAGTCAGTCAGTGAGAGTGAGTCAATCAGTGAGAGTGAGTCAGTCAGTGAGAGTGAGTCAGTCAGTGAGAGTGAATGAGTCAGTCAGTGAGAGTGAGTGAGTCAGTCAGTGAGTGTGAGTGAGTCAGTCAGTAAGAGAGAGAGAGAGAGTCAGTCAGTGAGAGTGAGTCAGTCAGTGAGAGTGAGTGAGTCAGTGAGTGAGAGTGAGTGAGTCAGTCAGTTAGAATGAGTCAATCAGTGAGAGTGAGTCAGTCAGTGAGAGTGAGTCAGTCAGTGAGAGTGAGTCAGTCAGTGAGAGAGAGAGTCAGTCAGTGAGAGTGAGTCAGTCAGTGAGAGTGAGTGAGTCAGTCAGTGAGAGTGAGTGAGTCAATCAGTGAGAGTGAGTCAGTCAGTGAGAGTGAGTGAGTCAGTGAGAGTGAGTCAGTCAGTGAGAGTGAGTGAGTCAGTGAGAGAGAGAGTGAGTCAGTGAGAGTGACTCAGTCAGTGAGAGTGAGTTTCAGTCAGTGAGAGTGAGTGAGTCAGTCAGTGAGAGTGAGTGAGTCAGTCAGTGAGAGTGAGTGAGTCAGTCAGTGAGAGTGAGTCAGTCAGTGAGAGTAAGTGAGTCAGTCAGTGAGAGTGAGTGAGTCAGTGAGAGTGAGCGAGTCAGTCAGTGAGAGTGAGTGAGTCAGTCAGGGAGACTGAGTCAGTCAGTGAGAGTGCATGAGTCAGTCAGTGAAAGTGAGTGTCAGTCAGTGAGAGTGAGTGTCAGTCAGTGAGAGTGAGTGTCAGTCAGTGAGAGTGAGTGTCAGTCAGTGAGAGTGAGTGAGTCAGTCAGTGAGAGTAAGTGAGTCAGTCAGTGAGAGTGAGTGAGTCAGTCAGTGAGAGTGAGTGAGTCAGCCAGTGAGTCAGCCAGTGAGTCATGCAGTGACTCAGTCAGTGAGAGTGAGCCAGTCAGTGAGAGTGAGTCAGTCAGTGAGAGTGAGTCAGTCAGTGAGTGAGAGTCAGTGAGTCAGTGAGAGTCAGTGAGTCAGTTAGAGTGAGTGAGTCAGTGAGAGTGAGTGAGTCAGTGAGAGTGAGTGAGTCAGTGAGAGTGAGTGAGTGAGTCAGTCAGAGTGAGTAAATCATTGAGAGTGAGTGAGTCAGTGAGAGTGAGTGAGTCAGTGAGAGTGAGTGAGTCAGTCAGTGAGAGTGAGTGAGTCAGTCAGTGAGTGTGAGTGAGTCAGTCAGTAAGAGAGAGAGAGAGTCAGTCAGTGAGAGTGAGTCAGTCAGTGAGAGTGAGTGAGTCAGTGAGTGAGAGTGAGTGAGTCAGTCAGTTAGAATGAGTCAATCAGTGAGAGTGAGTGAGTCAGTGAGAGTGAGTCAGTCAGTGAGAGTGAGTGAGTCAGTGAGAGAGAGAGTGAGTCAGTGAGAGTGAGTGAGTCAGTCAGGGAGACTGAGTCAGTCAGTGAGAGTACGTGAGTCAGTCAGTGAGAGTGAGTGTCAGTCAGTGAGAGTGAGTGTCAGTCAGTGAGAGTTAGTGTCAGTCAGTGAGAGTGAGTCTCAGTCAGTGAGAGTGAGTGAGTCAGTCAGTGAGAGTGAGTGAGTCAGTCAGTGAGAGTGAGTGAGTCAGTCAGTGAGAGTGAGTGAGTCAGCCAGTCAGTCAGCCAGTGGGTCAGTCAGTGACTCAGTCAGTGAGAGTGAGCCAGTCAGTGAGAGTGAGTCAGTCAGTGAGAGTGAGTCAGTCAGTGAGAGTGAGTCAGTGAGAGTGAGTCAGTGAGAGTGAGTGAGTCAGTGAGAGAGAGAGTGAGTCAGTGAGAGTGAGTCAGTCAGTGAGAGTGAGCGAGTCAGTCAGTGAGAGTGAGTGAGTCAGTCAGTGAGAGTGAGTGAGTCAGTGAGAGTGAGTGAGTCAGTCAGGGAGACTGAGTCAGTCAGTGAGAGTACGTGAGTCAGTCAGTGAGAGTGAGTGAGTCAGTCAGTGAGAGTGAGTGAGTGAGTCAGTGAGAGTGAGTAAATCATTGAGAGTGAATGAGTCAGTGAGAGTGAGTGAGTCAGTGAGAGTGAGTGAGTCAGTCAGTGAGAGTGAGTGAGTCAGTCAGTGAGTGTGAGTGAGTCAGTCAGTGAGAGAGAGAGAGTCAGTCAGTGAGAGTGAGTCAGTCAGTGAGAGTGAGTGAGTCAGTCAGTGAGAGTGAGTGAGTCAGTCAGTAAGAGTGAGTCAATCAGTGAGAGTGAGTCAGTCAGTGAGAGTGAGTCAGTCAGTGAGAGTGAGTGAGTCAGTGAGAGAGAGAGTGAGTCAGTGAGAGTGAGTCAGTCAGTGAGGGTGAGCGAGTCAGTCAGTGAGAGTGAGTGAGTCAGTCAGTGAGAGTGAGTGAGTCAGTGAGAGTGAGTGAGTCAGTCAGGGAGACTGAGTCAGTCAGTGAGAGTGAGTGTCAGTCAGTGAGAGTGAGTGTCAGTCAGTGAGAGTGAGTGTCAGTCAGTGAGAGTGAGTGTCAGTCAGTGAGAGTGAGTCTCAGTCAGTGAGAGTGAGTCAGTCAGTGAGAGTAAGTGAGTCAGTCAGTGAGAGTGAGTGAGTCAGTCAGTGAGAGTGAGTGAGTCAGCCAGTGAGTCAGCCAGTGAGTCATGCAGTGACTCAGTCAGTGAGAGTGAGCCAGTCAGTGAGAGTGAGTCAGTCAGTGAGAGTGAGTCAGTCAGTGAGTGAGAGTCAGTGAGTCAGTGAGAGTCAGTGAGTCAGTTAGAGTGAGTGAGTCAGTGAGAGTGAGTGAGTCAGTGAGAGTGAGTGAGTCAGTGAGAGTGAGTGAGTGAGTCAGTGAGAGTGAGTAAATCATTGAGAGTGAGTGAGTCAGTGAGAGTGAGTGAGTCAGTGAGAGTGAGTGAGTCAGTCAGTGAGAGTGAGTGAGTCAGTCAGTGAGTGTGAGTGAGTCAGTCAGAGAGAGTGAGTGTCAGTCAGTGAGAGTGAGTGTCAGTCAGTGAGAGTGAGTGAGTCAGTCAGTGAGAGTGAGTGAGTCAGTCAGTGAGAGTGAGTGAGTCAGTCAGTCAGTGAGAGTGAGTGAGTCAGTGAGAGAGAGAGTGAGTCAGTGAGAGTGAGTCAGTCAGTGAGAGTGAGCGAGTCAGTCAGTGAGAGTGAGTGAGTCAGTCAGTGAGAGTGAGTGAGTCAGTGAGAGTGAGTGAGTCAGTCAGGGAGACTGAGTCAGTCAGTGAGAGTGCGTGAGTCAGTCAGTGAGAGTGAGTGAGTCAGTCAGTGAGAGTGAGTGAGTCAGTCAGTGAGAGTGAGTGAGTCAGTCAGTGAGAGTGAGTCAGTCAGTGAGAGTGAGTGAGTCATTGAGAGTGAGTGAGTCAGTGAGAGTGAGTCAGTCAATCAGTGAGAGTGAGTCAGTCAGTCAGTGAGAGTGAGTCAGTGAGAGTGAGTCAGTGAGTGAGTGAGTCAGTGAGAGTGAGTGAGTCAGTGAGAGTGAGTCAATTAAAGTGAGTCAGTGAGAGTGAGTCAGTGAGAGTGAGAGTGAGGGAGTCAGTCAGTGAGAGTAAGTGAGTCAGTCAGTGAGAGTGAGTGAGTCAGTCAGTGAGAGTGAGTGAGTCAGCCAGTGAGTCAGCCAGTGAGTCATGCAGTGACTCAGTCAGTGAGAGTGAGCCAGTCAGTGAGAGTGAGTCAGTCAGTGAGAGTGAGTCAGTTAGTGAGTGAGAGTCAGTGAGTCAGTGAGAGTCAGTGAGTCAGTTAGAGTGAGTGAGTCAGTGAGAGTGAGTGAGTCAGTGAGAGTGAGTGAGTCAGTGAGAGTGAGTGAGTGAGTCAGTGAGAGTGAGTAAATCATTGATAGTGAGTGAGTCTGTGAGAGTGAGTGAGTCAGTGAGAGTGAGTGAGTCAGTCAGTGAGAGTGAGTGAGTCAGTCAGTGAGAGTGAGTCAGTCAGGTAGAGTAAGTGAGTCAGTCAGTGAGAGTGAGTGAGTCAGTCAGTGAGAGTGAGTCAGTCAGTGAGAGTGAGTGAGTCAGTGAGAGAGAGAGTGAGTAAGTGAGAGTGAGTCAGTCAGTGAGAGTGAGCAAGTCAGTCAGTGACAGTGAATGAGTCAGTCAGTGAGAGTGAGTGAGTCAGTGAGAGTGAGTGAGTGAGTCAGGGAGACTGAGTCAGTCAGTGAGAGTGCGTGAGTCAGTCAGTGAGAGTGAGTGTCAGTCAGTGAGAGTGAGTGTCAGTCAGTGAGAGTGAGTGTCAGTCAGTGAGAGTGAGTCTCAGTCAGTGAGAGTGAGTAAGTCAGTCAGTGAGAGTGAGTGAGTCAATGAGAGTGAGTGAGTCAGTCAGTGAGAGTGAGTCAGTCAGTGAGAGTGAGTGAGTCAGTCAGTGAGAGTGAGTGTCATTCAGTGAGAGTGAGTGTCAGTCAGTGAGAGTGAGTCTCAGTCAGTGAGAGTAAGTGAGTCAGTCAGTGAGAGTGAGTGAGTCAGTCAGTGAGAGTGAGTGAGTCCGTCAATGAGAGTGAGTAAGTCAGTCAGTGAGAGTGAGTGAGTCAGCCAGTGAGTCAGCCAGTTAGTCAGTCAGTGACTCAGTCAGTGAGAGTGAACCAGTCAGTGAGAGTGAGTCAGTCAGTGAGAGTGAGTCAGTCAGTGAGAGTGAGTCAGTCAGTGAGAGTCAGTGAGTCAGTGAGAGTCAGTGAGTCAGTGAGAGTGAGTGAGTCAGTGAGAGTGAGTGAGTGAGTCAGTGAGAGTGAGTGAGTGAGTCAGTGAGAGTGAATGAGTCATTGAGAGTGAGTGAGTCAGTGAGAGTGAGTGAGTCAGTGAGAGTGAGTGAATCAGTCAGTGAGAGTGAGTCAGTCAGTGAGTGTGAGTGAGTCAGTCAGTGAGAGAGAGAGAGAGTCAGTCAGTGAGAGTGAGTCAGTCAGTGAGAGTGAGTGAGTCAGTCAGTGAGAGTGAGTGAGTCAATCAGTGAGAGTGAGTCAGTCAGTGAGAGTGAGTGAGTCAGTGAGAGTGAGTCAGTCAGTGAGAGTGAGTGAGTCAGTGAGAGAGAGAGTGAGACAGTGAGAGTGACTCAGTCAGTGAGAGTGAGTTTCAGTCAGTGAGAGTGAGTGAGTCAGTCAGTGAGAGTGAGTGAGTCAGTCAGTGAGAGTGAGGGAGTCAGTCAGTGAGAGTGAGTCAGTCAGTGAGAGTAAGTGAGTCAGTCAGTGAGAGTGAGTGAGTCAGTGAGAGTGAGCGAGTCAGTCAGTGAGAGTGAGTGAGTCAGTCAGGGAGACTGAGTCAGTCAGTGAGAGTGCATGAGTCAGTCAGTGAAAGTGAGTGTCAGTCAGTGAGAGTGAGTGTCAGTCAGTGAGAGTGAGTGTCAGTCAGTGAGAGTGAGTGTCAGTCAGTGAGAGTGAGTGAGTCAGTCAGTGAGAGTAAGTGAGTCAGTCAGTGAGAGTGAGTGAGTCAGTCAGTGAGAGTGAGTGAGTCAGCCAGTGAGTCAGCCAGTGAGTCATGCAGTGACTCAGTCAGTGAGAGTGAGCCAGTCAGTGAGAGTGAGTCAGTCAGTGAGAGTGAGTCAGTCAGTGAGTGAGAGTCAGTGAGTCAGTGAGAGTCAGTGAGTCAGTTAGAGTGAGTGAGTCAGTGAGAGTGAGTGAGTCAGTGAGAGTGAGTGAGTCAGTGAGAGTGAGTGAGTGAGTCAGTCAGAGTGAGTAAATCATTGAGAGTGAGTGAGTCAGTGAGAGTGAGTGAGTCAGTGAGAGTGAGTCAGTCAGTCAGTGAGAGTGAGTGAGTCAGTCAGTGAGTGTGAGTGAGTCAGTCAGTAAGAGAGAGAGAGAGTCAGTCAGTGAGAGTGAGTCAGTCAGTGAGAGTGAGTGAGTCAGTGAGTGAGAGTGAGTGAGTCAGTCAGTTAGAATGAGTCAATCAGTGAGAGTGAGTCAGTCAGTGAGAGTGAGTCAGTCAGTGAGAGTGAGTGAGTCAGTGAGAGAGAGAGTGAGTCAGTGAGAGTGAGTGAGTCAGTCAGGGAGACTGAGTCAGTCAGTGAGAGTACGTGAGTCAGTCAGTGAGAGTGAGTGTCAGTCAGTGAGAGTGAGTGTCAGTCAGTGAGAGTTAGTGTCAGTCAGTGAGAGTGAGTCTCAGTCAGTGAGAGTGAGTGAGTCAGTCAGTGAGAGTGAGTGAGTCAGTCAGTGAGAGTGAGTGAGTCAGTCAGTGAGAGTGAGTGAGTCAGCCAGTCAGTCAGCCAGTGGGTCAGTCAGTGACTCAGTCAGTGAGAGTGAGCCAGTCAGTGAGAGTGAGTCAGTCAGTGAGAGTGAGTCAGTCAGTGAGAGTGAGTCAGTAAGAGTGAGTCAGTGAGAGTGAGTGAGTCAGTCAGTGAGTGTGAGTGAGTCAGTCAGTGAGAGAGAGAGAGTCAGTCAGTGAGAGTGAGTCAGTCAGTGAGAGTGAGTGAGTCAGTCAGTGAGAGTGAGTGAGTCAGTCAGTGAGAGTGAGTCAGTCAGTGAGAGTGAGTGAGTCAGTGAGAGTGAGAGTGAGTCAGTGAGAGTGAGTCAGTCAGTGAGAGTGAGCGAGTCAGTCAGTGAGAGTGAGTGAGTCAGTCAGTGAGAGTGAGTGAGTCAGTGAGAGTGAGTGAGTCAGTCAGGGAGACTGAGTCAGTCAGTGAGAGTGCGTGAGTCAGTCAGTGAGAGTGAGTGTCAGTCAGTGAGAGTGAGTGTCAGTCAGTGAGAGTGAGTGTCAGTCAGTGAGAGTGAGTCTCAGTCAGTGAGAGTGAGTGAGTCAGTCAGTGAGAGTGAGTGAGTCAGTCAGTGAGAGTGAGTGAGTCAGTCAGTGAGAGTGCGTGAGTCAGTCAGTGAGAGTGAGTGTCAGTCAGTGAGAGTGAGTGTCAGTCAGTGAGAGTGAGTGTCAGTCAGTGAGAGTGAGTCTCAGTCAGTGAGAGTGAGTAAGTCAGTCAGTGAGAGTGAGTGAGTCAATGAGAGTGAGTGAGTCAGTCAGTGAGAGTGAGTCAGTCAGTGAGAGTGAGTGAGTCAGTCAGTGAGAGTGAGTGTCATTCAGTGAGAGTGAGTGTCAGTCAGTGAGAGTGAGTCTCAGTCAGTGAGAGTAAGTGAGTCAGTCAGTGAGAGTGAGTGAGTCAGTCAGTGAGAGTGAGTGAGTCCGTCAATGAGAGTGAGTAAGTCAGTCAGTGAGAGTGAGTGAGTCAGCCAGTGAGTCAGCCAGTTAGTCAGTCAGTGACTCAGTCAGTGAGAGTGAACCAGTCAGTGAGAGTGAGTCAGTCAGTGAGAGTGAGTCAGTCAGTGAGAGTGAGTCAGTCAGTGAGAGTCAGTGAGTCAGTGAGAGTCAGTGAGTCAGTGAGAGTGAGTGAGTCAGTGAGAGTGAGTGAGTGAGTCAGTGAGAGTGAGTGAGTGAGTCAGTGAGAGTGAATGAGTCATTGAGAGTGAGTGAGTCAGTGAGAGTGAGTGAGTCAGTGAGAGTGAGTGAATCAGTCAGTGAGAGTGAGTCAGTCAGTGAGTGTGAGTGAGTCAGTCAGTGAGAGAGAGAGAGAGTCAGTCAGTGAGAGTGAGTCAGTCAGTGAGAGTGAGTGAGTCAGTCAGTGAGAGTGAGTGAGTCAATCAGTGAGAGTGAGTCAGTCAGTGAGAGTGAGTGAGTCAGTGAGAGTGAGTCAGTCAGTGAGAGTGAGTGAGTCAGTGAGAGAGAGAGTGAGACAGTGAGAGTGACTCAGTCAGTGAGAGTGAGTTTCAGTCAGTGAGAGTGAGTGAGTCAGTCAGTGAGAGTGAGTGAGTCAGTCAGTGAGAGTGAGGGAGTCAGTCAGTGAGAGTGAGTCAGTCAGTGAGAGTAAGTGAGTCAGTCAGTGAGAGTGAGTGAGTCAGTGAGAGTGAGCGAGTCAGTCAGTGAGAGTGAGTGAGTCAGTCAGGGAGACTGAGTCAGTCAGTGAGAGTGCATGAGTCAGTCAGTGAAAGTGAGTGTCAGTCAGTGAGAGTGAGTGTCAGTCAGTGAGAGTGAGTGTCAGTCAGTGAGAGTGAGTGTCAGTCAGTGAGAGTGAGTGAGTCAGTCAGTGAGAGTAAGTGAGTCAGTCAGTGAGAGTGAGTGAGTCAGTCAGTGAGAGTGAGTGAGTCAGCCAGTGAGTCAGCCAGTGAGTCATGCAGTGACTCAGTCAGTGAGAGTGAGCCAGTCAGTGAGAGTGAGTCAGTCAGTGAGAGTGAGTCAGTCAGTGAGTGAGAGTCAGTGAGTCAGTGAGAGTCAGTGAGTCAGTTAGAGTGAGTGAGTCAGTGAGAGTGAGTGAGTCAGTGAGAGTGAGTGAGTCAGTGAGAGTGAGTGAGTGAGTCAGTCAGAGTGAGTAAATCATTGAGAGTGAGTGAGTCAGTGAGAGTGAGTGAGTCAGTGAGAGTGAGTCAGTCAGTCAGTGAGAGTGAGTGAGTCAGTCAGTGAGTGTGAGTGAGTCAGTCAGTAAGAGAGAGAGAGAGTCAGTCAGTGAGAGTGAGTCAGTCAGTGAGAGTGAGTGAGTCAGTGAGTGAGAGTGAGTGAGTCAGTCAGTTAGAATGAGTCAATCAGTGAGAGTGAGTCAGTCAGTGAGAGTGAGTCAGTCAGTGAGAGTGAGTGAGTCAGTGAGAGAGAGAGTGAGTCAGTGAGAGTGAGTGAGTCAGTCAGGGAGACTGAGTCAGTCAGTGAGAGTACGTGAGTCAGTCAGTGAGAGTGAGTGTCAGTCAGTGAGAGTGAGTGTCAGTCAGTGAGAGTTAGTGTCAGTCAGTGAGAGTGAGTCTCAGTCAGTGAGAGTGAGTGAGTCAGTCAGTGAGAGTGAGTGAGTCAGTCAGTGAGAGTGAGTGAGTCAGTCAGTGAGAGTGAGTGAGTCAGCCAGTCAGTCAGCCAGTGGGTCAGTCAGTGACTCAGTCAGTGAGAGTGAGCCAGTCAGTGAGAGTGAGTCAGTCAGTGAGAGTGAGTCAGTCAGTGAGAGTGAGTCAGTAAGAGTGAGTCAGTGAGAGTGAGTGAGTCAGTCAGTGAGTGTGAGTGAGTCAGTCAGTGAGAGAGAGAGAGTCAGTCAGTGAGAGTGAGTCAGTCAGTGAGAGTGAGTGAGTCAGTCAGTGAGAGTGAGTGAGTCAGTCAGTGAGAGTGAGTCAGTCAGTGAGAGTGAGTGAGTCAGTGAGAGTGAGAGTGAGTCAGTGAGAGTGAGTCAGTCAGTGAGAGTGAGCGAGTCAGTCAGTGAGAGTGAGTGAGTCAGTCAGTGAGAGTGAGTGAGTCAGTGAGAGTGAGTGAGTCAGTCAGGGAGACTGAGTCAGTCAGTGAGAGTGCGTGAGTCAGTCAGTGAGAGTGAGTGTCAGTCAGTGAGAGTGAGTGTCAGTCAGTGAGAGTGAGTGTCAGTCAGTGAGAGTGAGTCTCAGTCAGTGAGAGTGAGTGAGTCAGTCAGTGAGAGTGAGTGAGTCAGTCAGTGAGAGTGAGTGAGTCAGTCAGTGAGAGTGAGTGAGTCAGTCAGTGAGAGTGAGTCAATCAGTGAGAGTGAGTCAGTCAGTGAGAGTGAGTCAGTCAGTGAGAGTGAATGAGTCAGTCAGTGAGAGTGAGTGAGTCAGTCAGTGAGTGTGAGTGAGTCAGTCAGTAAGAGAGAGAGAGAGTCAGTCAGTGAGAGTGAGTCAGTCAGTGAGAGTGAGTGAGTCAGTGAGTGAGAGTGAGTAAATCAGTCAGTTAGAATGAGTCAATCAGTGAGAGTGAGTCAGTCAGTGAGAGTGAGTCAGTCAGTGAGAGTGAATGAGTCAGTGAGAGAGAGAGTGAGTCAGTGAGAATGAGTCAGTCAGTGAGAGTGAGCGAGTCAGTCAGTGAGAGTGAGTGAGTCAGTCAGTGAGAGTGAGTGAGTCAGTGAGAGTGAGTGAGTCAGTCAGGGAGACTGAGTCAGTCAATGAAAGTACGTGAGTCAGTCAGTGAGAGTGAGTGTCAGTCAGTGAGAGTGAGTGTCAGTCAGTGAGAGTTAGTGTCAGTCAGTGAGAGTGAGTCTCAGTCAGTGAGAGTGAGTGAGTCAGTCAGTGAGAGTGAGTGAGTCAGTCAGTGAGAGTGAGTGAGTCAGTCAGTGAGAGTGAGTGAGTCAGCCAGTGAGTCAGCCAGTGGGTCAGTCAGTGACTCAGTCAGTGAGAGTGAGCCAAGTCAGTGAGAGTGAGTCAGTCAGTGAGAGTGAGTCAGTCAGTGAGTGAGAGTCACTGAGTCAGTGAGAGTCAGTGAGTCAGTTAGAGTGAGTGAGTCAGTGAGAGTGAGTGAGTCAGTGAGAGTGAGTGAGTCAGTGAGAGTGAGTGAGTGAGTCAGTGAGAGTGAGTAAATCATTGAGAGTGAGTGAGTCAGTGAGAGTGAGTGAGTCAGTGAGAGTGAGTGAGTCAGTCAGTGAGAGTGAGTGAGTGAGTCAGTGAGTGTGAGTGAGTCAGTCAGTGAGAGAGAGAGAGTCAGTCAGTGAGAGTGAGTCAGTCAGTGAGAGTGAGTGAGTCAGTCAGTGAGAGTGAGTGAGTCAGTCAGTGAGAGTGAGTCAATCAGTGAGAGTGAGTCAGTCAGTGAGAGTGAGTCAGTCAGTGAGAGTGAGTGAGTCAGTGAGAGAGAGAGTGAGTCAGTGAGAGTGAGTCAGTCAGTGAGAGTGAGCGAGTCAGTCAGTGAGAGTGAGTGAGTGAGTCAGTGAGAGTGAGTGAGTCAGTGAGAGTGAGTGAGTCAGTCAGGGAGACTGAGTCAGTCAGTGAGAGTGCGTGAGTCAGTCAGTGAGAGTGAGTGTCAGTCAGTGAGAGTGAGTGTCAGTCAGTGAGAGTGAGTGTCAGTCAGTGAGAGTGAGTGAGTCAGTCAGTGAGAGTGAGTGAGTCAGTCAGTGAGAGTGAGTGAGTGAGTCAGTCAGTGAGAGTGAGTGAGTCAGTGAGAGAGAGAGTGAGTCAGTGAGAGTGAGTCAGTCAGTGAGAGTGAGCGAGTCAGTCAGTGAGAGTGAGTGAGTCAGTCAGTGAGAGTGAGTGAGTCAGTGAGAGTGAGTGAGTCAGTCAGGGAGACTGAGTCAGTCAGTGAGAGTGCGTGAGTCAGTCAGTGAGAGTGAGTGAGTCAGTCAGTGAGAGTGAGTGAGTCAGTCAGTGAGAGTGAGTGAGTGAGTCAGTCAGTGAGAGTGAGTGAGTCATTGAGAGTGAGTGAGTCAGTGAGAGTGAGTCAGTCAATCAGTGAGAGTGAGTCAGTCAGTCAGTGAGAGTGAGTCAGTGAGAGTGAGTCAGTGAGTGAGTGAGTCAGTGAGAGTGAGTGAGTCAGTGAGAGTGAGTCAATTAAAGTGAGTCATTGAGAGTGAATCAGTGAGAGTGAGAGTGAGGGAGTCAGTCAGTGAGAGTAAGTGAGTCAGTCAGTGAGAGTGAGTGAGTCAGTCAGTGAGAGTGAGTGAGTCAGCCAGTGAGTCAGCCAGTGAGTCATGCAGTGACTCAGTCAGTGAGAGTGAGCCAGTCAGTGAGAGTGAGTCAGTCAGTGAGAGTGAGTCAGTTAGTGAGTGAGAGTCAGTGAGTCAGTGAGAGTCAGTGAGTCAGTTAGAGTGAGTGAGTCAGTGAGAGTGAGTGAGTCAGTGAGAGTGAGTGAGTCAGTGAGAGTGAGTGAGTGAGTCAGTGAGAGTGAGTAAATCATTGAGAGTGAGTGAGTCAGTGAGAGTGAGTGAGTCAGTGAGAGTGAGTGAGTCAGTCAGTGAGAGTGAGTGAGTCAGTCAGTGAGAGTGAGTCAGTCAGGTAGAGTAAGTGAGTCAGTCAGTGAGAGTGAGTGAGTCAGTCAGTGAGAGTGAGTCAGTCAGTGAGAGTGAGTGAGTCAGTGAGAGAGAGAGTGAGTAAGTGAGAGTGAGTCAGTCAGTGAGAGTGAGCAAGTCAGTCAGTGACAGTGAATGAGTCAGTCAGTGAGAGTGAGTGAGTCAGTGAGAGTGAGTGAGTCAGTCAGGGAGACTGAGTCAGTCAGTGAGAGTGCGTGAGTCAGTCAGTGAGTGTGAGTGTCAGTCAGTGAGAGTGAGTGTCAGTCAGTGAGAGTGAGTGTCAGTCAGTGAGAGTGAGTCTCAGTCAGTGAGAGTGAGTGAGTCAGTCAGTGAGAGTGAGTGAGTCAATGAGAGTGAGTGAGTCAGTCAGTGAGAGTGAGTCAGTCAGTGAGAGTGAGTGAGTCAGTCAGTGAGAGTGAGTGTCATTCAGTGAGAGTGAGTGTCAGTCAGTGAGAGTGAGTCTCAGTCAGTGAGAGTAAGTGAGTCAGTCAGTGAGAGTGAGTGAGTCAGTCAGTGAGAGTGAGTGAGTCCGTCAATGAGAGTGAGTAAGTCAGTCAGTGAGAGTGAGTGAGTCAGCCAGTGAGTCAGCCAGTTAGTCAGTCAGTGACTCAGTCAGTGAGAGTGAACCAGTCAGTGAGAGTGAGTCAGTCAGTGAGAGTGAGTCAGTCAGTGAGAGTGAGTCAGTCAGTGAGCGTCAGTGAGTCAGTGAGAGTCAGTGAGTCAGTGAGAGTGAGTGAGTCAGTGAGAGTGAGTGAGTGAGTCAGTGAGAGTGAGTGAGTGAGTCAGTGAGAGTGAATGAGTCATTGAGAGTGAGTGAGTCAGTGAGAGTGAGTGAGTCAGTGAGAGTGAGTGAATCAGTCAGTGAGAGTGAGTCAGTCAGTGAGTGTGAGTGAGTCAGTCAGTGAGAGAGAGAGAGAGAGTCAGTCAGTGAGAGTGAGTCAGTCAGTGAGAGTGAGTGAGTCAGTCAGTGAGAGTGAGTGAGTCAATCAGTGAGAGTGAGTCAGTCAGTGAGAGTGAGTGAGTCAGTGAGAGTGAGTCAGTCAGTGAGAGTGAGTGAGTCAGTGAGAGAGAGAGTGAGTCAGTGAGAGTGACTCAGTCAGTGAGAGTGAGTTTCAGTCAGTGAGAGTGAGTGAGTCAGTCAGTGAGAGTGAGTGAGTCAGTCAGTGAGAGTGAGTGAGTCAGTCAGTGAGAGTGAGTCAGTCAGTGAGAGTAAGTGAGTCAGTCAGTGAGAGTGAGTGAGTCAGTGAGAGTGAGCGAGTCAGTCAGTGAGAGTGAGTGAGTCAGTCAGGGAGACTGAGTCAGTCAGTGAGAGTGCATGAGTCAGTCAGTGAAAGTGAGTGTCAGTCAGTGAGAGTGAGTGTCAGTCAGTGAGAGTGAGTGTCAGTCAGTGAGAGTGAGTGTCAGTCAGTGGGAGTGAGTGAGTCAGTCAGTGAGAGTAAGTGAGTCAGTCAGTGAGAGTGAGTGAGTCAGTCAGTGAGAGTGAGTGAGTCAGCCAGTGAGTCAGCCAGTGAGTCATGCAGTGACTCAGTCAGTGAGAGTGAGCCAGTCAGTGAGAGTGAGTCAGTCAGTGAGAGTGAGTCAGTCAGTGAGTGAGAGTCAGTGAGTCAGTGAGAGTCAGTGAGTCAGTTAGAGTGAGTGAGTCAGTGAGAGTGAGTGAGTCAGTGAGAGTGAGTGAGTCAGTGAGAGTGAGTGAGTGAGTCAGTCAGAGTGAGTAAATCATTGAGAGTGAGTGAGTCAGTGAGAGTGAGTGAGTCAGTGAGAGTGAGTGAGTCAGTCAGTGAGAGTGATGGAGTCAGTCAGTGAGTGTGAGTGAGTCAGTCAGTAAGAGAGAGAGAGAGTCAGTCAGTGAGAGTGAGTCAGTCAGTGAGAGTGAGTGAGTCAGTGAGTGAGAGTGAGTGAGTCAGTCAGTTAGAATGAGTCAATCAGTGAGAGTGAGTCAGTCAGTGAGAGTGAGTCAGTCAGTGAGAGTGAGTGAGTCAGTGAGAGAGAGAGTGAGTCAGTGAGAGTGAGTGAGTCAGTCAGGGAGACTGAGTCAGTCAGTGAGAGTACGTGAGTCAGTCAGTGAGAGTGAGTGTCAGTCAGTGAGAGTGAGTGTCAGTCAGTGAGAGTTAGTGTCAGTCAGTGAGAGTGAGTCTCAGTCAGTGAGAGTGAGTGAGTCAGTCAGTGAGAGTGAGTGAGTCAGTCAGTGAGAGTGAGTGAGTCAGTCAGTGAGAGTGAGTGAGTCAGCCAGTCAGTCAGCCAGTGGGTCAGTCAGTGACTCAGTCAGTGAGAGTGAGCCAGTCAGTGAGAGTGAGTCAGTCAGTGAGAGTGAGTCAGTCAGTCAGTGAGAGTGAGTCAGTCAGTCAGTGAGAGTGAGTCAGTGAGAGTGAGTCAGTGAGTGAGTGAGTCAGTGAGAGTGAGTGAGTCAGTGAGAGTGAGTCAATTAAAGTGAGTCAGTGAGAGTGAGAGTTAGAGAGTCAGTCAGTGAGAGTAAGTGAGTCAGTCAGTGAGAGTGAGTGAGTCAGTCAGTGAGAGTGAGTGAGTCAGCCAGTGAGTCAGCCAGTGAGTCATGCAGTGAATCAGTCAGTGAGAGTGAGCCAGTCAGTGAGAGTGAGTCAGTCAGTGAGAGTGAGTCAGTCAGTGAGTGAGAGTCAGTGAGTCAGTGAGAGTCAGTGAGTCAGTTAGAGTGAGTGAGTCAGTGAGAGTGAGTGAGTCAGTGAGAGTGAGTGAGTCAGTGAGAGTGAGTGAGTGAGTCAGTGAGAGTGAGTAAATCATTGAGAGTGAGTGAGTCAGTGAGAGTGAGTGAGTCAGTGAGAGTGAGTGAGTCAGTCAGTGAGAGTGAGTGAGTCAGTCAGTGAGTGTGAGTGAGTCAGTCAGTGAGAGAGAGAGAGAGTCAGTCAGTGAGAGTGAGTCAGTCAGTGAGAGTGTGTGAGTCAGTCAGTGAGACTGAGTGAGTCAGTCAGTGAGAGTGAGTCAATCAGTGAGAGTGAGTCAGTCAGTGAGAGTGAGTCAGTCAGTGAGAGTGAGTGAGTCAGTCAGTGAGAGTGAGTCAGTCAGTCAGTGAGTGTGAGTGAGTCAGTCAGTAAGAGAGAGAGAGAGTCAGTCAGTGACAGTGAGTCAGTCAGTGAGAGTGAGTGAGTGAGAGTGAGTGAGTCAGTCAGTTAGAATGAGTCAATCAGTGAGAGTGAGTCAGTCAGTGAGAGTGAGTCAGTCAGTGAGAGTGAGTGAGTCAGTGAGAGAGAGAATGAGTCAGTGAGAGTGAGTCAGTCAGTGAGAGTGAGCGAGTCAGTCAGTGAGAGTGAGTCAGTCAGTCAGTGAGAGTGAGTGAGTCAGTGAGAGTGAGTGAGTCAGTCAGGGAGACTGAGTCAGTCAGTGAGAGTACGTGAGTCAGTCACTGAGAGTGAGTGTCAGTCAGTGAGAGTGAGTGTCAGTCAGTGAGAGTGAGTCTCAGTCAGTGAGAGTGAGTGAGTCAGTCAGTGAGAGTGAGTGAGTCAGTCAGTGAGAGTGAGTGAGTCAGTCAGTGAGAGTGAGTGATTCAGCCAGTGAGTCAGCCAGTGGGTCAGTCAGTGACTCAGTCAGTGAGAGTGAGCCAGTCAGTGAGAGTGAGTCAGTCAGTGAGAGTGAGTCAGTCAGTGAGTGAGAGTCACTGAGTCAGTGAGAGTCAGTGAGTCAGTTAGAGTGAGTGAGTCAGTGAGAGTGAGTGAGTCAGTGAGAGTGAGTGAGTGAGTCAGTGAGAGCGAGTGAGTGAGTCAGTGAGAGTGAGTAAATCATTGAGAGTGAGTGAGTCAGTGAGAGTGAGTGAGTCAGTGAGAGTAAATCAGTCAGTCAGTGAGAGTGAGTGAGTCAGTCAGTGAGTGTGAGTGAGTCAGTCAGTGAGAGAGAGAGAGTCAGTCAGTGAGAGTGAGTCAGTCAGTGAGAGTGAGTGAGTCAGTCAGTGAGAGTGAGTGAGTCAGTCAGTGAGAGTGAGTCAGTCAGTGAGAGTGAGTGAGTCAGTCAGTGAGAGTAAGTGAGTCAGTCAGTGAGAGTGAGTCAGTCAGTGAGAGTGAGTGAGTCAGTGAGAGAGAGAGTGAGTCAGTGAGAGTGAGTCAGTCAGTGAGAGTGAGCGAGTCAGTCAGTGAGAGTGAGTGAGTCAGTCAGTGAGAGTGAGTGAGTCAGTGAGAGTGAGTGAGTCAGTCAGGGAGACTGAGTCAGTCAGTGAGAGTGCGTGAGTCAGTCAGTGAGAGTGAGTGAGTCAGTCAGTGAGAGTGAGTGAGTCAGTCAGTGAGAGTGAGTGAGTGAGTCAGTCAGTGAGAGTGAGTGAGTCATTGAGAGTGAGTGAGTCAGTGAGAGTGAGTCAGTCAATCAGTGAGAGTGAGTCAGTCAGTCAGTGAGAGTGAGTCAGTGAGAGTGAGTCAGTGAGTGAGTGAGTCAGTGAGAGTGAGTGAGTCAGTGAGAGTGAGTCAATTAAAGTGAGTCATTGAGAGTGAATCAGTGAGAGTGAGAGTGAGGGAGTCAGTCAGTGAGAGTAAGTGAGTCAGTCAGTGAGAGTGAGTGAGTCAGTCAGTGAGAGTGAGTGAGTCAGCCAGTGAGTCAGCCAGTGAGTCATGCAGTGACTCAGTCAGTGAGAGTGAGCCAGTCAGTGAGAGTGAGTCAGTCAGTGAGAGTGAGTCAGTTAGTGAGTGAGAGTCAGTGAGTCAGTGAGAGTCAGTGAGTCAGTTAGAGTGAGTGAGTCAGTGAGAGTGAGTGAGTCAGTGAGAGTGAGTGAGTCAGTGAGAGTGAGTGAGTGAGTCAGTGAGAGTGAGTAAATCATTGAGAGTGAGTGAGTCAGTGAGAGTGAGTGAGTCAGTGAGAGTGAGTGAGTCAGTCAGTGAGAGTGAGTGAGTCAGTCAGTGAGAGTGAGTCAGTCAGGTAGAGTAAGTGAGTCAGTCAGTGAGAGTGAGTGAGTCAGTCAGTGAGAGTGAGTCAGTCAGTGAGAGTGAGTGAGTCAGTGAGAGAGAGAGTGAGTAAGTGAGAGTGAGTCAGTCAGTGAGAGTGAGCAAGTCAGTCAGTGACAGTGAATGAGTCAGTCAGTGAGAGTGAGTGAGTCAGTGAGAGTGAGTGAGTCAGTCAGGGAGACTGAGTCAGTCAGTGAGAGTGCGTGAGTCAGTCAGTGAGTGTGAGTGTCAGTCAGTGAGAGTGAGTGTCAGTCAGTGAGAGTGAGTGTCAGTCAGTGAGAGTGAGTCTCAGTCAGTGAGAGTGAGTGAGTCAGTCAGTGAGAGTGAGTGAGTCAATGAGAGTGAGTGAGTCAGTCAGTGAGAGTGAGTCAGTCAGTGAGAGTGAGTGAGTCAGTCAGTGAGAGTGAGTGTCATTCAGTGAGAGTGAGTGTCAGTCAGTGAGAGTGAGTCTCAGTCAGTGAGAGTAAGTGAGTCAGTCAGTGAGAGTGAGTGAGTCAGTCAGTGAGAGTGAGTGAGTCCGTCAATGAGAGTGAGTAAGTCAGTCAGTGAGAGTGAGTGAGTCAGCCAGTGAGTCAGCCAGTTAGTCAGTCAGTGACTCAGTCAGTGAGAGTGAACCAGTCAGTGAGAGTGAGTCAGTCAGTGAGAGTGAGTCAGTCAGTGAGAGTGAGTCAGTCAGTGAGCGTCAGTGAGTCAGTGAGAGTCAGTGAGTCAGTGAGAGTGAGTGAGTCAGTGAGAGTGAGTGAGTGAGTCAGTGAGAGTGAGTGAGTGAGTCAGTGAGAGTGAATGAGTCATTGAGAGTGAGTGAGTCAGTGAGAGTGAGTGAGTCAGTGAGAGTGAGTGAATCAGTCAGTGAGAGTGAGTCAGTCAGTGAGTGTGAGTGAGTCAGTCAGTGAGAGAGAGAGAGAGAGTCAGTCAGTGAGAGTGAGTCAGTCAGTGAGAGTGAGTGAGTCAGTCAGTGAGAGTGAGTGAGTCAATCAGTGAGAGTGAGTCAGTCAGTGAGAGTGAGTGAGTCAGTGAGAGTGAGTCAGTCAGTGAGAGTGAGTGAGTCAGTGAGAGAGAGAGTGAGTCAGTGAGAGTGACTCAGTCAGTGAGAGTGAGTTTCAGTCAGTGAGAGTGAGTGAGTCAGTCAGTGAGAGTGAGTGAGTCAGTCAGTGAGAGTGAGTGAGTCAGTCAGTGAGAGTGAGTCAGTCAGTGAGAGTAAGTGAGTCAGTCAGTGAGAGTGAGTGAGTCAGTGAGAGTGAGCGAGTCAGTCAGTGAGAGTGAGTGAGTCAGTCAGGGAGACTGAGTCAGTCAGTGAGAGTGCATGAGTCAGTCAGTGAAAGTGAGTGTCAGTCAGTGAGAGTGAGTGTCAGTCAGTGAGAGTGAGTGTCAGTCAGTGAGAGTGAGTGTCAGTCAGTGGGAGTGAGTGAGTCAGTCAGTGAGAGTAAGTGAGTCAGTCAGTGAGAGTGAGTGAGTCAGTCAGTGAGAGTGAGTGAGTCAGCCAGTGAGTCAGCCAGTGAGTCATGCAGTGACTCAGTCAGTGAGAGTGAGCCAGTCAGTGAGAGTGAGTCAGTCAGTGAGAGTGAGTCAGTCAGTGAGTGAGAGTCAGTGAGTCAGTGAGAGTCAGTGAGTCAGTTAGAGTGAGTGAGTCAGTGAGAGTGAGTGAGTCAGTGAGAGTGAGTGAGTCAGTGAGAGTGAGTGAGTGAGTCAGTCAGAGTGAGTAAATCATTGAGAGTGAGTGAGTCAGTGAGAGTGAGTGAGTCAGTGAGAGTGAGTGAGTCAGTCAGTGAGAGTGATGGAGTCAGTCAGTGAGTGTGAGTGAGTCAGTCAGTAAGAGAGAGAGAGAGTCAGTCAGTGAGAGTGAGTCAGTCAGTGAGAGTGAGTGAGTCAGTGAGTGAGAGTGAGTGAGTCAGTCAGTTAGAATGAGTCAATCAGTGAGAGTGAGTCAGTCAGTGAGAGTGAGTCAGTCAGTGAGAGTGAGTGAGTCAGTGAGAGAGAGAGTGAGTCAGTGAGAGTGAGTGAGTCAGTCAGGGAGACTGAGTCAGTCAGTGAGAGTACGTGAGTCAGTCAGTGAGAGTGAGTGTCAGTCAGTGAGAGTGAGTGTCAGTCAGTGAGAGTTAGTGTCAGTCAGTGAGAGTGAGTCTCAGTCAGTGAGAGTGAGTGAGTCAGTCAGTGAGAGTGAGTGAGTCAGTCAGTGAGAGTGAGTGAGTCAGTCAGTGAGAGTGAGTGAGTCAGCCAGTCAGTCAGCCAGTGGGTCAGTCAGTGACTCAGTCAGTGAGAGTGAGCCAGTCAGTGAGAGTGAGTCAGTCAGTGAGAGTGAGTCAGTCAGTCAGTGAGAGTGAGTCAGTCAGTCAGTGAGAGTGAGTCAGTGAGAGTGAGTCAGTGAGTGAGTGAGTCAGTGAGAGTGAGTGAGTCAGTGAGAGTGAGTCAATTAAAGTGAGTCAGTGAGAGTGAGAGTTAGAGAGTCAGTCAGTGAGAGTAAGTGAGTCAGTCAGTGAGAGTGAGTGAGTCAGTCAGTGAGAGTGAGTGAGTCAGCCAGTGAGTCAGCCAGTGAGTCATGCAGTGAATCAGTCAGTGAGAGTGAGCCAGTCAGTGAGAGTGAGTCAGTCAGTGAGAGTGAGTCAGTCAGTGAGTGAGAGTCAGTGAGTCAGTGAGAGTCAGTGAGTCAGTTAGAGTGAGTGAGTCAGTGAGAGTGAGTGAGTCAGTGAGAGTGAGTGAGTCAGTGAGAGTGAGTGAGTGAGTCAGTGAGAGTGAGTAAATCATTGAGAGTGAGTGAGTCAGTGAGAGTGAGTGAGTCAGTGAGAGTGAGTGAGTCAGTCAGTGAGAGTGAGTGAGTCAGTCAGTGAGTGTGAGTGAGTCAGTCAGTGAGAGAGAGAGAGAGTCAGTCAGTGAGAGTGAGTCAGTCAGTGAGAGTGTGTGAGTCAGTCAGTGAGACTGAGTGAGTCAGTCAGTGAGAGTGAGTCAATCAGTGAGAGTGAGTCAGTCAGTGAGAGTGAGTCAGTCAGTGAGAGTGAGTGAGTCAGTCAGTGAGAGTGAGTCAGTCAGTCAGTGAGTGTGAGTGAGTCAGTCAGTAAGAGAGAGAGAGAGTCAGTCAGTGACAGTGAGTCAGTCAGTGAGAGTGAGTGAGTGAGAGTGAGTGAGTCAGTCAGTTAGAATGAGTCAATCAGTGAGAGTGAGTCAGTCAGTGAGAGTGAGTCAGTCAGTGAGAGTGAGTGAGTCAGTGAGAGAGAGAATGAGTCAGTGAGAGTGAGTCAGTCAGTGAGAGTGAGCGAGTCAGTCAGTGAGAGTGAGTCAGTCAGTCAGTGAGAGTGAGTGAGTCAGTGAGAGTGAGTGAGTCAGTCAGGGAGACTGAGTCAGTCAGTGAGAGTACGTGAGTCAGTCACTGAGAGTGAGTGTCAGTCAGTGAGAGTGAGTGTCAGTCAGTGAGAGTGAGTCTCAGTCAGTGAGAGTGAGTGAGTCAGTCAGTGAGAGTGAGTGAGTCAGTCAGTGAGAGTGAGTGAGTCAGTCAGTGAGAGTGAGTGATTCAGCCAGTGAGTCAGCCAGTGGGTCAGTCAGTGACTCAGTCAGTGAGAGTGAGCCAGTCAGTGAGAGTGAGTCAGTCAGTGAGAGTGAGTCAGTCAGTGAGTGAGAGTCACTGAGTCAGTGAGAGTCAGTGAGTCAGTTAGAGTGAGTGAGTCAGTGAGAGTGAGTGAGTCAGTGAGAGTGAGTGAGTGAGTCAGTGAGAGCGAGTGAGTGAGTCAGTGAGAGTGAGTAAATCATTGAGAGTGAGTGAGTCAGTGAGAGTGAGTGAGTCAGTGAGAGTAAATCAGTCAGTCAGTGAGAGTGAGTGAGTCAGTCAGTGAGTGTGAGTGAGTCAGTCAGTGAGAGAGAGAGAGTCAGTCAGTGAGAGTGAGTCAGTCAGTGAGAGTGAGTGAGTCAGTCAGTGAGAGTGAGTGAGTCAGTCAGTGAGAGTGAGTCAGTCAGTGAGAGTGAGTGAGTCAGTGAGAGAGAGAGTGAGTCAGTGAGAGTGAGTCAGTCAGTGAGAGTGAGCGAGTCAGTCAGTGAGAGTGAGTGAGTCAGTCAGTGAGAGTGAGTGAGTCAGTGAGAGTGAGTGAGTCAGTCAGGGAGACTGAGTCAGTCAGTGAGAGTGCGTGAGTCAGTCAGTGAGAGTGAGTGTCAGTCAGTGAGAGTGAGTGTCAGTCAGTGAGAGTGAGTGTCAGTCAGTGAGAGTGAGTCTCAGTCAGTGAGAGTGAGTGAGTCAGTCAGTGAGAGTGAGTGAGTCAGTCAGTGAGAGTGAGTGAGTCAGTCAGTGAGAGTGAGTGAGTCAGTCAGTGAGAGTGAGTCAATCAGTGAGAGTGAGTCAGTCAGTGAGAGTGAGTCAGTCAGTGAGAGTGAATGAGTCAGTCAGTGAGAGTGAGTGAGTCAGTCAGTGAGTGTGAGTGAGTCAGTCAGTAAGAGAGAGAGAGAGAGAGTCAGTCAGTGAGAGTGAGTCAGTCAGTGAGAGTGAGTGAGTCAGTGAGTGAGAGTGAGTAAATCAGTCAGTTAGAATGAGTCAATCAGTGAGAGTGAGTCAGTCAGTGAGAGTGAGTCAGTCAGTGAGAGTGAATGAGTCAGTGAGAGAGAGAGTGAGTCAGTGAGAATGAGTCAGTCAGTGAGAGTGAGCGAGTCAGTCAGTGAGAGTGAGTGAGTCAGTCAGTGAGAGTGAGTGAGTCAGTGAGAGTGAGTGAGTCAGTCAGGGAGACTGAGTCAGTCAATGAAAGTACGTGAGTCAGTCAGTGAGAGTGAGTGTCAGTCAGTGAGAGTGAGTGTCAGTCAGTGAGAGTTAGTGTCAGTCAGTGAGAGTGAGTCTCAGTCAGTGAGAGTGAGTGAGTCAGTCAGTGAGAGTGAGTGAGTCAGTCAGTGAGAGTGAGTGAGTCAGCCAGTGAGTCAGCCAGTGGGTCAGTCAGTGACTCAGTCAGTGAGAGTGAGCCAGTCAGTGAGAGTGAGTCAGTCAGTGAGAGTGAGTCAGTCAGTGAGTGAGAGTCACTGAGTCAGTGAGAGTCAGTGAGTCAGTTAGAGTGAGTGAGTCAGTGAGAGTGAGTGAGTCAGTGAGAGTGAGTGAGTCAGTGAGAGTGAGTGAGTGAGTCAGTGAGAGTGAGTAAATCATTGAGAGTGAGTGAGTCAGTGAGTCAGTGAGAGTGAGTGAGTCAGTCAGTGAGAGTGAGTGAGTGAGTCAGTGAGTGTGAGTGAGTCAGTCAGTGAGAGAGAGAGAGTCAGTCAGTGAGAGTGAGTCAGTCAGTGAGAGTGAGTGAGTCAGTCAGTGAGAGTGAGTGAGTCAGTCAGTGAGAGTGAGTCAATCAGTGAGAGTGAGTCAGTCAGTGAGAGTGAGTCAGTCAGTGAGAGTGAGTGAGTCAGTGAGAGAGAGAGTGAGTCAGTGAGAGTGAGTCAGTCAGTGAGAGTGAGCGAGTCAGTCAGTGAGAGTGAGTGAGTCAGTCAGTGAGAGTGAGTGAGTCAGTGAGAGTGAGTGAGTCAGTCAGGGAGACTGAGTCAGTCAGTGAGAGTGCGTGAGTCAGTCAGTGAGAGTGAGTGTCAGTCAGTGAGAGTGAGTGTCAGTCAGTGAGAGTGAGTGTCAGTCAGTGAGAGTGAGTGAGTCAGTCAGTGAGAGTGAGTGAGTCAGTCAGTGAGAGTGAGTGAGTGAGTCAGTCAGTGAGAGTGAGTGAGTCAGTGAGAGAGAGAGTGAGTCAGTGAGAGTGAGTCAGTCAGTGAGAGTGAGCGAGTCAGTCAGTGAGAGTGAGTGAGTCAGTCAGTGAGAGTGAGTGAGTCAGTGAGAGTGAGTGAGTCAGTCAGGGAGACTGAGTCAGTCAGTGAGAGTGCGTGAGTCAGTCAGTGAGAGTGAGTGAGTCAGTCAGTGAGAGTGAGTGAGTCAGTCAGTGAGAGTGAGTGAGTCAGTCAGTGAGAGTGAGTCAGTCAGTGAGAGTGAGTGAGTCATTGAGAGTGAGTGAGTTTTTGAGAGTGAGTCAGTCAATCAGTGAGAGTGAGTCAGTCAGTCAGTGAGAGTGAGTCAGTGAGAGTGAGTCAGTGAGTGAGTGAGTCAGTGAGAGTGAGTGAGTCAGTGAGAGTGAGTCAATTAAAGTGAGTCAGTGAGAGTGAGTCAGTGAGAGTGAGAGTGAGGGAGTCAGTCAGTGAGAGTAAGTGAGTCAGTCAGTGAGAGTGAGTGAGTCAGTCAGTGAGAGTGAGTGAGTCAGCCAGTGAGTCAGCCAGTGAGTCATGCAGTGACTCAGTCAGTGAGAGTGAGCCAGTCAGTGAGAGTGAGTCAGTCAGTGAGAGTGAGTCAGTTAGTGAGTGAGAGTCAGTGAGTCAGTGAGAGTCAGTGAGTCAGTTAGAGTGAGTGAGTCAGTGAGAGTGAGTGAGTCAGTGAGAGTGAGTGAGTCAGTGAGAGTGAGTGAGTGAGTCAGTGAGAGTGAGTAAATCATTGAGAGTGAGTGAGTCAGTGAGAGTGAGTGAGTCAGTGAGAGTGAGTGAGTCAGTCAGTGAGAGTGAGTGAGTCAGTCAGTGAGAGTGAGTCAGTCAGGTAGAGTAAGTGAGTCAGTCAGTGAGAGTGAGTGAGTCAGTCAGTGAGAGTGAGTCAGTCAGTGAGAGTGAGTGAGTCAGTGAGAGAGAGAGTGAGTAAGTGAGAGTGAGTCAGTCAGTGAGAGTGAGCAAGTCAGTCAGTGACAGTGAATGAGTCAGTCAGTGAGAGTGAGTGAGTCAGTGAGAGTGAGTGAGTCAGTCAGGGAGACTGAGTCAGTCAGTGAGAGTGCGTGAGTCAGTCAGTGAGAGTGAGTGTCAGTCAGTGAGAGTGAGTGTCAGTCAGTGAGAGTGAGTGTCAGTCAGTGAGAGTGAGTCTCAGTCAGTGAGAGTGAGTAAGTCAGTCAGTGAGAGTGAGTGAGTCAATGAGAGTGAGTGAGTCAGTCAGTGAGAGTGAGTCAGTCAGTGAGAGTGAGTGAGTCAGTCAGTGAGAGTGAGTGTCATTCAGTGAGAGTGAGTGTCAGTCAGTGAGAGTGAGTCTCAGTCAGTGAGAGTAAGTGAGTCAGTCAGTGAGAGTGAGTGAGTCAGTCAGTGAGAGTGAGTGAGTCCGTCAATGAGAGTGAGTAAGTCAGTCAGTGAGAGTGAGTGAGTCAGCCAGTGAGTCAGCCAGTTAGTCAGTCAGTGACTCAGTCAGTGAGAGTGAACCAGTCAGTGAGAGTGAGTCAGTCAGTGAGAGTGAGTCAGTCAGTGAGAGTGAGTCAGTCAGTGAGAGTCAGTGAGTCAGTGAGAGTCAGTGAGTCAGTGAGAGTGAGTGAGTCAGTGAGAGTGAGTGAGTGAGTCAGTGAGAGTGAGTGAGTGAGTCAGTGAGAGTGAATGAGTCATTGAGAGTGAGTGAGTCAGTGAGAGTGAGTGAGTCAGTGAGAGTGAGTGAATCAGTCAGTGAGAGTGAGTCAGTCAGTGAGTGTGAGTGAGTCAGTCAGTGAGAGAGAGAGAGAGTCAGTCAGTGAGAGTGAGTCAGTCAGTGAGAGTGAGTGAGTCAGTCAGTGAGAGTGAGTGAGTCAATCAGTGAGAGTGAGTCAGTCAGTGAGAGTGAGTGAGTCAGTGAGAGTGAGTCAGTCAGTGAGAGTGAGTGAGTCAGTGAGAGAGAGAGTGAGTCAGTGAGAGTGACTCAGTCAGTGAGAGTGAGTTTCAGTCAGTGAGAGTGAGTGAGTCAGTCAGTGAGAGTGAGTGAGTCAGTCAGTGAGAGTGAGTGAGTCAGTCAGTGAGAGTTAGTCAGTCAGTGAGAGTAAGTGAGTCAGTCAGTGAGAGTGAGTGAGTCAGTGAGAGTGAGCGAGTCAGTCAGTGAGAGTGAGTGAGTCAGTCAGGGAGACTGAGTCAGTCAGTGAGAGTGCATGAGTCAGTCAGTGAAAGTGAGTGTCAGCCAGTGAGAGTGAGTGTCAGTCAGTGAGAGTGAGTGTCAGTCAGTGAGAGTGAGTGTCAGTCAGTGAGAGTGAGTGAGTCAGTCAGTGAGAGTAAGTGAGTCAGTCAGTGAGAGTGAGTGAGTCAGTCAGTGAGAGTGAGTGAGTCAGCCAGTGAGTCAGCCAGTGAGTCATGCAGTGACTCAGTCAGTGAGAGTGAGCCAGTCAGTGAGAGTGAGTCAGTCAGTGAGAGTGAGTCAGTCAGAGAGTGAGAGTCAGTGAGTCAGTGAGAGTCAGTGAGTCAGTTAGAGTGAGTGAGTCAGTGAGAGTGAGTGAGTCAGTGAGAGTGAGTGAGTCAGTGAGAGTGAGTGAGTGAGTCAGTCAGAGTGAGTAAATCATTGAGAGTGAGTAAGTCAGTGAGAGTGAGTGAGTCAGTGAGAGTGAGTGAGTCAGTCAGTGAGAGTGAGTGAGTCAGTCAGTGAGTGTGAGTGAGTCAGTCAGTAAGAGAGAGAGAGAGTCAGTCAGTGAGAGTGAGTCAGTCAGTGAGAGTGAGTGAGTCAGTGAGTGAGAGTGAGTGAGTCAGTCAGTTAGAATGAGTCAATCAGTGAGAGTGAGTCAGTCAGTGAGAGTGAGTCAGTCAGTGAGAGTGAGTGAGTCAGTGAGAGAGAGAGTGAGTCAGTGAGAGTGAGTGAGTCAGTCAGGGAGACTGAGTCAGTCAGTGAGAGTACGTGAGTCAGTCAGTGAGAGTGAGTGTCAGTCAGTGAGAGTGAGTGTCAGTCAGTGAGAGTTAGTGTCAGTCAGTGAGAGTGAGTCTCAGTCAGTGAGAGTGAGTGAGTCAGTCAGTGAGAGTGAGTGAGTCAGTCAGTGAGAGTGAGTGAGTCAGTCAGTGAGAGTGAGTGAGTCAGCCAGTCAGTCAGCCAGTGGGTCAGTCAGTGACTCAGTCAGTGAGAGTGAGCCAGTCAGTGAGAGTGAGTCAGTCAGTGAGAGTGAGTCAGTCAGTGAGAGTGAGTCAGTGAGAGTGAGTCAGTGAGAGTGAGTGAGTCAGTGAGAGAGAGAGTGAGTCAGTGAGAGTGAGTCAGTCAGTGAGAGTGAGCGAGTCAGTCAGTGAGAGTGAATGAGTCAGTCAGTGAGAGTGAGTGAGTCAGTGAGAGTGAGTGAGTCAGTCAGGGAGACTGAGTCAGTCAGTGAGAGTACGTGAGTCAGTCAGTGAGAGTGAGTGAGTCAGTCAGTGAGAGTGAGTGAGTGAGTCAGTGAGAGTGAGTAAATCATTGAGAGTGAATGAGTCAGTGAGAGTGAGTGAGTCAGTGAGAGTGAGTGAGTCAGTCAGTGAGAGTGAGTGAGTCAGTCAGTGAGTGTGAGTGAGTCAGTCAGTGAGAGAGAGAGAGTCAGTCAGTGAGAGTGAGTCAGTCAGTGAGAGTGAGTGAGTCAGTCAGTGAGAGTGAGTGAGTCAGTCAGTGAGAGTGAGTCAATCAGTGAGAGTGAGTCAGTCAGTGAGAGTGAGTCAGTCAGTGAGAGTGAGTGAGTCAGTGAGAGAGAGAGTGAGTCAGTGAGAGTGAGTCAGTCAGTGAGGGTGAGCGAGTCAGTCAGTGAGAGTGAGTGAGTCAGTCAGTGAGAGTGAGTGAGTCAGTGAGAGTGAGTGAGTCAGTCAGGGAGACTGAGTCAGTCAGTGAGAGTGAGTGTCAGTCAGTGAGAGTGAGTGTCAGTCAGTGAGAGTGAGTGTCAGTCAGTGAGAGTGAGTCTCAGTCAGTGAGAGTGAGTGAGTCAGTCAGTGAGAGTAAGTGAGTCAGTCAGTGAGAGTGAGTGAGTCAGTCAGTGAGAGTGAGTGAGTCAGCCAGTGAGTCAGCCAGTGAGTCATGCAGTGACTCAGTCAGTGAGAGTGAGCCAGTCAGTGAGAGTGAGTCAGTCAGTGAGAGTGAGTCAGTCAGTGAGTGAGAGTCAGTTAGTCAGTGAGAGTCAGTGAGTCAGTTAGAGTGAGTGAGTCAGTGAGAGTGAGTGAGTCAGTGAGAGTGAGTGAGTCAGTGAGAGTGAGTGAGTGAGTCAGTGAGAGTGAGTAAATCATTGAGAGTGAGTGAGTCAGTGAGAGTGAGTGAGTCAGTGAGAGTGAGTGAGTCAGTCAGTGAGAGTGAGTGAGTCAGTCAGTGAGTGTGAGTGAGTCAGTCAGAGAGAGTGAGTGTCAGTCAGTGAGAGTGTCAGTCAGTGAGAGTGAGTGAGTCAGTCAGTGAGAGTGAGTGAGTCAGTCAGTGAGAGTGAGTGAGTGAGTCAGTCAGTGAGAGTGAGTGAGTCAGTGAGAGAGAGAGTGAGTCAGTGAGAGTGAGTCAGTCAGTGAGAGTGAGCGAGTCAGTCAGTGAGAGTGAGTGAGTCAGTCAGTGAGAGTGAGTGAGTCAGTGAGAGTGAGTGAGTCAGTCAGGGAGACTGAGTCAGTCAGTGAGAGTGCGTGAGTCAGTCAGTGAGAGTGAGTGAGTCAGTCAGTGAGAGTGAGTGAGTCAGTCAGTGAGAGTGAGTGAGTCAGTCAGTGAGAGTGAGTCAGTCAGTGAGAGTGAGTGAGTCATTGAGAGTGAGTGAGTCAGTGAGAGTGAGTCAGTCAATCAGTGAGAGTGAGTCAGTCAGTCAGTGAGAGTGAGTCAGTGAGAGTGAGTCAGTGAGTGAGTGAGTCAGTGAGAGTGAGTGAGTCAGTGAGAGTGAGTCAATTAAAGTGAGTCAGTGAGAGTGAGTCAGTGAGAGTGAGAGTGAGGGAGTCAGTCAGTGAGAGTAAGTGAGTCAGTCAGTGAGAGTGAGTGAGTCAGTCAGTGAGAGTGAGTGAGTCAGCCAGTGAGTCAGCCAGTGAGTCATGCAGTGACTCAGTCAGTGAGAGTGAGCCAGTCAGTGAGAGTGAGTCAGTCAGTGAGAGTGAGTCAGTTAGTGAGTGAGAGTCAGTGAGTCAGTGAGAGTCAGTGAGTCAGTTAGAGTGAGTGAGTCAGTGAGAGTGAGTGAGTCAGTGAGAGTGAGTGAGTCAGTGAGAGTGAGTGAGTGAGTCAGTGAGAGTGAGTAAATCATTGAGAGTGAGTGAGTCAGTGAGAGTGAGTGAGTCAGTGAGAGTGAGTGAGTCAGTCAGTGAGAGTGAGTGAGTCAGTCAGTGAGAGTGAGTCAGTCAGGTAGAGTAAGTGAGTCAGTCAGTGAGAGTGAGTGAGTCAGTCAGTGAGAGTGAGTCAGTCAGTGAGAGTGAGTGAGTCAGTGAGAGAGAGAGTGAGTAAGTGAGAGTGAGTCAGTCAGTGAGAGTGAGCAAGTCAGTCAGTGACAGTGAATGAGTCAGTCAGTGAGAGTGAGTGAGTCAGTGAGAGTGAGTGAGTCAGTCAGGGAGACTGAGTCAGTCAGTGAGAGTGCGTGAGTCAGTCAGTGAGAGTGAGTGTCAGTCAGTGAGAGTGAGTGTCAGGCAGTGAGAGTGAGTGTCAGTCAGTGAGAGTGAGTCTCAGTCAGTGAGAGTGAGTAAGTCAGTCAGTGAGAGTGAGTGAGTCAATGAGAGTGAGTGAGTCAGTCAGTGAGAGTGAGTCAGTCAGTGAGAGTGAGTGAGTCAGTCAGTGAGAGTGAGTGTCATTCAGTGAGAGTGAGTGTCAGTCAGTGAGAGTGAGTCTCAGTCAGTGAGAGTAAGTGAGTCAGTCAGTGAGAGTGAGTGAGTCAGTCAGTGAGAGTGAGTGAGTCCATCAATGAGAGTGAGTAAGTCAGTCAGTGAGAGTGAGTGAGTCAGCCAGTGAGTCAGCCAGTTAGTCAGTCAGTGACTCAGTCAGTGAGAGTGAACCAGTCAGTGAGAGTGAGTCAGTCAGTGAGAGTGAGTCAGTCAGTGAGAGTGAGTCAGTCAGTGAGAGTCAGTGAGTCAGTGAGAGTCAGTGAGTCAGTGAGAGTGAGTGAGTCAGTGAGAGTGAGTGAGTGAGTCAGTGAGAGTGAGTGAGTGAGTCAGTGAGAGTGAATGAGTCATTGAGAGTGAGTGAGTCAGTGAGAGTGAGTGAGTCAGTGAGAGTGAGTGAATCAGTCAGTGAGAGTGAGTCAGTCAGTGAGTGTGAGTGAGTCAGTCAGTGAGAGAGAGAGAGTCAGTCAGTGAGAGTGAGTCAGTCAGTGAGAGTGAGTGAGTCAGTCAGTGAGAGTGAGTGAGTCAATCAGTGAGAGTGAGTCAGTCAGTGAGAGTGAGTGAGTCAGTGAGAGTGAGTCAGTCAGTGAGAGTGAGTGAGTCAGTGAGAGAGAGAGTGAGTCAGTGAGAGTGACTCAGTCAGTGAGAGTGAGTTTCAGTCAGTGAGAGTGAGTGAGTCAGTCAGTGAGAGTGAGTGAGTCAGTCAGTGAGAGTGAGTGAGTCAGTCAGTGAGAGTGAGTCAGTCAGTGAGAGTAAGTGAGTCAGTCAGTGAGAGTGAGTGAGTCAGTGAGAGTGAGCGAGTCAGTCAGGGAGAGTGAGTGAGTCAGTCAGGGAGACTGAGTCAGTCAGTGAGAGTGCATGAGTCAGTCAGTGAAAGTGAGTGTCAGTCAGTGAGAGTGAGTGTCAGTCAGTGAGAGTGAGTGTCAGTCAGTGAGAGTGAGTGTCAGTCAGTGAGAGTGAGTGAGTCAGTCAGTGAGAGTAAGTGAGTCAGTCAGTGAGAGTGAGTGAGTCAGTCAGTGAGAGTGAGTGAGTCAGCCAGTGAGTCAGCCAGTGAGTCATGCAGTGACTCAGTCAGTGAGAGTGAGCCAGTCAGTGAGAGTGAGTCAGTCAGTGAGAGTGAGTCAGTCAGTGAGTGAGAGTCAGTGAGTCAGTGAGAGTCAGTGAGTCAGTTAGAGTGAGTGAGTCAGTGAGAGTGAGTGAGTCAGTCAGGGAGACTGAGTCAGTCAGTGAGAGTACGTGAGTCAGTCAGTGAGAGTGAGTGAGTCAGTCAGTGAGAGTGAGTGAGTGAGTCAGTGAGAGTGAGTCAATCAGTGAGAGTGAGTCAGTCAGTGAGAGTGAGTCAGTCAGTGAGAGTGAGTGAGTCAGTGAGAGAGAGAGTGAGTCAGTGAGAGTGAGTCAGTCAGTGAGGGTGAGCGAGTCAGTCAGTGAGAGTGAGTGAGTCAGTCAGTGAGAGTGAGTGAGTCAGTGAGAGTGAGTGAGTCAGTCAGGGAGACTGAGTCAGTCAGTGAGAGTGAGTGTCAGTCAGTGAGAGTGAGTGTCAGTCAGTGAGAGTGAGTGTCAGTCAGTGAGAGTGAGTCTCAGTCAGTGAGAGTGAGTGAGTCAGTCAGTGAGAGTAAGTGAGTCAGTCAGTGAGAGTGAGTGAGTCAGTCAGTGAGAGTGAGTGAGTCAGCCAGTGAGTCAGCCAGTGAGTCATGCAGTGACTCAGTCAGTGAGAGTGAGCCAGTCAGTGAGAGTGAGTCAGTCAGTGAGAGTGAGTCAGTCAGTGAGTGAGAGTCAGTGAGTCAGTGAGAGTCAGTGAGTCAGTTAGAGTGAGTGAGTCAGTGAGAGTGAGTGAGTCAGTGAGAGTGAGTGAGTCAGTGAGAGTGAGTGAGTGAGTCAGTGAGAGTGAGTAAATCATTGAGAGTGAGTGAGTCAGTGAGAGTGAGTGAGTCAGTGAGAGTGAGTGAGTCAGTCAGTGAGAGTGAGTGAGTCAGTCAGTGAGTGTGAGTGAGTCAGTCAGAGAGAGTGAGTGTCAGTCAGTGAGAGTGTCAGTCAGTGAGAGTGAGTGAGTCAGTCAGTGAGAGTGAGTGAGTCAGTCAGTGAGAGTGAGTGAGTGAGTCAGTCAGTGAGAGTGAGTGAGTCAGTGAGAGAGAGAGTGAGTCAGTGAGAGTGAGTCAGTCAGTGAGAGTGAGCGAGTCAGTCAGTGAGAGTGAGTGAGTCAGTCAGTGAGAGTGAGTGAGTCAGTGAGAGTGAGTGAGTCAGTCAGGGAGACTGAGTCAGTCAGTGAGAGTGCGTGAGTCAGTCAGTGAGAGTGAGTGAGTCAGTCAGTGAGAGTGAGTGAGTCAGTCAGTGAGAGTGAGTGAGTCAGTCAGTGAGAGTGAGTCAGTCAGTGAGAGTGAGTGAGTCATTGAGAGTGAGTGAGTCAGTGAGAGTGAGTCAGTCAATCAGTGAGAGTGAGTCAGTCAGTCAGTGAGAGTGAGTCAGTGAGAGTGAGTCAGTGAGTGAGTGAGTCAGTGAGAGTGAGTGAGTCAGTGAGAGTGAGTCAATTAAAGTGAGTCAGTGAGAGTGAGTCAGTGAGAGTGAGAGTGAGGGAGTCAGTCAGTGAGAGTAAGTGAGTCAGTCAGTGAGAGTGAGTGAGTCAGTCAGTGAGAGTGAGTGAGTCAGCCAGTGAGTCATGCAGTGACTCAGTCAGTGAGAGTGAGCCAGTCAGTGAGAGTGAGTCAGTCAGTGAGAGTGAGTCAGTTAGTGAGTGAGAGTCAGTGAGTCAGTGAGAGTCAGTGAGTCAGTTAGAGTGAGTGAGTCAGTGAGAGTGAGTGAGTCAGTGAGAGTGAGTGAGTCAGTGAGAGTGAGTGAGTGAGTCAGTGAGAGTGAGTAAATCATTGAGAGTGAGTGAGTCAGTGAGAGTGAGTGAGTCAGTGAGAGTGAGTGAGTCAGTCAGTGAGAGTGAGTGAGTCAGTCAGTGAGAGTGAGTCAGTCAGGTAGAGTAAGTGAGTCAGTCAGTGAGAGTGAGTGAGTCAGTCAGTGAGAGTGAGTCAGTCAGTGAGAGTGAGTGAGTCAGTGAGAGAGAGAGTGAGTAAGTGAGAGTGAGTCAGTCAGTGAGAGTGAGCAAGTCAGTCAGTGACAGTGAATGAGTCAGTCAGTGAGAGTGAGTGAGTCAGTGAGAGTGAGTGAGTCAGTCAGGGAGACTGAGTCAGTCAGTGAGAGTGCGTGAGTCAGTCAGTGAGAGTGAGTGTCAGTCAGTGAGAGTGAGTGTCAGGCAGTGAGAGTGAGTGTCAGTCAGTGAGAGTGAGTCTCAGTCAGTGAGAGTGAGTAAGTCAGTCAGTGAGAGTGAGTGAGTCAATGAGAGTGAGTGAGTCAGTCAGTGAGAGTGAGTCAGTCAGTGAGAGTGAGTGAGTCAGTCAGTGAGAGTGAGTGTCATTCAGTGAGAGTGAGTGTCAGTCAGTGAGAGTGAGTCTCAGTCAGTGAGAGTAAGTGAGTCAGTCAGTGAGAGTGAGTGAGTCAGTCAGTGAGAGTGAGTGAGTCCGTCAATGAGAGTGAGTAAGTCAGTCAGTGAGAGTGAGTGAGTCAGCCAGTGAGTCAGCCAGTTAGTCAGTCAGTGACTCAGTCAGTGAGAGTGAACCAGTCAGTGAGAGTGAGTCAGTCAGTGAGAGTGAGTCAGTCAGTGAGAGTGAGTCAGTCAGTGAGAGTCAGTGAGTCAGTGAGAGTCAGTGAGTCAGTGAGAGTGAGTGAGTCAGTGAGAGTGAGTGAGTGAGTCAGTGAGAGTGAGTGAGTGAGTCAGTGAGAGTGAATGAGTCATTGAGAGTGAGTGAGTCAGTGAGAGTGAGTGAGTCAGTGAGAGTGAGTGAATCAGTCAGTGAGAGTGAGTCAGTCAGTGAGTGTGAGTGAGTCAGTCAGTGAGAGAGAGAGAGAGTCAGTCAGTGAGAGTGAGTCAGTCAGTGAGAGTGAGTGAGTCAGTCAGTGAGAGTGAGTGAGTCAATCAGTGAGAGTGAGTCAGTCAGTGAGAGTGAGTGAGTCAGTGAGAGTGAGTCAGTCAGTGAGAGTGAGTGAGTCAGTGAGAGAGAGAGTGATTCAGTGAGAGTGACTCAGTCAGTGAGAGTGAGTTTCAGTCAGTGAGAGTGAGTGAGTCAGTCAGTGAGAGTGAGTGAGTCAGTCAGTGAGAGTGAGTGAGTCAGTCAGTGAGAGTGAGTCAGTCAGTGAGAGTAAGTGAGTCAGTCAGTGAGAGTGAGTGAGTCAGTGAGAGTGAGCGAGTCAGTCAGTGAGAGTGAGTGAGTCAGTCAGGGAGACTGAGTCAGTCAGTGAGAGTGCATGAGTCAGTCAGTGAAAGTGAGTGTCAGTCAGTGAGAGTGAGTGTCAGTCAGTGAGAGTGAGTGTCAGTCAGTGAGAGTGAGTGTCAGTCAGTGAGAGTGAGTGAGTCAGTCAGTGAGAGTAAGTGAGTCAGTCAGTGAGAGTGAGTGAGTCAGTCAGTGAGAGTGAGTGAGTCAGCCAGTGAGTCAGCCAGTGAGTCATGCAGTGACTCAGTCAGTGAGAGTGAGCCAGTCAGTGAGAGTGAGTCAGTCAGTGAGAGTGAGTCAGTCAGTGAGTGAGAGTCAGTGAGTCAGTGAGAGTCAGTGAGTCAGTTAGAGTGAGTGAGTCAGTGAGAGTGAGTGAGTCAGTCAGGGAGACTGAGTCAGTCAGTGAGAGTACGTGAGTCAGTCAGTGAGAGTGAGTGAGTCAGTCAGTGAGAGTGAGTGAGTGAGTCAGTGAGAGTGAGTAAATCATTGAGAGTGAATGAGTCAGTGAGAGTGAGTGAGTCAGTGAGAGTGAGTGAGTCAGTCAGTGAGAGTGAGTGAGTCAGTCAGTGAGTGTGAGTGAGTCAGTCAGTGAGAGAGAGAGAGTCAGTCAGTGAGAGTGAGTCAGTCAGTGAGAGTGAGTGAGTCAGTCAGTGAGAGTGAGTGAGTCAGTCAGTGAGAGTGAGTCAATCAGTGAGAGTGAGTCAGTCAGTGAGAGTGAGTCAGTCAGTGAGAGTGAGTGAGTCAGTGAGAGAGAGAGTGAGTCAGTGAGAGTGAGTCAGTCAGTGAGGGTGAGCGAGTCAGTCAGTGAGAGTGAGTGAGTCAGTCAGTGAGAGTGAGTGAGTCAGTGAGAGTGAGTGAGTCAGTCAGGGAGACTGAGTCAGTCAGTGAGAGTGAGTGTCAGTCAGTGAGAGTGAGTGTCAGTCAGTGAGAGTGAGTGTCAGTCAGTGAGAGTGAGTCTCAGTCAGTGAGAGTGAGTGAGTCAGTCAGTGAGAGTAAGTGAGTCAGTCAGTGAGAGTGAGTGAGTCAGTCAGTGAGAGTGAGTGAGTCAGCCAGTGAGTCAGCCAGTGAGTCATGCAGTGACTCAGTCAGTGAGAGTGAGCCAGTCAGTGAGAGTGAGTCAGTCAGTGAGAGTGAGTCAGTCAGTGAGTGAGAGTCAGTGAGTCAGTGAGAGTCAGTGAGTCAGTTAGAGTGAGTGAGTCAGTGAGAGTGAGTGAGTCAGTGAGAGTGAGTGAGTCAGTGAGAGTGAGTGAGTGAGTCAGTGAGAGTGAGTAAATCATTGAGAGTGAGTGAGTCAGTGAGAGTGAGTGAGTCAGTGAGAGTGAGTGAGTCAGTCAGTGAGAGTGAGTGAGTCAGTCAGTGAGTGTGAGTGAGTCAGTCAGAGAGAGTGAGTGTCAGTCAGTGAGAGTGTCAGTCAGTGAGAGTGAGTGAGTCAGTCAGTGAGAGTGAGTGAGTCAGTCAGTGAGAGTGAGTGAGTGAGTCAGTCAGTGAGAGTGAGTGAGTCAGTGAGAGAGAGAGTGAGTCAGTGAGAGTGAGTCAGTCAGTGAGAGTGAGCGAGTCAGTCAGTGAGAGTGAGTGAGTCAGTCAGTGAGAGTGAGTGAGTCAGTGAGAGTGAGTGAGTCAGTCAGGGAGACTGAGTCAGTCAGTGAGAGTGCGTGAGTCAGTCAGTGAGAGTGAGTGAGTCAGTCAGTGAGAGTGAGTGAGTCAGTCAGTGAGAGTGAGTGAGTCAGTCAGTGAGAGTGAGTCAGTCAGTGAGAGTGAGTGAGTCATTGAGAGTGAGTGAGTCAGTGAGAGTGAGTCAGTCAATCAGTGAGAGTGAGTCAGTCAGTCAGTGAGAGTGAGTCAGTGAGAGTGAGTCAGTGAGTGAGTGAGTCAGTGAGAGTGAGTGAGTCAGTGAGAGTGAGTCAATTAAAGTGAGTCAGTGAGAGTGAGTCAGTGAGAGTGAGAGTGAGGGAGTCAGTCAGTGAGAGTAAGTGAGTCAGTCAGTGAGAGTGAGTGAGTCAGTCAGTGAGAGTGAGTGAGTCAGCCAGTGAGTCATGCAGTGACTCAGTCAGTGAGAGTGAGCCAGTCAGTGAGAGTGAGTCAGTCAGTGAGAGTGAGTCAGTTAGTGAGTGAGAGTCAGTGAGTCAGTGAGAGTCAGTGAGTCAGTTAGAGTGAGTGAGTCAGTGAGAGTGAGTGAGTCAGTGAGAGTGAGTGAGTCAGTGAGAGTGAGTGAGTGAGTCAGTGAGAGTGAGTAAATCATTGAGAGTGAGTGAGTCAGTGAGAGTGAGTGAGTCAGTGAGAGTGAGTGAGTCAGTCAGTGAGAGTGAGTGAGTCAGTCAGTGAGAGTGAGTCAGTCAGGTAGAGTAAGTGAGTCAGTCAGTGAGAGTGAGTGAGTCAGTCAGTGAGAGTGAGTCAGTCAGTGAGAGTGAGTGAGTCAGTGAGAGAGAGAGTGAGTAAGTGAGAGTGAGTCAGTCAGTGAGAGTGAGCAAGTCAGTCAGTGACAGTGAATGAGTCAGTCAGTGAGAGTGAGTGAGTCAGTGAGAGTGAGTGAGTCAGTCAGGGAGACTGAGTCAGTCAGTGAGAGTGCGTGAGTCAGTCAGTGAGAGTGAGTGTCAGTCAGTGAGAGTGAGTGTCAGGCAGTGAGAGTGAGTGTCAGTCAGTGAGAGTGAGTCTCAGTCAGTGAGAGTGAGTAAGTCAGTCAGTGAGAGTGAGTGAGTCAATGAGAGTGAGTGAGTCAGTCAGTGAGAGTGAGTCAGTCAGTGAGAGTGAGTGAGTCAGTCAGTGAGAGTGAGTGTCATTCAGTGAGAGTGAGTGTCAGTCAGTGAGAGTGAGTCTCAGTCAGTGAGAGTAAGTGAGTCAGTCAGTGAGAGTGAGTGAGTCAGTCAGTGAGAGTGAGTGAGTCCGTCAATGAGAGTGAGTAAGTCAGTCAGTGAGAGTGAGTGAGTCAGCCAGTGAGTCAGCCAGTTAGTCAGTCAGTGACTCAGTCAGTGAGAGTGAACCAGTCAGTGAGAGTGAGTCAGTCAGTGAGAGTGAGTCAGTCAGTGAGAGTGAGTCAGTCAGTGAGAGTCAGTGAGTCAGTGAGAGTCAGTGAGTCAGTGAGAGTGAGTGAGTCAGTGAGAGTGAGTGAGTGAGTCAGTGAGAGTGAGTGAGTGAGTCAGTGAGAGTGAATGAGTCATTGAGAGTGAGTGAGTCAGTGAGAGTGAGTGAGTCAGTGAGAGTGAGTGAATCAGTCAGTGAGAGTGAGTCAGTCAGTGAGTGTGAGTGAGTCAGTCAGTGAGAGAGAGAGAGAGTCAGTCAGTGAGAGTGAGTCAGTCAGTGAGAGTGAGTGAGTCAGTCAGTGAGAGTGAGTGAGTCAATCAGTGAGAGTGAGTCAGTCAGTGAGAGTGAGTGAGTCAGTGAGAGTGAGTCAGTCAGTGAGAGTGAGTGAGTCAGTGAGAGAGAGAGTGATTCAGTGAGAGTGACTCAGTCAGTGAGAGTGAGTTTCAGTCAGTGAGAGTGAGTGAGTCAGTCAGTGAGAGTGAGTGAGTCAGTCAGTGAGAGTGAGTGAGTCAGTCAGTGAGAGTGAGTCAGTCAGTGAGAGTAAGTGAGTCAGTCAGTGAGAGTGAGTGAGTCAGTGAGAGTGAGCGAGTCAGTCAGTGAGAGTGAGTGAGTCAGTCAGGGAGACTGAGTCAGTCAGTGAGAGTGCATGAGTCAGTCAGTGAAAGTGAGTGTCAGTCAGTGAGAGTGAGTGTCAGTCAGTGAGAGTGAGTGTCAGTCAGTGAGAGTGAGTGTCAGTCAGTGAGAGTGAGTGAGTCAGTCAGTGAGAGTAAGTGAGTCAGTCAGTGAGAGTGAGTGAGTCAGTCAGTGAGAGTGAGTGAGTCAGCCAGTGAGTCAGCCAGTGAGTCATGCAGTGACTCAGTCAGTGAGAGTGAGCCAGTCAGTGAGAGTGAGTCAGTCAGTGAGAGTGAGTCAGTCAGTGAGTGAGAGTCAGTGAGTCAGTGAGAGTCAGTGAGTCAGTTAGAGTGAGTGAGTCAGTGAGAGTGAGTGAGTCAGTCAGGGAGACTGAGTCAGTCAGTGAGAGTACGTGAGTCAGTCAGTGAGAGTGAGTGAGTCAGTCAGTGAGAGTGAGTGAGTGAGTCAGTGAGAGTGAGTAAATCATTGAGAGTGAATGAGTCAGTGAGAGTGAGTGAGTCAGTGAGAGTGAGTGAGTCAGTCAGTGAGAGTGAGTGAGTCAGTCAGTGAGTGTGAGTGAGTCAGTCAGTGAGAGAGAGAGAGTCAGTCAGTGAGAGTGAGTCAGTCAGTGAGAGTGAGTGAGTCAGTCAGTGAGAGTGAGTGAGTCAGTCAGTGAGAGTGAGTCAATCAGTGAGAGTGAGTCAGTCAGTGAGAGTGAGTCAGTCAGTGAGAGTGAGTGAGTCAGTGAGAGAGAGAGTGAGTCAGTGAGAGTGAGTCAGTCAGTGAGGGTGAGCGAGTCAGTCAGTGAGAGTGAGTGAGTCAGTCAGTGAGAGTGAGTGAGTCAGTGAGAGTGAGTGAGTCAGTCAGGGAGACTGAGTCAGTCAGTGAGAGTGAGTGTCAGTCAGTGAGAGTGAGTGTCAGTCAGTGAGAGTGAGTGTCAGTCAGTGAGAGTGAGTCTCAGTCAGTGAGAGTGAGTGAGTCAGTCAGTGAGAGTAAGTGAGTCAGTCAGTGAGAGTGAGTGAGTCAGTCAGTGAGAGTGAGTGAGTCAGCCAGTGAGTCAGCCAGTGAGTCATGCAGTGACTCAGTCAGTGAGAGTGAGCCAGTCAGTGAGAGTGAGTCAGTCAGTGAGAGTGAGTCAGTCAGTGAGTGAGAGTCAGTGAGTCAGTGAGAGTCAGTGAGTCAGTTAGAGTGAGTGAGTCAGTGAGAGTGAGTGAGTCAGTGAGAGTGAGTGAGTCAGTGAGAGTGAGTGAGTGAGTCAGTGAGAGTGAGTAAATCATTGAGAGTGAGTGAGTCAGTGAGAGTGAGTGAGTCAGTGAGAGTGAGTGAGTCAGTCAGTGAGAGTGAGTGAGTCAGTCAGTGAGTGTGAGTGAGTCAGTCAGAGAGAGTGAGTGTCAGTCAGTGAGAGTGTCAGTCAGTGAGAGTGAGTGAGTCAGTCAGTGAGAGTGAGTGAGTCAGTCAGTGAGAGTGAGTGAGTGAGTCAGTCAGTGAGAGTGAGTGAGTCAGTGAGAGAGAGAGTGAGTCAGTGAGAGTGAGTCAGTCAGTGAGAGTGAGCGAGTCAGTCAGTGAGAGTGAGTGAGTCAGTCAGTGAGAGTGAGTGAGTCAGTGAGAGTGAGTGAGTCAGTCAGGGAGACTGAGTCAGTCAGTGAGAGTGCGTGAGTCAGTCAGTGAGAGTGAGTGAGTCAGTCAGTGAGAGTGAGTGAGTCAGTCAGTGAGAGTGAGTGAGTCAGTCAGTGAGAGTGAGTCAGTCAGTGAGAGTGAGTGAGTCATTGAGAGTGAGTGAGTCAGTGAGAGTGAGTCAGTCAATCAGTGAGAGTGAGTCAGTCAGTCAGTGAGAGTGAGTCAGTGAGAGTGAGTCAGTGAGTGAGTGAGTCAGTGAGAGTGAGTGAGTCAGTGAGAGTGAGTCAATTAAAGTGAGTCAGTGAGAGTGAGTCAGTGAGAGTGAGAGTGAGGGAGTCAGTCAGTGAGAGTAAGTGAGTCAGTCAGTGAGAGTGAGTGAGTCAGTCAGTGAGAGTGAGTGAGTCAGCCAGTGAGTCAGCCAGTGAGTCATGCAGTGACTCAGTCAGTGAGAGTGAGCCAGTCAGTGAGAGTGAGTCAGTCAGTGAGAGTGAGTCAGTTAGTGAGTGAGAGTCAGTGAGTCAGTGAGAGTCAGTGAGTCAGTTAGAGTGAGTGAGTCAGTGAGAGTGAGTCAGTCAGTGAGAGTGAGTGAGTCAGTGAGAGTGAGTGAGTGAGTCAGTGAGAGTGAGTAAATCATTGAGAGTGAGTGAGTCAGTGAGAGTGAGTGAGTCAGTGAGAGTGAGTGAGTCAGTCAGTGAGAGTGAGTGAGTCAGTCAGTGAGAGTGAGTCAGTCAGGTAGAGTAAGTGAGTCAGTCAGTGAGAGTGAGTGAGTCAGTCAGTGAGAGTGAGTCAGTCAGTGAGAGTGAGTGAGTCAGTGAGAGAGAGAGTGAGTAAGTGAGAGTGAGTCAGTCAGTGAGAGTGAGCAAGTCAGTCAGTGACAGTGAATGAGTCAGTCAGTGAGAGTGAGTGAGTCAGTGAGAGTGAGTGAGTCAGTCAGGGAGACTGAGTCAGTCAGTGAGAGTGCGTGAGTCAGTCAGTGAGAGTGAGTGTCAGTCAGTGAGAGTGAGTGTCAGGCAGTGAGAGTGAGTGTCAGTCAGTGAGAGTGAGTCTCAGTCAGTGAGAGTGAGTAAGTCAGTCAGTGAGAGTGAGTGAGTCAATGAGAGTGAGTGAGTCAGTCAGTGAGAGTGAGTCAGTCAGTGAGAGTGAGTGAGTCAGTCAGTGAGAGTGAGTGTCATTCAGTGAGAGTGAGTGTCAGTCAGTGAGAGTGAGTCTCAGTCAGTGAGAGTAAGTGAGTCAGTCAGTGAGAGTGAGTGAGTCAGTCAGTGAGAGTGAGTGAGTCCGTCAATGAGAGTGAGTAAGTCAGTCAGTGAGAGTGAGTGAGTCAGCCAGTGAGTCAGCCAGTTAGTCAGTCAGTGACTCAGTCAGTGAGAGTGAACCAGTCAGTGAGAGTGAGTCAGTCAGTGAGAGTGAGTCAGTCAGTGAGAGTGAGTCAGTCAGTGAGAGTCAGTGAGTCAGTGAGAGTCAGTGAGTCAGTGAGAGTGAGTGAGTCAGTGAGAGTGAGTGAGTGAGTCAGTGAGAGTGAGTGAGTGAGTCAGTGAGAGTGAATGAGTCATTGAGAGTGAGTGAGTCAGTGAGAGTGAGTGAGTCAGTGAGAGTGAGTGAATCAGTCAGTGAGAGTGAGTCAGTCAGTGAGTGTGAGTGAGTCAGTCAGTGAGAGAGAGAGAGAGTCAGTCAGTGAGAGTGAGTCAGTCAGTGAGAGTGAGTGAGTCAGTCAGTGAGAGTGAGTGAGTCAATCAGTGAGAGTGAGTCAGTCAGTGAGAGTGAGTGAGTCAGTGAGAGTGAGTCAGTCAGTGAGAGTGAGTGAGTCAGTGAGAGAGAGAGTGAGTCAGTGAGAGTGACTCAGTCAGTGAGAGTGAGTTTCAGTCAGTGAGAGTGAGTGAGTCAGTCAGTGAGAGTGAGTGAGTCAGTCAGTGAGAGTGAGTGAGTCAGTCAGTGAGAGTGAGTCAGTCAGTGAGAGTAAGTGAGTCAGTCAGTGAGAGTGAGTGAGTCAGTGAGAGTGAGCGAGTCAGTCAGTGAGAGTGAGTGAGTCAGTCAGGGAGACTGAGTCAGTCAGTGAGAGTGCATGAGTCAGTCAGTGAAAGTGAGTGTCAGTCAGTGAGAGTGAGTGTCAGTCAGTGAGAGTGAGTGTCAGTCAGTGAGAGTGAGTGTCAGTCAGTGAGAGTGAGTGAGTCAGTCAGTGAGAGTAAGTGAGTCAGTCAGTGAGAGTGAGTGAGTCAGTCAGTGAGAGTGAGTGAGTCAGCCAGTGAGTCAGCCAGTGAGTCATGCAGTGACTCAGTCAGTGAGAGTGAGCCAGTCAGTGAGAGTGAGTCAGTCAGTGAGAGTGAGTCAGTCAGTGAGTGAGAGTCAGTGAGTCAGTGAGAGTCAGTGAGTCAGTTAGAGTGAGTGAGTCAGTGAGAGTGAGTGAGTCAGTGAGAGTGAGTGAGTCAGTGAGAGTGAGTGAGTGAGTCAGTCAGAGTGAGTAAATCATTGAGAGTGAGTGAGTCAGTGAGAGTGAGTGAGTCAGTGAGAGTGAGTGAGTCAGTCAGTGAGAGTGAGTGAGTCAGTCAGTGAGTGTGAGTGAGTCAGTCAGTAAGAGAGAGAGAGAGTCAGTCAGTGAGAGTGAGTCAGTCAGTGAGAGTGAGTGAGTCAGTGAGTGAGAGTGAGTGAGTCAGTCAGTTAGAATGAGTCAATCAGTGAGAGTGAGTCAGTCAGTGAGAGTGAGTCAGTCAGTGAGAGTGAGTGAGTCAGTGAGAGAGAGAGTGAGTCAGTGAGAGTGAGTGAGTCAGTCAGGGAGACTGAGTCAGTCAGTGAGAGTACGTGAGTCAGTCAGTGAGAGTGAGTGTCAGTCAGTGAGAGTGAGTGTCAGTCAGTGAGAGTTAGTGTCAGTCAGTGAGAGTGAGTCTCAGTCAGTGAGAGTGAGTGAGTCAGTCAGTGAGAGTGAGTGAGTCAGTCAGTGAGAGTGAGTGAGTCAGTCAGTGAGAGTGAGTGAGTCAGCCAGTCAGTCAGCCAGTGGGTCAGTCAGTGACTCAGTCAGTGAGAGTGAGCCAGTCAGTGAGAGTGAGTCAGTCAGTGAGAGTGAGTCAGTCAGTGAGAGTGAGTCAGTGAGAGTGAGTCAGTGAGAGTGAGTGAGTCAGTGAGAGAGAGAGTGAGTCAGTGAGAGTGAGTCAGTCAGTGAGAGTGAGCGAGTCAGTCAGTGAGAGTGAGTGAGTCAGTCAGTGAGAGTGAGTGAGTCAGTGAGAGTGAGTGAGTCAGTCAGGGAGACTGAGTCAGTCAGTGAGAGTACGTGAGTCAGTCAGTGAGAGTGAGTGAGTCAGTCAGTGAGAGTGAGTGAGTGAGTCAGTGAGAGTGAGTAAATCATTGAGAGTGAATGAGTCAGTGAGAGTGAGTGAGTCAGTGAGAGTGAGTGAGTCAGTCAGTGAGAGTGAGTGAGTCAGTCAGTGAGTGTGAGTGAGTCAGTCAGTGAGAGAGAGAGAGTCAGTCAGTGAGAGTGAGTCAGTCAGTGAGAGTGAGTGAGTCAGTCAGTGAGAGTGAGTGAGTCAGTCAGTGAGAGTGAGTCAATCAGTGAGAGTGAGTCAGTCAGTGAGAGTGAGTCAGTCAGTGAGAGTGAGTGAGTCAGTGAGAGAGAGAGTGAGTCAGTGAGAGTGAGTCAGTCAGTGAGGGTGAGCGAGTCAGTCAGTGAGAGTGAGTGAGTCAGTCAGTGAGAGTGAGTGAGTCAGTGAGAGTGAGTGAGTCAGTCAGGGAGACTGAGTCAGTCAGTGAGAGTGAGTGTCAGTCAGTGAGAGTGAGTGTCAGTCAGTGAGAGTGAGTGTCAGTCAGTGAGAGTGAGTGTCAGTCAGTGAGAGTGAGTCTCAGTCAGTGAGAGTGAGTGAGTCAGTCAGTGAGAGTAAGTGAGTCAGTCAGTGAGAGTGAGTGAGTCAGTCAGTGAGAGTGAGTGAGTCAGCCAGTGAGTCAGCCAGTGAGTCATGCAGTGACTCAGTCAGTGAGAGTGAGCCAGTCAGTGAGAGTGAGTCAGTCAGTGAGAGTGAGTCAGTCAGTGAGTGAGAGTCAGTGAGTCAGTGAGAGTCAGTGAGTCAGTTAGAGTGAGTGAGTCAGTGAGAGTGAGTGAGTCAGTGAGAGTGAGTGAGTCAGTGAGAGTGAGTGAGTGAGTCAGTGAGAGTGAGTAAATCATTGAGAGTGAGTGAGTCAGTG
Organism: Triturus cristatus; assembly: GCF_964204655.1. Lineage (NCBI taxonomy): Eukaryota > Metazoa > Chordata > Amphibia > Caudata > Salamandridae > Triturus > Triturus cristatus. The sequence goes on from NC_140579.1 coordinate 201,262,837, forward strand.
AGAGTGAGTGAGTCAGTGAGAGTGAGTGAGTCAGTCAGTGAGAGTGAGTGAGTCAGTCAGTGAGTGTGAGTGAGTCAGTCAGAGAGAGAGAGAGAGAGTCAGTCAGTGAGAGTGAGTCAGTCAGTGAGTGAGTGAGTCAGTGAGTGAGAGTGAGTGAGTCAGTCAGTGAGAGTGAGTCAATCAGTGAGAGTGAGTCAGTCAGTGAGAGTGAGTCAGTCAGTGAGAGTGAGTGAGTCAGTGAGAGAGAGAGTGAGTCAGTGAGAGTGAGTCAGTCAGTGAGAGTGAGCGAGTCAGTCAGTGAGAGTGAGTGAGTCAGTCAGTGAGAGTGAGTGAGTCAGTGAGAGTGAGTGAGTCAGTCAGGGAGACTGAGTCAGCCAGTGAGAGTACGTGAGTCAGTCAGTGAGAGTGAGTGTCAGTCAGTGAGAGTGAGTGTCAGTCAGTGAGAGTTAGTGTCAGTCAGTGAGAGTGAGTCTCAGTCAGTGAGAGTGAGTGAGTCAGTCAGTGAGAGTGAGTGAGTCAGTCAGTGAGAGTGAGTGAGTCAGTCAGTGAGAGTGAGTCAGTCAGTCTGAGAGTAAGTGAGTCAGTCAGTGAGAGTGAGTGAGTCAGTCAGTAAGAGTGAGTGAGTCAGTCAGTGAGAGTGAGTGAGTTAGCCAGGGAGTCAGCCAGTGGGTCAGTCAGTGACTCAGTCAGTGAGAGTGAGCCAGTCAGTGAGAGTGAGTCAGTCAGTGAGAGTGAGTCAGTCAGTGAGAGTGAGTCAGTGAGAGTGAGTCAGTGAGAGGGAGTCAGTCAGTGAGAGTGAGTCAGTCAGTATGTGAGAGTGGGTGAGTGTCAGTGAGAGTGAGTCAGTCAGTGAGAGTCAGTCAGTGAGAGTGAGCAAGCGAGTCAGTGAGAGTGAGTCAGTCAGTCAGTGAGAGTGAGTCAGTCAGTCAGTGAGAGTGAGTCAGTGAGAGTGAGTCAGTGAGTGAGTGAGTCAGTGAGACTGAGTCAGTGAGAGTGAGTCAATTAAAGTGAGTCAGTGAGAGTGAGTCAGTGAGAGTGAGAGTGAGTGAGTCAGTCAGTGAGAGTGAGTGAGTCAGTGAGAGTGAGTCAGTCAGTCAGTGAGAGTGAGTCAGTGAGAGTGAGTCAGTCAGTGAGAGTGAGTCAGTCAGTGAGTCAGTGAGAGTGAGTGAGTCAGTGAGAGTGAGTGAGTCAGTGAGAGTGAGTGAGTGAGTCAGTGAGAGTGAGTGAGTCAGTCAGTGAGAGTGATTGAGTCATTGAGAGTGAGTGAGTCAGTGAGAGTGAGTCAGTCAGTCAGTGAGAGTGAGTCAGTCAGTCAGTGAGAGTGAGTCAGTGAGAGTGAGTCAGTGAGTGAGTGAGTCAGTGAGTGAGAGTGAGTGAGTCAGTCAGTGAGAGTGAGTCAATCAGTGAGAGTGAGTCAGTCAGTGAGAGTGAGTCAGTCAGTGAGAGTGAGTGAGTCAGTGAGAGAGAGAGTGAGTCAGTGAGAGTGAGTCAGTCAGTGAGAATGAGCGAGTCAGTCAGTGAGAGTGAGTGAGTCAGTCAGTGAGAGTGAGTGAGTCAGTGAGAGTGAGTGAGTCAGTCAGGGAGACTGAGTCAGTCAGTGAGAGTACGTGAGTCAGTCAGTGAGAGTGAGTGTCAGTCAGTGAGATTGAGTGTCAGTCAGTGAGAGTTAGTGTCAGTCAGTGAGAGTGAGTCTCAGTCAGTGAGAGTGAGTGAGTCAGTCAGTGAGAGTGAGTGAGTCAGTCAGTGAGAGTGAGTGAGTCAGTCAGTGAGAGTGAGTCAGTCAGTCTGAGAGTAAGTGAGTCAGTCAGTGAGAGTGAGTGAGTCAGTCAGTAAGAGTGAGTGAGTCAGTCAGTGAGAGTGAGTGAGTTAGCCAGTGAGTCAGCCAGTGGGTCAGTCAGTGACTCAGTCAGTGAGAGTGAGCCAGTCAGTGAGAGTGAGTCAGTCAGTGAGAGTGAGTCAGTCAGTGAGAGTGAGTCAGTGAGAGTGAGTCAGTGAGAGGGAGTCAGTCAGTGAGAGTGAGTCAGTCAGTGTGTGAGAGTGGGTGAGTGTCAGTGAGAGTGAGTCAGTCAGTGAGAGTCAGTCAGTGAGAGTGAGCAAGTGAGTCAGTGAGAGTGAGTCAGTCAGTCAGTGAGAGTGAGTCAGTCAGTCAGTGAGAGTGAGTCAGTGAGAGTGAGTCAGTGAGTGAGTGAGTCAGTGAGAGTGAGTCAGTGAGAGTGAGTCAATTAAAGTGAGCCAGTGAGAGTGAGTCAGTGAGAGTGAGAGTGAGTGAGTCAGTCAGTGAGAGTGAGTGAGTCAGTGAGAGTGAGTGAGTCAGTCAGTGAGAGTGAGTCAGTGAGAGTGAGTCAGTCAGTGAGAGTGAGTCAGTCAGTGAGTCAGTGACAGTCAGTGAGTCAGTGAGAGTGAGTGAGTCAGTGAGAGTGAGTGAGTGAGTCAGTGAGAGTGAGTGAGTCAGTCAGTGAGAGTGAGTGAGTCATTGAGAGTGAGTCAGTCAGTGAGAGTGAGTCAGTCAGTCAGTGAGAGTGAGTCAGTCAGTCAGTGAGAGTGAGTCAGTGAGAGTGAGTCAGTGAGTGAGTGAGTCAGTGAGAGTGAGTGAGTCAGTGAGAGTGAGTCAATTAAAGTGAGTCAGTGAGAGTGAGTCAGTGAGAGTGAGAGTGAGAGAGTCAGTCAGTGAGAGTAAGTGAGTCAGTCAGTGAGAGTGAGTGAGTCAGTCAGTGAGAGTGAGTGAGTCAGCCAGTGAGTCAGCCAGTGAGTCATGCAGTGAATCAGTCAGTGAGAGTGAGCCAGTCAGTGAGAGTGAGTCAGTCAGTGAGAGTGAGTCAGTCAGTGAGTGAGAGTCAGTGAGTCAGTGAGAGTCAGTGAGTCAGTTAGAGTGAGTGAGTCAGTGAGAGTGAGTGAGTCAGTGAGAGTGAGTGAGTCAGTGAGAGTGAGTGAGTGAGTCAGTGAGAGTGAGTAAATCATTGAGAGTGAGTGAGTCAGTGAGAGTGAGTGAGTCAGTGAGAGTGAGTGAGTCAGTCAGTGAGAGTGAGTGAGTCAGTCAGTGAGTGTGAGTGAGTCAGTCAGTGAGAGAGAGAGAGAGTCAGTCAGTGAGAGTGAGTCAGTCAGTGAGAGTGTGTGAGTCAGTCAGTGAGAGTGTGTGAGTCAGTCAGTGAGAGTGAGTGAGTCAGTCAGTGAAAGTGAGTCAATCAGTGAGAGTGAGTCAGTCAGTGAGAGTGAGTCAGTCAGTGAGAGTGAGTGAGTGAGTCAGTGAGAGTGAGTCAGTCAGTCAGTGAGTGTGAGTGAGTCAGTCAGTAAGAGAGAGAGAGAGTCAGTCAGTGACAGTGAGTCAGTCAGTGAGAGTGAGTGAGTGAGAGTGAGTGAGTCAGTCAGTTAGAATGAGTCAATCAGTGAGAGTGAGTCAGTCAGTGAGAGTGAGTCAGTCAGTGAGAGTGAGTGAGTCAGTGAGAGAGAGAGTGAGTCAGTGAGAGTGAGTCAGTCAGTGAGAGTGAGCGAGTCAGTCAGTGAGAGTGAGTGAGTCAGTCAGTGAGAGTGAGTGAGTCAGTGAGAGTGAGTGAGTCAGTCAGGGAGACTGAGTCAGTCAGTGAGAGTACGTGAGTCAGTCAGTGAGAGTGAGTGTCAGTCAGTGAGAGTGAGTGTCAGTCAGTGAGAGTGAGTCTCAGTCAGTGAGAGTGAGTGAGTCAGTCAGTGAGAGTGAGTGAGTCAGTCAGTGAGAGTGAGTGAGTCAGTCAGTGAGAGTGAGTGAGTCAGCCAGTGAGTCAGCCAGTGGGTCAGTCAGTGACTCAGTCAGTGAGAGTGAGCCAGTCAGTGAGAGTGAGTCAGTCAGTGAGAGTGAGTCAGTCAGTGAGTGAGAGTCACTGAGTCAGTGAGAGTCAGTGAGTTAGTTAGAGTGAGTGAATCAGTGAGAGTGAGTGAGTCAGTGAGAGTGAGTGAGTGAGTCAGTGAGAGCGAGTGAGTGAGTCAGTGAGAGTGAGTAAATCATTGAGAGTGAGTGAGTCAGTGAGAGTGAGTGAGTCAGTGAGAGTAAATCAGTCAGTCAGTGAGAGTGAGTGAGTCAGTCAGTGAGTGTGAGTGAGTCAGTCAGTGAGAGAGAGAGAGTCAGTCAGTGAGAGTGAGTCAGTCAGTGAGAGTGAGTGAGTCAGTCAGTGAGAGTGAGTGAGTCAGTCAGTGAGAGTGAGTCAGTCAGTGAGAGTGAGTGAGTCAGTGAGAGAGAGAGTGAGTCAGTGAGAGTGAGTCAGTCAGTGAGAGTGAGCGAGTCAGTCAGTGAGAGTGAGTGAGTCAGTCAGTGAGAGTGAGTGAGTCAGTGAGAGTGAGTGAGTCAGTCAGGGAGACTGAGTCAGTCAGTGAGAGTGCGTGAGTCAGTCAGTGAGAGTGAGTGTCAGTCAGTGAGAGTGAGTGTCAGTCAGTGAGAGTGAGTCTCAGTCAGTGAGAGTGAGTGAGTCAGTCAGTGAGAGTGAGTGAGTCAGTCAGTGAGAGTGAGTGAGTCAGTCAGTGAGAGTGAGTCAATCAGTGAGAGTGAGTCAGTCAGTGAGAGTGAGTCAGTCAGTGAGAGTGAATGAGTCAGTCAGTGAGAGTGAGTGAGTCAGTCAGTGAGTGTGAGTGAGTCAGTCAGTAAGAGAGAGAGAGAGAGTCAGTCAGTGAGAGTGAGTCAGTCAGTGAGAGTGAGTGAGTCAGTGAGTGAGAGTGAGTGAGTCAGTCAGTTAGAATGAGTCAATCAGTGAGAGTGAGTCAGTCAGTGAGAGTGAGTCAGTCAGTGAGAGTGAGTCAGTCAGTGAGAGAGAGAGTCAGTCAGTGAGAGTGAGTCAGTCAGTGAGAGTGAGTGAGTCAGTCAGTGAGAGTGAGTGAGTCAATCAGTGAGAGTGAGTCAGTCAGTGAGAGTGAGTGAGTCAGTGAGAGTGAGTCAGTCAGTGAGAGTGAGTGAGTCAGTGAGAGAGAGAGTGAGTCAGTGAGAGTGACTCAGTCAGTGAGAGTGAGTTTCAGTCAGTGAGAGTGAGTGAGTCAGTCAGTGAGAGTGAGTGAGTCAGTCAGTGAGAGTGAGTGAGTCAGTCAGTGAGAGTGAGTCAGTCAGTGAGAGTAAGTGAGTCAGTCAGTGAGAGTGAGTGAGTCAGTGAGAGTGAGCGAGTCAGTCAGTGAGAGTGAGTGAGTCAGTCAGGGAGACTGAGTCAGTCAGTGAGAGTGCATGAGTCAGTCAGTGAAAGTGAGTGTCAGTCAGTGAGAGTGAGTGTCAGTCAGTGAGAGTGAGTGTCAGTCAGTGAGAGTGAGTGTCAGTCAGTGAGAGTGAGTGAGTCAGTCAGTGAGAGTAAGTGAGTCAGTCAGTGAGAGTGAGTGAGTCAGTCAGTGAGAGTGAGTGAGTCAGCCAGTGAGTCAGCCAGTGAGTCATGCAGTGACTCAGTCAGTGAGAGTGAGCCAGTCAGTGAGAGTGAGTCAGTCAGTGAGAGTGAGTCAGTCAGTGAGTGAGAGTCAGTGAGTCAGTGAGAGTCAGTGAGTCAGTTAGAGTGAGTGAGTCAGTGAGAGTGAGTGAGTCAGTGAGAGTGAGTGAGTCAGTGAGAGTGAGTGAGTGAGTCAGTCAGAGTGAGTAAATCATTGAGAGTGAGTGAGTCAGTGAGAGTGAGTGAGTCAGTGAGAGTGAGTGAGTCAGTCAGTGAGAGTGAGTGAGTCAGTCAGTGAGTGTGAGTGAGTCAGTCAGTAAGAGAGAGAGAGAGTCAGTCAGTGAGAGTGAGTCAGTCAGTGAGAGTGAGTGAGTCAGTGAGTGAGAGTGAGTGAGTCAGTCAGTTAGAATGAGTCAATCAGTGAGAGTGAGTCAGTCAGTGAGAGTGAGTCAGTCAGTGAGAGTGAGTGAGTCAGTGAGAGAGAGAGTGAGTCAGTGAGAGTGAGTGAGTCAGTCAGGGAGACTGAGTCAGTCAGTGAGAGTACGTGAGTCAGTCAGTGAGAGTGAGTGTCAGTCAGTGAGAGTGAGTGTCAGTCAGTGAGAGTTAGTGTCAGTCAGTGAGAGTGAGTCTCAGTCAGTGAGAGTGAGTGAGTCAGTCAGTGAGAGTGAGTGAGTCAGTCAGTGAGAGTGAGTGAGTCAGTCAGTGAGAGTGAGTGAGTCAGCCAGTCAGTCAGCCAGTGGGTCAGTCAGTGACTCAGTCAGTGAGAGTGAGCCAGTCAGTGAGAGTGAGTCAGTCAGTGAGAGTGAGTCAGTCAGTGAGAGTGAGTCAGTGAGAGTGAGTCAGTGAGAGTGAGTGAGTCAGTGAGAGAGAGAGTGAGTCAGTGAGAGTGAGTCAGTCAGTGAGAGTGAGCGAGTCAGTCAGTGAGAGTGAGTGAGTCAGTCAGTGAGAGTGAGTGAGTCAGTGAGAGTGAGTGAGTCAGTCAGGGAGACTGAGTCAGTCAGTGAGAGTACGTGAGTCAGTCAGTGAGAGTGAGTGAGTCAGTCAGTGAGAGTGAGTGAGTGAGTCAGTGAGAGTGAGTAAATCATTGAGAGTGAATGAGTCAGTGAGAGTGAGTGAGTCAGTGAGAGTGAGTGAGTCAGTCAGTGAGAGTGAGTGAGTCAGTCAGTGAGTGTGAGTGAGTCAGTCAGTGAGAGAGAGAGAGTCAGTCAGTGAGAGTGAGTCAGTCAGTGAGAGTGAGTGAGTCAGTCAGTGAGAGTGAGTGAGTCAGTCAGAGAGACTGAGTCAGTCAGTGAGAGTGCGTGAGTCAGTCAGTGAGAGTGAGTGTCAGTCAGTGAGAGTGAGTGTCAGTCAGTGAGAGTGAGTGTCAGTCAGTGAGAGTGAGTCTCAGTCAGTGAGAGTGAGTGAGTCAGTCAGTGAGAGTGAGTGAGTCAGTGAGAGTGAGTTAGTCAGTCAGTGAGAGTGAGTCAGTTAGTGAGAGTGAGTGAGTCAGTCAGTGAGAGTGAGTGTCAGTCAGTGAGAGTGAGTCAGTCAGTGAGTGTGAGTGAGTCAGTCAGTGAGAGAGAGAGAGAGTCAGTCAGTGAGAGTGAGTCAGTCAGTGAGAGTGAGTGAGTCAGTCAGTGAGAGTGAGTGAGTCAATCAGTGAGAGTGAGTCAGTCAGTGAGAGTGAGTGAGTCAGTGAGAGTGAGTCAGTCAGTGAGAGTGAGTGAGTCAGTGAGAGAGAGAGTGAGTCAGTGAGAGTGACTCAGTCAGTGAGAGTGAGTTTCAGTCAGTGAGAGTGAGTGAGTCAGTCAGTGAGAGTGAGTGAGTCAGTCAGTGAGAGTGAGTGAGTCAGTCAGTGAGAGTGAGTCAGTCAGTGAGAGTAAGTGAGTCAGTCAGTGAGAGTGAGTGAGTCAGTGAGAGTGAGCGAGTCAGTCAGTGAGAGTGAGTGAGTCAGTCAGGGAGACTGAGTCAGTCAGTGAGAGTGCATGAGTCAGTCAGTGAAAGTGAGTGTCAGTCAGTGAGAGTGAGTGTCAGTCAGTGAGAGTGAGTGTCAGTCAGTGAGAGTGAGTGTCAGTCAGTGAGAGTGAGTGAGTCAGTCAGTGAGAGTAAGTGAGTCAGTCAGTGAGAGTGAGTGAGTCAGTCAGTGAGAGTGAGTGAGTCAGCCAGTGAGTCAGCCAGTGAGTCATGCAGTGACTCAGTCAGTGAGAGTGAGCCAGTCAGTGAGAGTGAGTCAGTCAGGTAGAGTGAGTCAGTCAGTGAGTGAGAGTCAGTGAGTCAGTGAGAGTCAGTGAGTCAGTTAGAGTGAGTGAGTCAGTGAGAGTGAGTGAGTCAGTCAGGGAGACTGAGTCAGTCAGTGAGAGTACGTGAGTCAGTCAGTGAGAGTGAGTGAGTCAGTCAGTGAGAGTGAGTGAGTGAGTCAGTGAGAGTGAGTAAATCATTGAGAGTGAATGAGTCAGTGAGAGTGAGTGAGTCAGTGAGAGTGAGTGAGTCAGTCAGTGAGAGTGAGTGAGTCAGTCAGTGAGTGTGAGTGAGTCAGTCAGTGAGAGAGAGAGAGTCAGTCAGTGAGAGTGAGTCAGTCAGTGAGAGTGAGTGAGTCAGTCAGTGAGAGTGAGTGAGTCAGTCAGTGAGAGTGAGTCAATCAGTGAGAGTGAGTCAGTCAGTGAGAGTGAGTCAGTCAGTGAGAGTGAGTGAGTCAGTGAGAGAGAGAGTGAGTCAGTGAGAGTGAGTCAGTCAGTGAGGGTGAGCGAGTCAGTCAGTGAGAGTGAGTGAGTCAGTCAGTGAGAGTGAGTGAGTCAGTGAGAGTGAGTGAGTCAGTCAGGGAGACTGAGTCAGTCAGTGAGAGTGAGTGTCAGTCAGTGAGAGTGAGTGTCAGTCAGTGAGAGTGAGTGTCAGTCAGTGAGAGTGAGTCTCAGTCAGTGAGAGTGAGTGAGTCAGTCAGTGAGAGTAAGTGAGTCAGTCAGTGAGAGTGAGTGAGTCAGTCAGTGAGAGTGAGTGAGTCAGCCAGTGAGTCAGCCAGTGAGTCATGCAGTGACTCAGTCAGTGAGAGTGAGCCAGTCAGTGAGAGTGAGTCAGTCAGTGAGAGTGAGTCAGTCAGTGAGTGAGAGTGATGGAGTCAGTCAGTGAGTGTGAGTGAGTCAGTCAGTAAGAGAGAGAGAGAGTCAGTCAGTGAGAGTGAGTCAGTCAGTGAGAGTGAGTGAGTCAGTGAGTGAGAGTGAGTGAGTCAGTCAGTTAGAATGAGTCAATCAGTGAGAGTGAGTCAGTCAGTGAGAGTGAGTCAGTCAGTGAGAGTGAGTGAGTCAGTCAGTGAGAGTGAGTGAGTCAATCAGTGAGAGTGAGTCAGTCAGTGAGAGTGAGTGAGTCAGTGAGAGTGAGTCAGTCAGTGAGAGTGAGTGAGTCAGTGAGAGAGAGAGTGAGTCAGTGAGAGTGACTCAGTCAGTGAGAGTGAGTTTCAGTCAGTGAGAGTGAGTGAGTCAGTCAGTGAGAGTGAGTGAGTCAGTCAGTGAGAGTGAGTGAGTCAGTCAGTGAGAGTGAGTCAGTCAGTGAGAGTAAGTGAGTCAGTCAGTGAGAGTGAGTGAGTCAGTGAGAGTGAGCGAGTCAGTCAGTGAGAGTGAGTGAGTCAGTCAGGGAGACTGAGTCAGTCAGTGAGAGTGCATGAGTCAGTCAGTGAAAGTGAGTGTCAGTCAGTGAGAGTGAGTGTCAGTCAGTGAGAGTGAGTGTCAGTCAGTGAGAGTGAGTGTCAGTCAGTGAGAGTGAGTGAGTCAGTCAGTGAGAGTAAGTGAGTCAGTCAGTGAGAGTGAGTGAGTCAGTCAGTGAGAGTGAGTGAGTCAGCCAGTGAGTCAGCCAGTGAGTCATGCAGTGACTCAGTCAGTGAGAGTGAGCCAGTCAGTGAGAGTGAGTCAGTCAGTGAGAGTGAGTCAGTCAGTGAGTGAGAGTCAGTGAGTCAGTGAGAGTCAGTGAGTCAGTTAGAGTGAGTGAGTCAGTGAGAGTGAGTGAGTCAGTCAGGGAGACTGAGTCAGTCAGTGAGAGTACGTGAGTCAGTCAGTGAGAGTGAGTGAGTCAGTCAGTGAGAGTGAGTGAGTGAGTCAGTGAGAGTGAGTAAATCATTGAGAGTGAATGAGTCAGTGAGAGTGAGTGAGTCAGTGAGAGTGAGTGAGTCAGTGAGAGTGAGTGAGTCAGTCAGTGAGTGTGAGTGAGTCAGTCAGTGAGAGAGAGAGAGTCAGTCAGTGAGAGTGAGTCAGTCAGTGAGAGTGAGTGAGTCAGTCAGTGAGAGTGAGTGAGTCAGTCAGTGAGAGTGAGTCAATCAGTGAGAGTGAGTCAGTCAGTGAGAGTGAGTCAGTCAGTGAGAGTGAGTGAGTCAGTGAGAGAGAGAGTGAGTCAGTGAGAGTGAGTCAGTCAGTGAGGGTGAGCGAGTCAGTCAGTGAGAGTGAGTGAGTCAGTCAGTGAGAGTGAGTGAGTCAGTGAGAGTGAGTGAGTCAGTCAGGGAGACTGAGTCAGTCAGTGAGAGTGAGTGTCAGTCAGTGAGAGTGAGTGTCAGTCAGTGAGAGTGAGTGTCAGTCAGTGAGAGTGAGTCTCAGTCAGTGAGAGTGAGTGAGTCAGTCAGTGAGAGTAAGTGAGTCAGTCAGTGAGAGTGAGTGAGTCAGTCAGTGAGAGTGAGTGAGTCAGCCAGTGAGTCAGCCAGTGAGTCATGCAGTGACTCAGTCAGTGAGAGTGAGCCAGTCAGTGAGAGTGAGTCAGTCAGTGAGAGTGAGTCAGTCAGTGAGTGAGAGTCAGTGAGTCAGTGAGAGTCAGTGAGTCAGTTAGAGTGAGTGAGTCAGTGAGAGTGAGTGAGTCAGTGAGAGTGAGTGAGTCAGTGAGAGTGAGTGAGTGAGTCAGTGAGAGTGAGTAAATCATTGAGAGTGAGTGAGTCAGTGAGAGTGAGTGAGCCAGTGAGAGTGAGTGAGTCAGTCAGTGAGAGTGAGTGAGTCAGTCAGTGAGTGTGAGTGAGTCAGTCAGAGAGAGTGAGTGTCAGTCAGTGAGAGTGTCAGTCAGTGAGAGTGAGTGAGTCAGTCAGTGAGAGTGAGTGAGTCAGTCAGTGAGAGTGAGTGAGTGAGTCAGTCAGTGAGAGTGAGTGAGTCAGTGAGAGAGAGAGTGAGTCAGTGAGAGTGAGTCAGTCAGTGAGAGTGAGCGAGTCAGTCAGTGAGAGTGAGTGAGTCAGTCAGTGAGAGTGAGTGAGTCAGTGAGAGTGAGTGAGTCAGTCAGGGAGACTGAGTCAGTCAGTGAGAGTGCGTGAGTCAGTCAGTGAGAGTGAGTGAGTCAGTCAGTGAGAGTGAGTGAGTCAGTCAGTGAGAGTGAGTGAGTCAGTCAGTGAGAGTGAGTCAGTCAGTGAGAGTGAGTGAGTCATTGAGAGTGAGTGAGTCAGTGAGAGTGAGTCAGTCAATCAGTGAGAGTGAGTCAGTCAGTCAGTGAGAGTGAGTCAGTGAGAGTGAGTCAGTGAGTGAGTGAGTCAGTGAGAGTGAGTGAGTCAGTGAGAGTGAGTCAATTAAAGTGAGTCAGTGAGAGTGAGTCAGTGAGAGTGAGAGTGAGGGAGTCAGTCAGTGAGAGTAAGTGAGTCAGTCAGTGAGAGTGAGTGAGTCAGTCAGTGAGAGTGAGTGAGTCAGCCAGTGAGTCAGCCAGTGAGTCATGCAGTGACTCAGTCAGTGAGAGTGAGCCAGTCAGTGAGAGTGAGTCAGTCAGTGAGAGTGAGTCAGTTAGTGAGTGAGAGTCAGTGAGTCAGTGAGAGTCAGTGAGTCAGTTAGAGTGAGTGAGTCAGTGAGAGTGAGTGAGTCAGTGAGAGTGAGTGAGTCAGTGAGAGTGAGTGAGTGAGTCAGTGAGAGTGAGTAAATCATTGAGAGTGAGTGAGTCAGTGAGAGTGAGTGAGTCAGTGAGAGTGAGTGAGTCAGTCAGTGAGAGTGAGTGAGTCAGTCAGTGAGAGTGAGTCAGTCAGGTAGAGTAAGTGAGTCAGTCAGTGAGAGTGAGTGAGTCAGTCAGTGAGAGTGAGTCAGTCAGTGAGAGTGAGTGAGTCAGTGAGAGAGAGAGTGAGTAAGTGAGAGTGAGTCAGTCAGTGAGAGTGAGCAAGTCAGTCAGTGACAGTGAATGAGTCAGTCAGTGAGAGTGAGTGAGTCAGTGAGAGTGAGTGAGTCAGTCAGGGAGACTGAGTCAGTCAGTGAGAGTGCGTGAGTCAGTCAGTGAGAGTGAGTGTCAGTCAGTGAGAGTGAGTGTCAGGCAGTGAGAGTGAGTGTCAGTCAGTGAGAGTGAGTCTCAGTCAGTGAGAGTGAGTAAGTCAGTCAGTGAGAGTGAGTGAGTCAATGAGAGTGAGTGAGTCAGTCAGTGAGAGTGAGTCAGTCAGTGAGAGTGAGTGAGTCAGTCAGTGAGAGTGAGTGTCATTCAGTGAGAGTGAGTGTCAGTCAGTGAGAGTGAGTCTCAGTCAGTGAGAGTAAGTGAGTCAGTCAGTGAGAGTGAGTGAGTCAGTCAGTGAGAGTGAGTGAGTCCGTCAATGAGAGTGAGTAAGTCAGTCAGTGAGAGTGAGTGAGTCAGCCAGTGAGTCAGCCAGTTAGTCAGTCAGTGACTCAGTCAGTGAGAGTGAACCAGTCAGTGAGAGTGAGTCAGTCAGTGAGAGTGAGTCAGTCAGTGAGAGTGAGTCAGTCAGTGAGAGTCAGTGAGTCAGTGAGAGTCAGTGAGTCAGTGAGAGTGAGTGAGTCAGTGAGAGTGAGTGAGTGAGTCAGTGAGAGTGAGTGAGTGAGTCAGTGAGAGTGAATGAGTCATTGAGAGTGAGTGAGTCAGTGAGAGTGAGTGAGTCAGTGAGAGTGAGTGAATCAGTCAGTGAGAGTGAGTCAGTCAGTGAGTGTGAGTGAGTCAGTCAGTGAGAGAGAGAGAGTCAGTCAGTGAGAGTGAGTCAGTCAGTGAGAGTGAGTGAGTCAGTCAGTGAGAGTGAGTGAGTCAATCAGTGAGAGTGAGTCAGTCAGTGAGAGTGAGTGAGTCAGTGAGAGTGAGTCAGTCAGTGAGAGTGAGTGAGTCAGTGAGAGAGAGAGTGAGTCAGTGAGAGTGACTCAGTCAGTGAGAGTGAGTTTCAGTCAGTGAGAGTGAGTGAGTCAGTCAGTGAGAGTGAGTGAGTCAGTCAGTGAGAGTGAGTGAGTCAGTCAGTGAGAGTGAGTCAGTCAGTGAGAGTAAGTGAGTCAGTCAGTGAGAGTGAGTGAGTCAGTGAGAGTGAGCGAGTCAGTCAGTGAGAGTGAGTGAGTCAGTCAGGGAGACTGAGTCAGTCAGTGAGAGTGCATGAGTCAGTCAGTGAAAGTGAGTGTCAGTCAGTGAGAGTGAGTGTCAGTCAGTGAGAGTGAGTGTCAGTCAGTGAGAGTGAGTGTCAGTCAGTGAGAGTGAGTGAGTCAGTCAGTGAGAGTAAGTGAGTCAGTCAGTGAGAGTGAGTGAGTCAGTCAGTGAGAGTGAGTGAGTCAGCCAGTGAGTCAGCCAGTGAGTCATGCAGTGACTCAGTCAGTGAGAGTGAGCCAGTCAGTGAGAGTGAGTCAGTCAGTGAGAGTGAGTCAGTCAGTGAGTGAGAGTCAGTGAGTCAGTGAGAGTCAGTGAGTCAGTTAGAGTGAGTGAGTCAGTGAGAGTGAGTGAGTCAGTCAGGGAGACTGAGTCAGTCAGTGAGAGTACGTGAGTCAGTCAGTGAGAGTGAGTGAGTCAGTCAGTGAGAGTGAGTGAGTGAGTCAGTGAGAGTGAGTCAATCAGTGAGAGTGAGTCAGTCAGTGAGAGTGAGTCAGTCAGTGAGAGTGAGTGAGTCAGTGAGAGAGAGAGTGAGTCAGTGAGAGTGAGTCAGTCAGTGAGGGTGAGCGAGTCAGTCAGTGAGAGTGAGTGAGTCAGTCAGTGAGAGTGAGTGAGTCAGTGAGAGTGAGTGAGTCAGTCAGGGAGACTGAGTCAGTCAGTGAGAGTGAGTGTCAGTCAGTGAGAGTGAGTGTCAGTCAGTGAGAGTGAGTGTCAGTCAGTGAGAGTGAGTCTCAGTCAGTGAGAGTGAGTGAGTCAGTCAGTGAGAGTAAGTGAGTCAGTCAGTGAGAGTGAGTGAGTCAGTCAGTGAGAGTGAGTGAGTCAGCCAGTGAGTCAGCCAGTGAGTCATGCAGTGACTCAGTCAGTGAGAGTGAGCCAGTCAGTGAGAGTGAGTCAGTCAGTGAGAGTGAGTCAGTCAGTGAGTGAGAGTCAGTGAGTCAGTGAGAGTCAGTGAGTCAGTTAGAGTGAGTGAGTCAGTGAGAGTGAGTGAGTCAGTGAGAGTGAGTGAGTCAGTGAGAGTGAGTGAGTGAGTCAGTGAGAGTGAGTAAATCATTGAGAGTGAGTGAGTCAGTGAGAGTGAGTGAGTCAGTGAGAGTGAGTGAGTCAGTCAGTGAGAGTGAGTGAGTCAGTCAGTGAGTGTGAGTGAGTCAGTCAGAGAGAGTGAGTGTCAGTCAGTGAGAGTGTCAGTCAGTGAGAGTGAGTGAGTCAGTCAGTGAGAGTGAGTGAGTCAGTCAGTGAGAGTGAGTGAGTGAGTCAGTCAGTGAGAGTGAGTGAGTCAGTGAGAGAGAGAGTGAGTCAGTGAGAGTGAGTCAGTCAGTGAGAGTGAGCGAGTCAGTCAGTGAGAGTGAGTGAGTCAGTCAGTGAGAGTGAGTGAGTCAGTGAGAGTGAGTGAGTCAGTCAGGGAGACTGAGTCAGTCAGTGAGAGTGCGTGAGTCAGTCAGTGAGAGTGAGTGAGTCAGTCAGTGAGAGTGAGTGAGTCAGTCAGTGAGAGTGAGTGAGTCAGTCAGTGAGAGTGAGTCAGTCAGTGAGAGTGAGTGAGTCATTGAGAGTGAGTGAGTCAGTGAGAGTGAGTCAGTCAATCAGTGAGAGTGAGTCAGTCAGTCAGTGAGAGTGAGTGAGTGAGAGTGAGTCAGTGAGTGAGTGAGTCAGTGAGAGTGAGTGAGTCAGTGAGAGTGAGTCAATTAAAGTGAGTCAGTGAGAGTGAGTCAGTGAGAGTGAGAGTGAGGGAGTCAGTCAGTGAGAGTAAGTGAGTCAGTCAGTGAGAGTGAGTGAGTCAGTCAGTGAGAGTGAGTGAGTCAGCCAGTGAGTCATGCAGTGACTCAGTCAGTGAGAGTGAGCCAGTCAGTGAGAGTGAGTCAGTCAGTGAGAGTGAGTCAGTTAGTGAGTGAGAGTCAGTGAGTCAGTGAGAGTCAGTGAGTCAGTTAGAGTGAGTGAGTCAGTGAGAGTGAGTGAGTCAGTGAGAGTGAGTGAGTCAGTGAGAGTGAGTGAGTGAGTCAGTGAGAGTGAGTAAATCATTGAGAGTGAGTGAGTCAGTGAGAGTGAGTGAGTCAGTGAGAGTGAGTGAGTCAGTCAGTGAGAGTGAGTGAGTCAGTCAGTGAGAGTGAGTCAGTCAGGTAGAGTAAGTGAGTCAGTCAGTGAGAGTGAGTGAGTCAGTCAGTGAGAGTGAGTCAGTCAGTGAGAGTGAGTGAGTCAGTGAGAGAGAGAGTGAGTAAGTGAGAGTGAGTCAGTCAGTGAGAGTGAGCAAGTCAGTCAGTGACAGTGAATGAGTCAGTCAGTGAGAGTGAGTGAGTCAGTGAGAGTGAGTGAGTCAGTCAGGGAGACTGAGTCAGTCAGTGAGAGTGCGTGAGTCAGTCAGTGAGAGTGAGTGTCAGTCAGTGAGAGTGAGTGTCAGGCAGTGAGAGTGAGTGTCAGTCAGTGAGAGTGAGTCTCAGTCAGTGAGTGAGTAAGTCAGTCAGTGAGAGTGAGTGAGTCAATGAGAGTGAGTGAGTCAGTCAGTGAGAGTGAGTCAGTCAGTGAGAGTGAGTGAGTCAGTCAGTGAGAGTGAGTGTCATTCAGTGAGAGTGAGTGTCAGTCAGTGAGAGTGAGTCTCAGTCAGTGAGAGTAAGTGAGTCAGTCAGTGAGAGTGAGTGAGTCAGTCAGTGAGAGTGAGTGAGTCCGTCAATGAGAGTGAGTAAGTCAGTCAGTGAGAGTGAGTGAGTCAGCCAGTGAGTCAGCCAGTTAGTCAGTCAGTGACTCAGTCAGTGAGAGTGAACCAGTCAGTGAGAGTGAGTCAGTCAGTGAGAGTGAGTCAGTCAGTGAGAGTGAGTCAGTCAGTGAGAGTCAGTGAGTCAGTGAGAGTCAGTGAGTCAGTGAGAGTGAGTGAGTCAGTGAGAGTGAGTGAGTGAGTCAGTGAGAGTGAGTGAGTGAGTCAGTGAGAGTGAATGAGTCATTGAGAGTGAGTGAGTCAGTGAGAGTGAGTGAGTCAGTGAGAGTGAGTGAATCAGTCAGTGAGAGTGAGTCAGTCAGTGAGTGTGAGTGAGTCAGTCAGTGAGAGAGAGAGAGAGTCAGTCAGTGAGAGTGAGTCAGTCAGTGAGAGTGAGTGAGTCAGTCAGTGAGAGTGAGTGAGTCAATCAGTGAGAGTGAGTGAGTCAGTGAGAGTGAGTGAGTCAGTGAGAGTGAGTCAGTCAGTGAGAGTGAGTGAGTCAGTGAGAGAGAGAGTGAGTCAGTGAGAGTGACTCAGTCAGTGAGAGTGAGTTTCAGTCAGTGAGAGTGAGTGAGTCAGTCAGTGAGAGTGAGTGAGTCAGTCAGTGAGAGTGAGTGAGTCAGTCAGTGAGAGTGAGTCAGTCAGTGAGAGTAAGTGAGTCAGTCAGTGAGAGTGAGTGAGTCAGTGAGAGTGAGCGAGTCAGTCAGTGAGAGTGAGTGAGTCAGTCAGGGAGACTGAGTCAGTCAGTGAGAGTGCATGAGTCAGTCAGTGAAAGTGAGTGTCAGTCAGTGAGAGTGAGTGTCAGTCAGTGAGAGTGAGTGTCAGTCAGTGAGAGTGAGTGTCAGTCAGTGAGAGTGAGTGAGTCAGTCAGTGAGAGTAAGTGAGTCAGTCAGTGAGAGTGAGTGAGTCAGTCAGTGAGAGTGAGTGAGTCAGCCAGTGAGTCAGCCAGTGAGTCATGCAGTGACTCAGTCAGTGAGAGTGAGCCAGTCAGTGAGAGTGAGTCAGTCAGTGAGAGTGAGTCAGTCAGTGAGTGAGAGTCAGTGAGTCAGTGAGAGTCAGTGAGTCAGTTAGAGTGAGTGAGTCAGTGAGAGTGAGTGAGTCAGTCAGGGAGACTGAGTCAGTCAGTGAGAGTACGTGAGTCAGTCAGTGAGAGTGAGTGAGTCAGTCAGTGAGAGTGAGTGAGTGAGTCAGTGAGAGTGAGTAAATCATTGAGAGTGAATGAGTCAGTGAGAGTGAGTGAGTCAGTGAGAGTGAGTGAGTCAGTCAGTGAGAGTGAGTGAGTCAGTCAGTGAGTGTGAGTGAGTCAGTCAGTGAGAGAGAGAGAGTCAGTCAGTGAGAGTGAGTCAGTCAGTGAGAGTGAGTGAGTCAGTCAGTGAGAGTGAGTGAGTCAGTCAGTGAGAGTGAGTCAATCAGTGAGAGTGAGTCAGTCAGTGAGAGTGAGTCAGTCAGTGAGAGTGAGTGAGTCAGTGAGAGAGAGAGTGAGTCAGTGAGAGTGAGTCAGTCAGTGAGGGTGAGCGAGTCAGTCAGTGAGAGTGAGTGAGTCAGTCAGTGAGAGTGAGTGAGTCAGTGAGAGTGAGTGAGTCAGTCAGGGAGACTGAGTCAGTCAGTGAGAGTGAGTGTCAGTCAGTGAGAGTGAGTGTCAGTCAGTGAGAGTGAGTGTCAGTCAGTGAGAGTGAGTCTCAGTCAGTGAGAGTGAGTGAGTCAGTCAGTGAGAGTAAGTGAGTCAGTCAGTGAGAGTGAGTGAGTCAGTCAGTGAGAGTGAGTGAGTCAGCCAGTGAGTCAGCCAGTGAGTCATGCAGTGACTCAGTCAGTGAGAGTGAGCCAGTCAGTGAGAGTGAGTCAGTCAGTGAGAGTGAGTCAGTCAGTGAGTGAGAGTCAGTGAGTCAGTGAGAGTCAGTGAGTCAGTTAGAGTGAGTGATTCAGTGAGAGTGAGTGAGTCAGTGAGAGTGAGTGAGTCAGTGAGAGTGAGTGAGTGAGTCAGTGAGAGTGAGTAAATCATTGAGAGTGAGTGAGTCAGTGAGAGTGAGTGAGTCAGTGAGAGTGAGTGAGTCAGTCAGTGAGAGTGAGTGAGTCAGTCAGTGAGTGTGAGTGAGTCAGTCAGAGAGAGTGAGTGTCAGTCAGTGAGAGTGTCAGTCAGTGAGAGTGAGTGAGTCAGTCAGTGAGAGTGAGTGAGTCAGTCAGTGAGAGTGAGTGAGTGAGTCAGTCAGTGAGAGTGAGTGAGTCAGTGAGAGAGAGAGTGAGTCAGTGAGAGTGAGTCAGTCAGTGAGAGTGAGCGAGTCAGTCAGTGAGAGTGAGTGAGTCAGTCAGTGAGAGTGAGTGAGTCAGTGAGAGTGAGTGAGTCAGTCAGGGAGACTGAGTCAGTCAGTGAGAGTGCGTGAGTCAGTCAGTGAGAGTGAGTGAGTCAGTCAGTGAGAGTGAGTGAGTCAGTCAGTGAGAGTGAGTGAGTCAGTCAGTGAGAGTGAGTCAGTCAGTGAGAGTGAGTGAGTCATTGAGAGTGAGTGAGTCAGTGAGAGTGAGTCAGTCAATCAGTGAGAGTGAGTCAGTCAGTCAGTGAGAGTGAGTCAGTGAGAGTGAGTCAGTGAGTGAGTGAGTCAGTGAGAGTGAGTGAGTCAGTGAGAGTGAGTCAATTAAAGTGAGTCAGTGAGAGTGAGTCAGTGAGAGTGAGAGTGAGGGAGTCAGTCAGTGAGAGTAAGTGAGTCAGTCAGTGAGAGTGAGTGAGTCAGTCAGTGAGAGTGAGTGAGTCAGCCAGTGAGTCAGCCAGTGAGTCATGCAGTGACTCAGTCAGTGAGAGTGAGCCAGTCAGTGAGAGTGAGTCAGTCAGTGAGAGTGAGTCAGTTAGTGAGTGAGAGTCAGTGAGTCAGTGAGAGTCAGTGAGTCAGTTAGAGTGAGTGAGTCAGTGAGAGTGAGTGAGTCAGTGAGAGTGAGTGAGTCAGTGAGAGTGAGTGAGTGAGTCAGTGAGAGTGAGTAAATCATTGAGAGTGAGTGAGTCAGTGAGAGTGAGTGAGTCAGTGAGAGTGAGTGAGTCAGTCAGTGAGAGTGAGTGAGTCAGTCAGTGAGAGTGAGTCAGTCAGGTAGAGTAAGTGAGTCAGTCAGTGAGAGTGAGTGAGTCAGTCAGTGAGAGTGAGTCAGTCAGTGAGAGTGAGTGAGTCAGTGAGAGAGAGAGTGAGTAAGTGAGAGTGAGTCAGTCAGTGAGAGTGAGCAAGTCAGTCAGTGACAGTGAATGAGTCAGTCAGTGAGAGTGAGTGAGTCAGTGAGAGTGAGTGAGTCAGTCAGGGAGACTGAGTCAGTCAGTGAGAGTGCGTGAGTCAGTCAGTGAGAGTGAGTGTCAGTCAGTGAGAGTGAGTGTCAGGCAGTGAGAGTGAGTGAGTCAATGAGAGTGAGTGAGTCAGTCAGTGAGAGTGAGTCAGTCAGTGAGAGTGAGTGAGTCAGTCAGTGAGAGTGAGTGTCATTCAGTGAGAGTGAGTGTCAGTCAGTGAGAGTGAGTCTCAGTCAGTGAGAGTAAGTGAGTCAGTCAGTGAGAGTGAGTGAGTCAGTCAGTGAGAGTGAGTGAGTCCGTCAATGAGAGTGAGTAAGTCAGTCAGTGAGAGTGAGTGAGTCAGCCAGTGAGTCAGCCAGTTAGTCAGTCAGTGACTCAGTCAGTGAGAGTGAACCAGTCAGTGAGAGTGAGTCAGTCAGTGAGAGTGAGTCAGTCAGTGAGAGTGAGTCAGTCAGTGAGAGTCAGTGAGTCAGTGAGAGTCAGTGAGTCAGTGAGAGTGAGTGAGTCAGTGAGAGTGAGTGAGTGAGTCAGTGAGAGTGAGTGAGTGAGTCAGTGAGAGTGAATGAGTCATTGAGAGTGAGTGAGTCAGTGAGAGTGAGTGAGTCAGTGAGAGTGAGTGAATCAGTCAGTGAGAGTGAGTCAGTCAGTGAGTGTGAGTGAGTCAGTCAGTGAGAGAGAGAGAGAGTCAGTCAGTGAGAGTGAGTGAGTCAGTGAGAGTGAGTGAGTCAGTCAGTGAGAGTGAGTGAGTCAATCAGTGAGAGTGAGTCAGTCAGTGAGAGTGAGTGAGTCAGTGAGAGTGAGTCAGTCAGTGAGAGTGAGTGAGTCAGTGAGAGAGAGAGTGAGTCAGTGAGAGTGACTCAGTCAGTGAGAGTGAGTTTCAGTCAGTGAGAGTGAGTGAGTCAGTCAGTGAGAGTGAGTGAGTCAGTCAGTGAGAGTGAGTGAGTCAGTCAGTGAGAGTGAGTCAGTCAGTGAGAGTAAGTGAGTCAGTCAGTGAGAGTGAGTGAGTCAGTGAGAGTGAGCGAGTCAGTCAGTGAGAGTGAGTGAGTCAGTCAGGGAGACTGAGTCAGTCAGTGAGAGTGCATGAGTCAGTCAGTGAAAGTGAGTGTCAGTCAGTGAGAGTGAGTGTCAGTCAGTGAGAGTGAGTGTCAGTCAGTGAGAGTGAGTGTCAGTCAGTGAGAGTGAGTGAGTCAGTCAGTGAGAGTAAGTGAGTCAGTCAGTGAGAGTGAGTGAGTCAGTCAGTGAGAGTGAGTGAGTCAGCCAGTGAGTCAGCCAGTGAGTCATGCAGTGACTCAGTCAGTGAGAGTGAGCCAGTCAGTGAGAGTGAGTCAGTCAGTGAGAGTGAGTCAGTCAGTGAGTGAGAGTCAGTGAGTCAGTGAGAGTCAGTGAGTCAGTTAGAGTGAGTGAGTCAGTGAGAGTGAGTGAGTCAGTGAGAGTGAGTGAGTCAGTGAGAGTGAGTGAGTGAGTCAGTCAGAGTGAGTAAATCATTGAGAGTGAGTGAGTCAGTGAGAGTGAGTGAGTCAGTGAGAGTGAGTGAGTCAGTCAGTGAGAGTGAGTGAGTCAGTCAGTGAGTGTGAGTGAGTCAGTCAGTAAGAGAGAGAGAGAGTCAGTCAGTGAGAGTGAGTCAGTCAGTGAGAGTGAGTGAGTCAGTGAGTGAGAGTGAGTGAGTCAGTCAGTTAGAATGAGTCAATCAGTGAGAGTGAGTCAGTCAGTGAGAGTGAGTCAGTCAGTGAGAGTGAGTGAGTCAGTGAGAGAGAGAGTGAGTCAGTGAGAGTGAGTGAGTCAGTCAGGGAGACTGAGTCAGTCAGTGAGAGTACGTGAGTCAGTCAGTGAGAGTGAGTGTCAGTCAGTGAGAGTGAGTGTCAGTCAGTGAGAGTTAGTGTCAGTCAGTGAGAGTGAGTCTCAGTCAGTGAGAGTGAGTGAGTCAGTCAGTGAGAGTGAGTGAGTCAGTCAGTGAGAGTGAGTGAGTCAGTCAGTGAGAGTGAGTGAGTCAGCCAGTCAGTCAGCCAGTGGGTCAGTCAGTGACTCAGTCAGTGAGAGTGAGCCAGTCAGTGAGAGTGAGTCAGTCAGTGAGAGTGAGTCAGTCAGTGAGAGTGAGTCAGTGAGAGTGAGTCAGTGAGAGTGAGTGAGTCAGTGAGAGAGAGAGTGAGTCAGTGAGAGTGAGTCAGTCAGTGAGAGTGAGCGAGTCAGTCAGTGAGAGTGAGTGAGTCAGTCAGTGAGAGTGAGTGAGTCAGTGAGAGTGAGTGAGTCAGTCAGGGAGACTGAGTCAGTCAGTGAGAGTACGTGAGTCAGTCAGTGAGAGTGAGTGAGTCAGTCAGTGAGAGTGAGTGAGTGAGTCAGTGAGAGTGAGTAAATCATTGAGAGTGAATGAGTCAGTGAGAGTGAGTGAGTCAGTGAGAGTGAGTGAGTCAGTCAGTGAGAGTGAGTGAGTCAGTCAGTGAGTGTGAGTGAGTCAGTCAGTGAGAGAGAGAGAGTCAGTCAGTGAGAGTGAGTCAGTCAGTGAGAGTGAGTGAGTCAGTCAGTGAGAGTGAGTGAGTCAGTCAGTGAGAGTGAGTCAATCAGTGAGAGTGAGTCAGTCAGTGAGAGTGAGTCAGTCAGTGAGAGTGAGTGAGTCAGTGAGAGAGAGAGTGAGTCAGTGAGAGTGAGTCAGTCAGTGAGGGTGAGCGAGTCAGTCAGTGAGAGTGAGTGAGTCAGTCAGTGAGAGTGAGTGAGTCAGTGAGAGTGAGTGAGTCAGTCAGGGAGACTGAGTCAGTCAGTGAGAGTGAGTGTCAGTCAGTGAGAGTGAGTGTCAGTCAGTGAGAGTGAGTGTCAGTCAGTGAGAGTGAGTGTCAGTCAGTGAGAGTGAGTCTCAGTCAGTGAGAGTGAGTGAGTCAGTCAGTGAGAGTAAGTGAGTCAGTCAGTGAGAGTGAGTGAGTCAGTCAGTGAGAGTGAGTGAGTCAGCCAGTGAGTCAGCCAGTGAGTCATGCAGTGACTCAGTCAGTGAGAGTGAGCCAGTCAGTGAGAGTGAGTCAGTCAGTGAGAGTGAGTCAGTCAGTGAGTGAGAGTCAGTGAGTCAGTGAGAGTCAGTGAGTCAGTTAGAGTGAGTGAGTCAGTGAGAGTGAGTGAGTCAGTGAGAGTGAGTGAGTCAGTGAGAGTGAGTGAGTGAGTCAGTGAGAGTGAGTAAATCATTGAGAGTGAGTGAGTCAGTGAGAGTGAGTGAGTCAGTGAGAGTGAGTGAGTCAGTCAGTGAGAGTGAGTGAGTCAGTCAGTGAGTGTGAGTGAGTCAGTCAGAGAGAGAGAGAGAGAGTCAGTCAGTGAGAGTGAGTCAGTCAGTGAGTGAGTGAGTCAGTGAGTGAGAGTGAGTGAGTCAGTCAGTGAGAGTGAGTCAATCAGTGAGAGTGAGTCAGTCAGTGAGAGTGAGTCAGTCAGTGAGAGTGAGTGAGTCAGTGAGAGAGAGAGTGAGTCAGTGAGAGTGAGTCAGTCAGTGAGAGTGAGCGAGTCAGTCAGTGAGAGTGAGTGAGTCAGTCAGTGAGAGTGAGTGAGTCAGTGAGAGTGAGTGAGTCAGTCAGGGAGACTGAGTCAGCCAGTGAGAGTACGTGAGTCAGTCAGTGAGAGTGAGTGTCAGTCAGTGAGAGTGAGTGTCAGTCAGTGAGAGTTAGTGTCAGTCAGTGAGAGTGAGTCTCAGTCAGTGAGAGTGAGTGAGTCAGTCAGTGAGAGTGAGTGAGTCAGTCAGTGAGAGTGAGTGAGTCAGTCAGTGAGAGTGAGTCAGTCAGTCTGAGAGTAAGTGAGTCAGTCAGTGAGAGTGAGTGAGTCAGTCAGTAAGAGTGAGTGAGTCAGTCAGTGAGAGTGAGTGAGTTAGCCAGGGAGTCAGCCAGTGGGTCAGTCAGTGACTCAGTCAGTGAGAGTGAGCCAGTCAGTGAGAGTGAGTCAGTCAGTGAGAGTGAGTCAGTCAGTGAGAGTGAGTCAGTGAGAGTGAGTCAGTGAGAGGGAGTCAGTCAGTGAGAGTGAGTCAGTCAGTATGTGAGAGTGGGTGAGTGTCAGTGAGAGTGAGTCAGTCAGTGAGAGTCAGTCAGTGAGAGTGAGCAAGCGAGTCAGTGAGAGTGAGTCAGTCAGTCAGTGAGAGTGAGTCAGTCAGTCAGTGAGAGTGAGTCAGTGAGAGTGAGTCAGTGAGTGAGTGAGTCAGTGAGACTGAGTCAGTGAGAGTGAGTCAATTAAAGTGAGTCAGTGAGAGTGAGTCAGTGAGAGTGAGAGTGAGTGAGTCAGTCAGTGAGAGTGAGTGAGTCAGTGAGAGTGAGTCAGTCAGTCAGTGAGAGTGAGTCAGTGAGAGTGAGTCAGTCAGTGAGAGTGAGTCAGTCAGTGAGTCAGTGAGAGTGAGTGAGTCAGTGAGAGTGAGTGAGTCAGTGAGAGTGAGTGAGTGAGTCAGTGAGAGTGAGTGAGTCAGTCAGTGAGAGTGATTGAGTCATTGAGAGTGAGTGAGTCAGTGAGAGTGAGTCAGTCAGTCAGTGAGAGTGAGTCAGTCAGTCAGTGAGAGTGAGTCAGTGAGAGTGAGTCAGTGAGTGAGTGAGTCAGTGAGTGAGAGTGAGTGAGTCAGTCAGTGAGAGTGAGTCAATCAGTGAGAGTGAGTCAGTCAGTGAGAGTGAGTCAGTCAGTGAGAGTGAGTGAGTCAGTGAGAGAGAGAGTGAGTCAGTGAGAGTGAGTCAGTCAGTGAGAATGAGCGAGTCAGTCAGTGAGAGTGAGTGAGTCAGTCAGTGAGAGTGAGTGAGTCAGTGAGAGTGAGTGAGTCAGTCAGGGAGACTGAGTCAGTCAGTGAGAGTACGTGAGTCAGTCAGTGAGAGTGAGTGTCAGTCAGTGAGATTGAGTGTCAGTCAGTGAGAGTTAGTGTCAGTCAGTGAGAGTGAGTCTCAGTCAGTGAGAGTGAGTGAGTCAGTCAGTGAGAGTGAGTGAGTCAGTCAGTGAGAGTGAGTGAGTCAGTCAGTGAGAGTGAGTCAGTCAGTCTGAGAGTAAGTGAGTCAGTCAGTGAGAGTGAGTGAGTCAGTCAGTAAGAGTGAGTGAGTCAGTCAGTGAGAGTGAGTGAGTTAGCCAGTGAGTCAGCCAGTGGGTCAGTCAGTGACTCAGTCAGTGAGAGTGAGCCAGTCAGTGAGAGTGAGTCAGTCAGTGAGAGTGAGTCAGTCAGTGAGAGTGAGTCAGTGAGAGTGAGTCAGTGAGAGGGAGTCAGTCAGTGAGAGTGAGTCAGTCAGTGTGTGAGAGTGGGTGAGTGTCAGTGAGAGTGAGTCAGTCAGTGAGAGTCAGTTAGTGAGAGTGAGCAAGTGAGTCAGTGAGAGTGAGTCAGTCAGTCAGTGAGAGTGAGTCAGTCAGTCAGTGAGAGTGAGTCAGTGAGAGTGAGTCAGTGAGTGAGTGAGTCAGTGAGACTGAGTCAGTGAGAGTGAGTCAATTAAAGTGAGCCAGTGAGAGTGAGTCAGTGAGAGTGAGAGTGAGTGAGTCAGTCAGTGAGAGTGAGTGAGTCAGTGAGAGTGAGTGAGTCAGTCAGTGAGAGTGAGTCAGTGAGAGTGAGTCAGTCAGTGAGAGTGAGTCAGTCAGTGAGTCAGTGACAGTCAGTGAGTCAGTGAGAGTGAGTGAGTCAGTGAGAGTGAGTGAGTGAGTCAGTGAGAGTGAGTGAGTCAGTCAGTGAGAGTGAGTGAGTCATTGAGAGTGAGTCAGTCAGTGAGAGTGAGTCAGTCAGTCAGTGAGAGTGAGTCAGTCAGTCAGTGAGAGTGAGTCAGTGAGAGTGAGTCAGTGAGTGAGTGAGTCAGTGAGAGTGAGTGAGTCAGTGAGAGTGAGTCAATTAAAGTGAGTCAGTGAGAGTGAGTCAGTGAGAGTGAGAGTGAGAGAGTCAGTCAGTGAGAGTAAGTGAGTCAGTCAGTGAGAGTGAGTGAGTCAGTCAGTGAGAGTGAGTGAGTCAGCCAGTGAGTCAGCCAGTGAGTCATGCAGTGAATCAGTCAGTGAGAGTGAGCCAGTCAGTGAGAGTGAGTCAGTCAGTGAGAGTGAGTCAGTCAGTGAGTGAGAGTCAGTGAGTCAGTGAGAGTCAGTGAGTCAGTTAGAGTGAGTGAGTCAGTGAGAGTGAGTGAGTCAGTGAGAGTGAGTGAGTCAGTGAGAGTGAGTGAGTGAGTCAGTGAGAGTGAGTAAATCATTGAGAGTGAGTGAGTCAGTGAGAGTGAGTGAGTCAGTGAGAGTGAGTGAGTCAGTCAGTGAGAGTGAGTGAGTCAGTCAGTGAGTGTGAGTGAGTCAGTCAGTGAGAGAGAGAGAGAGTCAGTCAGTGAGAGTGAGTCAGTCAGTGAGAGTGTGTGAGTCAGTCAGTGAGAGTGAGTGAGTCAGTCAGTGAAAGTGAGTCAATCAGTGAGAGTGAGTCAGTCAGTGAGAGTGAGTCAGTCAGTGAGAGTGAGTGAGTGAGTCAGTGAGAGTGAGTCAGTCAGTCAGTGAGTGTGAGTGAGTCAGTCAGTAAGAGAGAGAGAGAGTCAGTCAGTGACAGTGAGTCAGTCAGTGAGAGTGAGTGAGTGAGAGTGAGTGAGTCAGTCAGTTAGAATGAGTCAATCAGTGAGAGTGAGTCAGTCAGTGAGAGTGAGTCAGTCAGTGAGAGTGAGTGAGTCAGTGAGAGAGAGAGTGAGTCAGTGAGAGTGAGTCAGTCAGTGAGAGTGAGCGAGTCAGTCAGTGAGAGTGAGTGAGTCAGTCAGTGAGAGTGAGTGAGTCAGTGAGAGTGAGTGAGTCAGTCAGGGAGACTGAGTCAGTCAGTGAGAGTACGTGAGTCAGTCAGTGAGAGTGAGTGTCAGTCAGTGAGAGTGAGTGTCAGTCAGTGAGAGTGAGTCTCAGTCAGTGAGAGTGAGTGAGTCAGTCAGTGAGAGTGAGTGAGTCAGTCAGTGAGAGTGAGTGAGTCAGTCAGTGAGAGTGAGTGAGTCAGCCAGTGAGTCAGCCAGTGGGTCAGTCAGTGACTCAGTCAGTGAGAGTGAGCCAGTCAGTGAGAGTGAGTCAGTCAGTGAGAGTGAGTCAGTCAGTGAGTGAGAGTCACTGAGTCAGTGAGAGTCAGTGAGTCAGTTAGAGTGAGTGAATCAGTGAGAGTGAGTGAGTCAGTGAGAGTGAGTGAGTGAGTCAGTGAGAGCGAGTGAGTGAGTCAGTGAGAGTGAGTAAATCATTGAGAGTGAGTGAGTCAGTGAGAGTGAGTGAGTCAGTGAGAGTAAATCAGTCAGTCAGTGAGAGTGAGTGAGTCAGTCAGTGAGTGTGAGTGAGTCAGTCAGTGAGAGAGAGAGAGTCAGTCAGTGAGAGTGAGTCAGTCAGTGAGAGTGAGTGAGTCAGTCAGTGAGAGTGAGTGAGTCAGTCAGTGAGAGTGAGTCAGTCAGTGAGAGTGAGTGAGTCAGTGAGAGAGAGAGTGAGTCAGTGAGAGTGAGTCAGTCAGTGAGAGTGAGCGAGTCAGTCAGTGAGAGTGAGTGAGTCAGTCAGTGAGAGTGAGTGAGTCAGTGAGAGTGAGTGAGTCAGTCAGGGAGACTGAGTCAGTCAGTGAGAGTGCGTGAGTCAGTCAGTGAGAGTGAGTGTCAGTCAGTGAGAGTGAGTGTCAGTCAGTGAGAGTGAGTCTCAGTCAGTGAGAGTGAGTGAGTCAGTCAGTGAGAGTGAGTGAGTCAGTCAGTGAGAGTGAGTGAGTCAGTCAGTGAGAGTGAGTCAATCAGTGAGAGTGAGTCAGTCAGTGAGAGTGAGTCAGTCAGTGAGAGTGAATGAGTCAGTCAGTGAGAGTGAGTGAGTCAGTCAGTGAGTGTGAGTGAGTCAGTCAGTAAGAGAGAGAGAGAGAGTCAGTCAGTGAGAGTGAGTCAGTCAGTGAGAGTGAGTGAGTCAGTGAGTGAGAGTGAGTGAGTCAGTCAGTTAGAATGAGTCAATCAGTGAGAGTGAGTCAGTCAGTGAGAGTGAGTCAGTCAGTGAGAGTGAGTCAGTCAGTGAGAGAGAGAGTCAGTCAGTGAGAGTGAGTCAGTCAGTGAGAGTGAGTGAGTCAGTCAGTGAGAGTGAGTGAGTCAATCAGTGAGAGTGAGTCAGTCAGTGAGAGTGAGTGAGTCAGTGAGAGTGAGTCAGTCAGTGAGAGTGAGTGAGTCAGTGAGAGAGAGAGTGAGTCAGTGAGAGTGACTCAGTCAGTGAGAGTGAGTTTCAGTCAGTGAGAGTGAGTGAGTCAGTCAGTGAGAGTGAGTGAGTCAGTCAGTGAGAGTGAGTGAGTCAGTCAGTGAGAGTGAGTCAGTCAGTGAGAGTAAGTGAGTCAGTCAGTGAGAGTGAGTGAGTCAGTGAGAGTGAGCGAGTCAGTCAGTGAGAGTGAGTGAGTCAGTCAGGGAGACTGAGTCAGTCAGTGAGAGTGCATGAGTCAGTCAGTGAAAGTGAGTGTCAGTCAGTGAGAGTGAGTGTCAGTCAGTGAGAGTGAGTGTCAGTCAGTGAGAGTGAGTGTCAGTCAGTGAGAGTGAGTGAGTCAGTCAGTGAGAGTAAGTGAGTCAGTCAGTGAGAGTGAGTGAGTCAGTCAGTGAGAGTGAGTGAGTCAGCCAGTGAGTCAGCCAGTGAGTCATGCAGTGACTCAGTCAGTGAGAGTGAGCCAGTCAGTGAGAGTGAGTCAGTCAGTGAGAGTGAGTCAGTCAGTGAGTGAGAGTCAGTGAGTCAGTGAGAGTCAGTGAGTCAGTTAGAGTGAGTGAGTCAGTGAGAGTGAGTGAGTCAGTGAGAGTGAGTGAGTCAGTGAGAGTGAGTGAGTGAGTCAGTCAGAGTGAGTAAATCATTGAGAGTGAGTGAGTCAGTGAGAGTGAGTGAGTCAGTGAGAGTGAGTGAGTCAGTCAGTGAGAGTGAGTGAGTCAGTCAGTGAGTGTGAGTGAGTCAGTCAGTAAGAGAGAGAGAGAGTCAGTCAGTGAGAGTGAGTCAGTCAGTGAGAGTGAGTGAGTCAGTGAGTGAGAGTGAGTGAGTCAGTCAGTTAGAATGAGTCAATCAGTGAGAGTGAGTCAGTCAGTGAGAGTGAGTCAGTCAGTGAGAGTGAGTGAGTCAGTGAGAGAGAGAGTGAGTCAGTGAGAGTGAGTGAGTCAGTCAGGGAGACTGAGTCAGTCAGTGAGAGTACGTGAGTCAGTCAGTGAGAGTGAGTGTCAGTCAGTGAGAGTGAGTGTCAGTCAGTGAGAGTTAGTGTCAGTCAGTGAGAGTGAGTCTCAGTCAGTGAGAGTGAGTGAGTCAGTCAGTGAGAGTGAGTGAGTCAGTCAGTGAGAGTGAGTGAGTCAGTCAGTGAGAGTGAGTGAGTCAGCCAGTCAGTCAGCCAGTGGGTCAGTCAGTGACTCAGTCAGTGAGAGTGAGCCAGTCAGTGAGAGTGAGTCAGTCAGTGAGAGTGAGTCAGTCAGTGAGAGTGAGTCAGTGAGAGTGAGTCAGTGAGAGTGAGTGAGTCAGTGAGAGAGAGAGTGAGTCAGTGAGAGTGAGTCAGTCAGTGAGAGTGAGCGAGTCAGTCAGTGAGAGTGAGTGAGTCAGTCAGTGAGAGTGAGTGAGTCAGTGAGAGTGAGTGAGTCAGTCAGGGAGACTGAGTCAGTCAGTGAGAGTACGTGAGTCAGTCAGTGAGAGTGAGTGAGTCAGTCAGTGAGAGTGAGTGAGTGAGTCAGTGAGAGTGAGTAAATCATTGAGAGTGAATGAGTCAGTGAGAGTGAGTGAGTCAGTGAGAGTGAGTGAGTCAGTCAGTGAGAGTGAGTGAGTCAGTCAGTGAGTGTGAGTGAGTCAGTCAGTGAGAGAGAGAGAGTCAGTCAGTGAGAGTGAGTCAGTCAGTGAGAGTGAGTGAGTCAGTCAGTGAGAGTGAGTGAGTCAGTCAGAGAGACTGAGTCAGTCAGTGAGAGTGCGTGAGTCAGTCAGTGAGAGTGAGTGTCAGTCAGTGAGAGTGAGTGTCAGTCAGTGAGAGTGAGTGTCAGTCAGTGAGAGTGAGTCTCAGTCAGTGAGAGTGAGTGAGTCAGTCAGTGAGAGTGAGTGAGTCAGTGAGAGTGAGTGAGTCAGTCAGTGAGAGTGAGTCAGTTAGTGAGAGTGAGTGAGTCAGTCAGTGAGAGTGAGTGTCAGTCAGTGAGAGTGAGTCAGTCAGTGAGTGTGAGTGAGTCAGTCAGTGAGAGAGAGAGAGAGTCAGTCAGTGAGAGTGAGTCAGTCAGTGAGAGTGAGTGAGTCAGTCAGTGAGAGTGAGTGAGTCAATCAGTGAGAGTGAGTCAGTCAGTGAGAGTGAGTGAGTCAGTGAGAGTGAGTCAGTCAGTGAGAGTGAGTGAGTCAGTGAGAGAGAGAGTGAGTCAGTGAGAGTGACTCAGTCAGTGAGAGTGAGTTTCAGTCAGTGAGAGTGAGTGAGTCAGTCAGTGAGAGTGAGTGAGTCAGTCAGTGAGAGTGAGTGAGTCAGTCAGTGAGAGTGAGTCAGTCAGTGAGAGTAAGTGAGTCAGTCAGTGAGAGTGAGTGAGTCAGTGAGAGTGAGCGAGTCAGTCAGTGAGAGTGAGTGAGTCAGTCAGGGAGACTGAGTCAGTCAGTGAGAGTGCATGAGTCAGTCAGTGAAAGTGAGTGTCAGTCAGTGAGAGTGAGTGTCAGTCAGTGAGAGTGAGTGTCAGTCAGTGAGAGTGAGTGTCAGTCAGTGAGAGTGAGTGAGTCAGTCAGTGAGAGTAAGTGAGTCAGTCAGTGAGAGTGAGTGAGTCAGTCAGTGAGAGTGAGTGAGTCAGCCAGTGAGTCAGCCAGTGAGTCATGCAGTGACTCAGTCAGTGAGAGTGAGCCAGTCAGTGAGAGTGAGTCAGTCAGTGAGAGTGAGTCAGTCAGTGAGTGAGAGTCAGTGAGTCAGTGAGAGTCAGTGAGTCAGTTAGAGTGAGTGAGTCAGTGAGAGTGAGTGAGTCAGTCAGGGAGACTGAGTCAGTCAGTGAGAGTACGTGAGTCAGTCAGTGAGAGTGAGTGAGTCAGTCAGTGAGAGTGAGTGAGTGAGTCAGTGAGAGTGAGTAAATCATTGAGAGTGAATGAGTCAGTGAGAGTGAGTGAGTCAGTGAGAGTGAGTGAGTCAGTCAGTGAGAGTGAGTGAGTCAGTCAGTGAGTGTGAGTGAGTCAGTCAGTGAGAGAGAGTCAGTCAGTGAGAGTGAGTCAGTCAGTGAGAGTGAGTGAGTCAGTCAGTGAGAGTGAGTGAGTCAGTCAGTGAGAGTGAGTCAATCAGTGAGAGTGAGTCAGTCAGTGAGAGTGAGTCAGTCAGTGAGAGTGAGTGAGTCAGTGAGAGAGAGAGTGAGTCAGTGAGAGTGAGTCAGTCAGTGAGGGTGAGCGAGTCAGTCAGTGAGAGTGAGTGAGTCAGTCAGTGAGAGTGAGTGAGTCAGTGAGAGTGAGTGAGTCAGTCAGGGAGACTGAGTCAGTCAGTGAGAGTGAGTGTCAGTCAGTGAGAGTGAGTGTCAGTCAGTGAGAGTGAGTGTCAGTCAGTGAGAGTGAGTCTCAGTCAGTGAGAGTGAGTGAGTCAGTCAGTGAGAGTAAGTGAGTCAGTCAGTGAGAGTGAGTGAGTCAGTCAGTGAGAGTGAGTGAGTCAGCCAGTGAGTCAGCCAGTGAGTCATGCAGTGACTCAGTCAGTGAGAGTGAGCCAGTCAGTGAGAGTGAGTCAGTCAGTGAGAGTGAGTCAGTCAGTGAGTGAGAGTCAGTGAGTCAGTGAGAGTCAGTGAGTCAGTTAGAGTGAGTGAGTCAGTGAGAGTGAGTGAGTCAGTGAGAGTGAGTGAGTCAGTGAGAGTGAGTGAGTGAGTCAGTGAGAGTGAGTAAATCATTGAGAGTGAGTGAGTCAGTGAGAGTGAGTGAGTCAGTGAGAGTGAGTGAGTCAGTCAGTGAGAGTGAGTGAGTCAGTCAGTGAGTGTGAGTGAGTCAGTCAGAGAGAGTGAGTGTCAGTCAGTGAGAGTGTCAGTCAGTGAGAGTGAGTGAGTCAGTCAGTGAGAGTGAGTGAGTCAGTCAGTGAGAGTGAGTGAGTGAGTCAGTCAGTGAGAGTGAGTGAGTCAGTGAGAGAGAGAGTGAGTCAGTGAGAGTGAGTCAGTCAGTGAGAGTGAGCGAGTCAGTCAGTGAGAGTGAGTGAGTCAGTCAGTGAGAGTGAGTGAGTCAGTGAGAGTGAGTGAGTCAGTCAGGGAGACTGAGTCAGTCAGTGAGAGTGCGTGAGTCAGTCAGTGAGAGTGAGTGAGTCAGTCAGTGAGAGTGAGTGAGTCAGTCAGTGAGAGTGAGTGAGTCAGTCAGTGAGAGTGAGTCAGTCAGTGAGAGTGAGTGAGTCATTGAGAGTGAGTGAGTCAGTGAGAGTGAGTCAGTCAATCAGTGAGAGTGAGTCAGTCAGTCAGTGAGAGTGAGTCAGTGAGAGTGAGTCAGTGAGTGAGTGAGTCAGTGAGAGTGAGTGAGTCAGTGAGAGTGAGTCAATTAAAGTGAGTCAGTGAGAGTGAGTCAGTAAGAGTGAGAGTGAGGGAGTCAGTCAGTGAGAGTAAGTGAGTCAGTCAGTGAGAGTGAGTGAGTCAGTCAGTGAGAGTGAGTGAGTCAGCCAGTGAGTCAGCCAGTGAGTCATGCAGTGACTCAGTCAGTGAGAGTGAGCCAGTCAGTGAGAGTGAGTCAGTCAGTGAGAGTGAGTCAGTTAGTGAGTGAGAGTCAGTGAGTCAGTGAGAGTCAGTGAGTCAGTTAGAGTGAGTGAGTCAGTGAGAGTGAGTGAGTCAGTGAGAGTGAGTGAGTCAGTGAGAGTGAGTGAGTGAGTCAGTGAGAGTGAGTAAATCATTGAGAGTGAGTGAGTCAGTGAGAGTGAGTGAGTCAGTGAGAGTGAGTGAGTCAGTCAGTGAGAGTGAGTGAGTCAGTCAGTGAGAGTGAGTCAGTCAGGTAGAGTAAGTGAGTCAGTCAGTGAGAGTGAGTGAGTCAGTCAGTGAGAGTGAGTCAGTCAGTGAGAGTGAGTGAGTCAGTGAGAGAGAGAGTGAGTAAGTGAGAGTGAGTCAGTCAGTGAGAGTGAGCAAGTCAGTCAGTGACAGTGAATGAGTCAGTCATTGAGAGTGAGTGAGTCAGTGAGAGTGAGTCAGTCAATCAGTGAGAGTGAGTCAGTCAGTCAGTGAGAGTGAGTCAGTGAGAGTGAGTCAGTGAGTGAGTGAGTCAGTGAGAGTGAGTGAGTCAGTGAGAGTGAGTCAATTAAAGTGAGTCAGTGAGAGTGAGTCAGTAAGAGTGAGAGTGAGGGAGTCAGTCAGTGAGAGTAAGTGAGTCAGTCAGTGAGAGTGAGTGAGTCAGTCAGTGAGAGTGAGTGAGTCAGCCAGTGAGTCAGCCAGTGAGTCATGCAGTGACTCAGTCAGTGAGAGTGAGCCAGTCAGTGAGAGTGAGTCAGTCAGTGAGAGTGAGTCAGTTAGTGAGTGAGAGTCAGTGAGTCAGTGAGAGTCAGTGAGTCAGTTAGAGTGAGTGAGTCAGTGAGAGTGAGTGAGTCAGTGAGAGTGAGTGAGTCAGTGAGAGTGAGTGAGTGAGTCAGTGAGAGTGAGTAAATCATTGAGAGTGAGTGAGTCAGTGAGAGTGAGTGAGTCAGTGAGAGTGAGTGAGTCAGTCAGTGAGAGTGAGTGAGTCAGTCAGTGAGAGTGAGTCAGTCAGGTAGAGTAAGTGAGTCAGTCAGTGAGAGTGAGTGAGTCAGTCAGTGAGAGTGAGTCAGTCAGTGAGAGTGAGTGAGTCAGTGAGAGAGAGAGTGAGTAAGTGAGAGTGAGTCAGTCAGTGAGAGTGAGCAAGTCAGTCAGTGACAGTGAATGAGTCAGTCAGTGAGAGTGAGTGAGTCAGTGAGAGTGAGTGAGTCAGTCAGGGAGACTGAGTCAGTCAGTGAGAGTGCGTGAGTCAGTCAGTGAGAGTGAGTGTCAGTCAGTGAGAGTGAGTGTCAGGCAGTGAGAGTGAGTGTCAGTCAGTGAGAGTGAGTCTCAGTCAGTGAGAGTGAGTAAGTCAGTCAGTGAGAGTGAGTGAGTCAATGAGAGTGAGTGAGTCAGTCAGTGAGAGTGAGTCAGTCAGTGAGAGTGAGTGAGTCAGTCAGTGAGAGTGAGTGTCATTCAGTGAGAGTGAGTGTCAGTCAGTGAGAGTGAGTCTCAGTCAGTGAGAGTAAGTGAGTCAGTCAGTGAGAGTGAGTGAGTCAGTCAGTGAGAGTGAGTGAGTCCGTCAATGAGAGTGAGTAAGTCAGTCAGTGAGAGTGAGTGAGTCAGCCAGTGAGTCAGCCAGTTAGTCAGTCAGTGACTCAGTCAGTGAGAGTGAACCAGTCAGTGAGAGTGAGTCAGTCAGTGAGAGTGAGTCAGTCAGTGAGAGTGAGTCAGTCAGTGAGAGTCAGTGAGTCAGTGAGAGTCAGTGAGTCAGTGAGAGTGAGTGAGTCAGTGAGAGTGAGTGAGTGAGTCAGTGAGAGTGAGTGAGTGAGTCAGTGAGAGTGAATGAGTCATTGAGAGTGAGTGAGTCAGTGAGAGAGAGTCAGTCAGTGAGAGTGAGTCAGTCAGTGAGAGTGAGTGAGTCAGTCAGTGAGAGTGAGTGAGTCAATCAGTGAGAGTGAGTCAGTCAGTGAGAGTGAGTGAGTCAGTGAGAGTGAGTCAGTCAGTGAGAGTGAGTGAGTCAGTGAGAGAGAGAGTGAGTCAGTGAGAGTGACTCAGTCAGTGAGAGTGAGTTTCAGTCAGTGAGAGTGAGTGAGTCAGTCAGTGAGAGTGAGTGAGTCAGTCAGTGAGAGTGAGTGAGTCAGTCAGTGAGAGTGAGTCAGTCAGTGAGAGTAAGTGAGTCAGTCAGTGAGAGTGAGTGAGTCAGTGAGAGTGAGCGAGTCAGTCAGTGAGAGTGAGTGAGTCAGTCAGGGAGACTGAGTCAGTCAGTGAGAGTGCATGAGTCAGTCAGTGAAAGTGAGTGTCAGTCAGTGAGAGTGAGTGTCAGTCAGTGAGAGTGAGTGTCAGTCAGTGAGAGTGAGTGTCAGTCAGTGAGAGTGAGTGAGTCAGTCAGTGAGAGTAAGTGAGTCAGTCAGTGAGAGTGAGTGAGTCAGTCAGTGAGAGTGAGTGAGTCAGCCAGTGAGTCAGCCAGTGAGTCATGCAGTGACTCAGTCAGTGAGAGTGAGCCAGTCAGTGAGAGTGAGTCAGTCAGTGAGAGTGAGTCAGTCAGTGAGTGAGAGTCAGTGAGTCAGTGAGAGTCAGTGAGTCAGTTAGAGTGAGTGAGTCAGTGAGAGTGAGTGAGTCAGTGAGAGTGAGTGAGTCAGTGAGAGTGAGTGAGTGAGTCAGTCAGAGTGAGTAAATCATTGAGAGTGAGTGAGTCAGTGAGAGTGAGTGAGTCAGTGAGAGTGAGTGAGTCAGTCAGTGAGAGTGAGTGAGTCAGTCAGTGAGTGTGAGTGAGTCAGTCAGTAAGAGAGAGAGAGAGTCAGTCAGTGAGAGTGAGTCAGTCAGTGAGAGTGAGTGAGTCAGTGAGTGAGAGTGAGTGAGTCAGTCAGTTAGAATGAGTCAATCAGTGAGAGTGAGTCAGTCAGTGAGAGTGAGTCAGTCAGTGAGAGTGAGTGAGTCAGTGAGAGAGAGAGTGAGTCAGTGAGAGTGAGTGAGTCAGTCAGGGAGACTGAGTCAGTCAGTGAGAGTACGTGAGTCAGTCAGTGAGAGTGAGTGTCAGTCAGTGAGAGTGAGTGTCAGTCAGTGAGAGTTAGTGTCAGTCAGTGAGAGTGAGTCTCAGTCAGTGAGAGTGAGTGAGTCAGTCAGTGAGAGTGAGTGAGTCAGTCAGTGAGAGTGAGTGAGTCAGTCAGTGAGAGTGAGTGAGTCAGCCAGTCAGTCAGCCAGTGGGTCAGTCAGTGACTCAGTCAGTGAGAGTGAGCCAGTCAGTGAGAGTGAGTCAGTCAGTGAGAGTGAGTCAGTCAGTGAGAGTGAGTCAGTGAGAGTGAGTCAGTGAGAGTGAGTGAGTCAGTGAGAGAGAGAGTGAGTCAGTGAGAGTGAGTCAGTCAGTGAGAGTGAGCGAGTCAGTCAGTGAGAGTGAGTGAGTCAGTCAGTGAGAGTGAGTGAGTCAGTGAGAGTGAGTGAGTCAGTCAGGGAGACTGAGTCAGTCAGTGAGAGTACGTGAGTCAGTCAGTGAGAGTGAGTGAGTCAGTCAGTGAGAGTGAGTGAGTGAGTCAGTGAGAGTGAGTAAATCATTGAGAGTGAATGAGTCAGTGAGAGTGAGTGAGTCAGTGAGAGTGAGTGAGTCAGTCAGTGAGAGTGAGTGAGTCAGTCAGTGAGTGTGAGTGAGTCAGTCAGTGAGAGAGAGAGAGTCAGTCAGTGAGAGTGAGTCAGTCAGTGAGAGTGAGTGAGTCAGTCAGTGAGAGTGAGTGAGTCAGTCAGTGAGAGTGAGTCAATCAGTGAGAGTGAGTCAGTCAGTGAGAGTGAGTCAGTCAGTGAGAGTGAGTGAGTCAGTGAGAGAGAGAGTGAGTCAGTGAGAGTGAGTCAGTCAGTGAGGGTGAGCGAGTCAGTCAGTGAGAGTGAGTGAGTCAGTCAGTGAGAGTGAGTGAGTCAGTGAGAGTGAGTGAGTCAGTCAGGGAGACTGAGTCAGTCAGTGAGAGTGAGTGTCAGTCAGTGAGAGTGAGTGTCAGTCAGTGAGAGTGAGTGTCAGTCAGTGAGAGTGAGTGTCAGTCAGTGAGAGTGAGTCTCAGTCAGTGAGAGTGAGTGAGTCAGTCAGTGAGAGTAAGTGAGTCAGTCAGTGAGAGTGAGTGAGTCAGTCAGTGAGAGTGAGTGAGTCAGCCAGTGAGTCAGCCAGTGAGTCATGCAGTGACTCAGTCAGTGAGAGTGAGCCAGTCAGTGAGAGTGAGTCAGTCAGTGAGAGTGAGTCAGTCAGTGAGTGAGAGTCAGTGAGTCAGTGAGAGTCAGTGAGTCAGTTAGAGTGAGTGAGTCAGTGAGAGTGAGTGAGTCAGTGAGAGTGAGTGAGTCAGTGAGAGTGAGTGAGTGAGTCAGTGAGAGTGAGTAAATCATTGAGAGTGAGTGAGTCAGTGAGAGTGAGTGAGTCAGTGAGAGTGAGTGAGTCAGTCAGTGAGAGTGAGTGAGTCAGTCAGTGAGTGTGAGTGAGTCAGTCAGAGAGAGAGAGAGAGAGTCAGTCAGTGAGAGTGAGTCAGTCAGTGAGTGAGTGAGTCAGTGAGTGAGAGTGAGTGAGTCAGTCAGTGAGAGTGAGTCAATCAGTGAGAGTGAGTCAGTCAGTGAGAGTGAGTCAGTCAGTGAGAGTGAGTGAGTCAGTGAGAGAGAGAGTGAGTCAGTGAGAGTGAGTC
This sequence comes from Triturus cristatus, assembly GCF_964204655.1. Taxonomy (NCBI): domain Eukaryota; kingdom Metazoa; phylum Chordata; class Amphibia; order Caudata; family Salamandridae; genus Triturus; species Triturus cristatus. The sequence continues at coordinate 201,298,551 of NC_140579.1, forward strand.
AGTCAGTGAGAGTGAGCGAGTCAGTCAGTGAGAGTGAGTGAGTCAGTCAGTGAGAGTGAGTGAGTCAGTGAGAGTGAGTGAGTCAGTCAGGGAGACTGAGTCAGCCAGTGAGAGTACGTGAGTCAGTCAGTGAGAGTGAGTGTCAGTCAGTGAGAGTGAGTGTCAGTCAGTGAGAGTTAGTGTCAGTCAGTGAGAGTGAGTCTCAGTCAGTGAGAGTGAGTGAGTCAGTCAGTGAGAGTGAGTGAGTCAGTCAGTGAGAGTGAGTGAGTCAGTCAGTGAGAGTGAGTCAGTCAGTCTGAGAGTAAGTGAGTCAGTCAGTGAGAGTGAGTGAGTCAGTCAGTAAGAGTGAGTGAGTCAGTCAGTGAGAGTGAGTGAGTTAGCCAGGGAGTCAGCCAGTGGGTCAGTCAGTGACTCAGTCAGTGAGAGTGAGCCAGTCAGTGAGAGTGAGTCAGTCAGTGAGAGTGAGTCAGTCAGTGAGAGTGAGTCAGTGAGAGTGAGTCAGTGAGAGGGAGTCAGTCAGTGAGAGTGAGTCAGTCAGTATGTGAGAGTGGGTGAGTGTCAGTGAGAGTGAGTCAGTCAGTGAGAGTCAGTCAGTGAGAGTGAGCAAGCGAGTCAGTGAGAGTGAGTCAGTCAGTCAGTGAGAGTGAGTCAGTCAGTCAGTGAGAGTGAGTCAGTGAGAGTGAGTCAGTGAGTGAGTGAGTCAGTGAGACTGAGTCAGTGAGAGTGAGTCAATTAAAGTGAGTCAGTGAGAGTGAGTCAGTGAGAGTGAGAGTGAGTGAGTCAGTCAGTGAGAGTGAGTGAGTCAGTGAGAGTGAGTCAGTCAGTCAGTGAGAGTGAGTCAGTGAGAGTGAGTCAGTCAGTGAGAGTGAGTCAGTCAGTGAGTCAGTGAGAGTGAGTGAGTCAGTGAGAGTGAGTGAGTCAGTGAGAGTGAGTGAGTGAGTCAGTGAGAGTGAGTGAGTCAGTCAGTGAGAGTGATTGAGTCATTGAGAGTGAGTGAGTCAGTGAGAGTGAGTCAGTCAGTCAGTGAGAGTGAGTCAGTCAGTCAGTGAGAGTGAGTCAGTGAGAGTGAGTCAGTGAGTGAGTGAGTCAGTGAGTGAGAGTGAGTGAGTCAGTCAGTGAGAGTGAGTCAATCAGTGAGAGTGAGTCAGTCAGTGAGAGTGAGTCAGTCAGTGAGAGTGAGTGAGTCAGTGAGAGAGAGAGTGAGTCAGTGAGAGTGAGTCAGTCAGTGAGAATGAGCGAGTCAGTCAGTGAGAGTGAGTGAGTCAGTCAGTGAGAGTGAGTGAGTCAGTGAGAGTGAGTGAGTCAGTCAGGGAGACTGAGTCAGTCAGTGAGAGTACGTGAGTCAGTCAGTGAGAGTGAGTGTCAGTCAGTGAGATTGAGTGTCAGTCAGTGAGAGTTAGTGTCAGTCAGTGAGAGTGAGTCTCAGTCAGTGAGAGTGAGTGAGTCAGTCAGTGAGAGTGAGTGAGTCAGTCAGTGAGAGTGAGTGAGTCAGTCAGTGAGAGTGAGTCAGTCAGTCTGAGAGTAAGTGAGTCAGTCAGTGAGAGTGAGTGAGTCAGTCAGTAAGAGTGAGTGAGTCAGTCAGTGAGAGTGAGTGAGTTAGCCAGTGAGTCAGCCAGTGGGTCAGTCAGTGACTCAGTCAGTGAGAGTGAGCCAGTCAGTGAGAGTGAGTCAGTCAGTGAGAGTGAGTCAGTCAGTGAGAGTGAGTCAGTGAGAGTGAGTCAGTGAGAGGGAGTCAGTCAGTGAGAGTGAGTCAGTCAGTGTGTGAGAGTGGGTGAGTGTCAGTGAGAGTGAGTCAGTCAGTGAGAGTCAGTCAGTGAGAGTGAGCAAGTGAGTCAGTGAGAGTGAGTCAGTCAGTCAGTGAGAGTGAGTCAGTCAGTCAGTGAGAGTGAGTCAGTGAGAGTGAGTCAGTGAGTGAGTGAGTCAGTGAGAGTGAGTCAGTGAGAGTGAGTCAATTAAAGTGAGCCAGTGAGAGTGAGTCAGTGAGAGTGAGAGTGAGTGAGTCAGTCAGTGAGAGTGAGTGAGTCAGTGAGAGTGAGTGAGTCAGTCAGTGAGAGTGAGTCAGTGAGAGTGAGTCAGTCAGTGAGAGTGAGTCAGTCAGTGAGTCAGTGACAGTCAGTGAGTCAGTGAGAGTGAGTGAGTCAGTGAGAGTGAGTGAGTGAGTCAGTGAGAGTGAGTGAGTCAGTCAGTGAGAGTGAGTGAGTCATTGAGAGTGAGTCAGTCAGTGAGAGTGAGTCAGTCAGTCAGTGAGAGTGAGTCAGTCAGTCAGTGAGAGTGAGTCAGTGAGAGTGAGTCAGTGAGTGAGTGAGTCAGTGAGAGTGAGTGAGTCAGTGAGAGTGAGTCAATTAAAGTGAGTCAGTGAGAGTGAGTCAGTGAGAGTGAGAGTGAGAGAGTCAGTCAGTGAGAGTAAGTGAGTCAGTCAGTGAGAGTGAGTGAGTCAGTCAGTGAGAGTGAGTGAGTCAGCCAGTGAGTCAGCCAGTGAGTCATGCAGTGAATCAGTCAGTGAGAGTGAGCCAGTCAGTGAGAGTGAGTCAGTCAGTGAGAGTGAGTCAGTCAGTGAGTGAGAGTCAGTGAGTCAGTGAGAGTCAGTGAGTCAGTTAGAGTGAGTGAGTCAGTGAGAGTGAGTGAGTCAGTGAGAGTGAGTGAGTCAGTGAGAGTGAGTGAGTGAGTCAGTGAGAGTGAGTAAATCATTGAGAGTGAGTGAGTCAGTGAGAGTGAGTGAGTCAGTGAGAGTGAGTGAGTCAGTCAGTGAGAGTGAGTGAGTCAGTCAGTGAGTGTGAGTGAGTCAGTCAGTGAGAGAGAGAGAGAGTCAGTCAGTGAGAGTGAGTCAGTCAGTGAGAGTGTGTGAGTCAGTCAGTGAGAGTGAGTGAGTCAGTCAGTGAGAGTGAGTCAATCAGTGAGAGTGAGTCAGTCAGTGAGAGTGAGTCAGTCAGTGAGAGTGAGTGAGTGAGTCAGTGAGAGTGAGTCAGTCAGTCAGTGAGTGTGAGTGAGTCAGTCAGTAAGAGAGAGAGAGAGTCAGTCAGTGACAGTGAGTCAGTCAGTGAGAGTGAGTGAGTGAGAGTGAGTGAGTCAGTCAGTTAGAATGAGTCAATCAGTGAGAGTGAGTCAGTCAGTGAGAGTGAGTCAGTCAGTGAGAGTGAGTGAGTCAGTGAGAGAGAGAGTGAGTCAGTGAGAGTGAGTCAGTCAGTGAGAGTGAGCGAGTCAGTCAGTGAGAGTGAGTGAGTCAGTCAGTGAGAGTGAGTGAGTCAGTGAGAGTGAGTGAGTCAGTCAGGGAGACTGAGTCAGTCAGTGAGAGTACGTGAGTCAGTCAGTGAGAGTGAGTGTCAGTCAGTGAGAGTGAGTGTCAGTCAGTGAGAGTGAGTCTCAGTCAGTGAGAGTGAGTGAGTCAGTCAGTGAGAGTGAGTGAGTCAGTCAGTGAGAGTGAGTGAGTCAGTCAGTGAGAGTGAGTGAGTCAGCCAGTGAGTCAGCCAGTGGGTCAGTCAGTGACTCAGTCAGTGAGAGTGAGCCAGTCAGTGAGAGTGAGTCAGTCAGTGAGAGTGAGTCAGTCAGTGAGTGAGAGTCACTGAGTCAGTGAGAGTCAGTGAGTCAGTTAGAGTGAGTGAATCAGTGAGAGTGAGTGAGTCAGTGAGAGTGAGTGAGTGAGTCAGTGAGAGCGAGTGAGTGAGTCAGTGAGAGTGAGTAAATCATTGAGAGTGAGTGAGTCAGTGAGAGTGAGTGAGTCAGTGAGAGTAAATCAGTCAGTCAGTGAGAGTGAGTGAGTCAGTCAGTGAGTGTGAGTGAGTCAGTCAGTGAGAGAGAGAGAGTCAGTCAGTGAGAGTGAGTCAGTCAGTGAGAGTGAGTGAGTCAGTCAGTGAGAGTGAGTGAGTCAGTCAGTGAGAGTGAGTCAGTCAGTGAGAGTGAGTGAGTCAGTGAGAGAGAGAGTGAGTCAGTGAGAGTGAGTCAGTCAGTGAGAGTGAGCGAGTCAGTCAGTGAGAGTGAGTGAGTCAGTCAGTGAGAGTGAGTGAGTCAGTGAGAGTGAGTGAGTCAGTCAGGGAGACTGAGTCAGTCAGTGAGAGTGCGTGAGTCAGTCAGTGAGAGTGAGTGTCAGTCAGTGAGAGTGAGTGTCAGTCAGTGAGAGTGAGTCTCAGTCAGTGAGAGTGAGTGAGTCAGTCAGTGAGAGTGAGTGAGTCAGTCAGTGAGAGTGAGTGAGTCAGTCAGTGAGAGTGAGTCAATCAGTGAGAGTGAGTCAGTCAGTGAGAGTGAGTCAGTCAGTGAGAGTGAATGAGTCAGTCAGTGAGAGTGAGTGAGTCAGTCAGTGAGTGTGAGTGAGTCAGTCAGTAAGAGAGAGAGAGAGAGTCAGTCAGTGAGAGTGAGTCAGTCAGTGAGAGTGAGTGAGTCAGTGAGTGAGAGTGAGTGAGTCAGTCAGTTAGAATGAGTCAATCAGTGAGAGTGAGTCAGTCAGTGAGAGTGAGTCAGTCAGTGAGAGTGAGTCAGTCAGTGAGAGAGAGAGTCAGTCAGTGAGAGTGAGTCAGTCAGTGAGAGTGAGTGAGTCAGTCAGTGAGAGTGAGTGAGTCAATCAGTGAGAGTGAGTCAGTCAGTGAGAGTGAGTGAGTCAGTGAGAGTGAGTCAGTCAGTGAGAGTGAGTGAGTCAGTGAGAGAGAGAGTGAGTCAGTGAGAGTGACTCAGTCAGTGAGAGTGAGTTTCAGTCAGTGAGAGTGAGTGAGTCAGTCAGTGAGAGTGAGTGAGTCAGTCAGTGAGAGTGAGTGAGTCAGTCAGTGAGAGTGAGTCAGTCAGTGAGAGTAAGTGAGTCAGTCAGTGAGAGTGAGTGAGTCAGTGAGAGTGAGCGAGTCAGTCAGTGAGAGTGAGTGAGTCAGTCAGGGAGACTGAGTCAGTCAGTGAGAGTGCATGAGTCAGTCAGTGAAAGTGAGTGTCAGTCAGTGAGAGTGAGTGTCAGTCAGTGAGAGTGAGTGTCAGTCAGTGAGAGTGAGTGTCAGTCAGTGAGAGTGAGTGAGTCAGTCAGTGAGAGTAAGTGAGTCAGTCAGTGAGAGTGAGTGAGTCAGTCAGTGAGAGTGAGTGAGTCAGCCAGTGAGTCAGCCAGTGAGTCATGCAGTGACTCAGTCAGTGAGAGTGAGCCAGTCAGTGAGAGTGAGTCAGTCAGTGAGAGTGAGTCAGTCAGTGAGTGAGAGTCAGTGAGTCAGTGAGAGTCAGTGAGTCAGTTAGAGTGAGTGAGTCAGTGAGAGTGAGTGAGTCAGTGAGAGTGAGTGAGTCAGTGAGAGTGAGTGAGTGAGTCAGTCAGAGTGAGTAAATCATTGAGAGTGAGTGAGTCAGTGAGAGTGAGTGAGTCAGTGAGAGTGAGTGAGTCAGTCAGTGAGAGTGAGTGAGTCAGTCAGTGAGTGTGAGTGAGTCAGTCAGTAAGAGAGAGAGAGAGTCAGTCAGTGAGAGTGAGTCAGTCAGTGAGAGTGAGTGAGTCAGTGAGTGAGAGTGAGTGAGTCAGTCAGTTAGAATGAGTCAATCAGTGAGAGTGAGTCAGTCAGTGAGAGTGAGTCAGTCAGTGAGAGTGAGTGAGTCAGTGAGAGAGAGAGTGAGTCAGTGAGAGTGAGTGAGTCAGTCAGGGAGACTGAGTCAGTCAGTGAGAGTACGTGAGTCAGTCAGTGAGAGTGAGTGTCAGTCAGTGAGAGTGAGTGTCAGTCAGTGAGAGTTAGTGTCAGTCAGTGAGAGTGAGTCTCAGTCAGTGAGAGTGAGTGAGTCAGTCAGTGAGAGTGAGTGAGTCAGTCAGTGAGAGTGAGTGAGTCAGTCAGTGAGAGTGAGTGAGTCAGCCAGTCAGTCAGCCAGTGGGTCAGTCAGTGACTCAGTCAGTGAGAGTGAGCCAGTCAGTGAGAGTGAGTCAGTCAGTGAGAGTGAGTCAGTCAGTGAGAGTGAGTCAGTGAGAGTGAGTCAGTGAGAGTGAGTGAGTCAGTGAGAGAGAGAGTGAGTCAGTGAGAGTGAGTCAGTCAGTGAGAGTGAGCGAGTTAGCCAGGGAGTCAGCCAGTGGGTCAGTCAGTGACTCAGTCAGTGAGAGTGAGCCAGTCAGTGAGAGTGAGTCAGTCAGTGAGAGTGAGTCAGTCAGTGAGAGTGAGTCAGTGAGAGTGAGTCAGTGAGAGGGAGTCAGTCAGTGAGAGTGAGTCAGTCAGTATGTGAGAGTGGGTGAGTGTCAGTGAGAGTGAGTCAGTCAGTGAGAGTCAGTCAGTGAGAGTGAGCAAGCGAGTCAGTGAGAGTGAGTCAGTCAGTCAGTGAGAGTGAGTCAGTCAGTCAGTGAGAGTGAGTCAGTGAGAGTGAGTCAGTGAGTGAGTGAGTCAGTGAGACTGAGTCAGTGAGAGTGAGTCAATTAAAGTGAGTCAGTGAGAGTGAGTCAGTGAGAGTGAGAGTGAGTGAGTCAGTCAGTGAGAGTGAGTGAGTCAGTGAGAGTGAGTCAGTCAGTCAGTGAGAGTGAGTCAGTGAGAGTGAGTCAGTCAGTGAGAGTGAGTCAGTCAGTGAGTCAGTGAGAGTGAGTGAGTCAGTGAGAGTGAGTGAGTCAGTGAGAGTGAGTGAGTGAGTCAGTGAGAGTGAGTGAGTCAGTCAGTGAGAGTGATTGAGTCATTGAGAGTGAGTGAGTCAGTGAGAGTGAGTCAGTCAGTCAGTGAGAGTGAGTCAGTCAGTCAGTGAGAGTGAGTCAGTGAGAGTGAGTCAGTGAGTGAGTGAGTCAGTGAGTGAGAGTGAGTGAGTCAGTCAGTGAGAGTGAGTCAATCAGTGAGAGTGAGTCAGTCAGTGAGAGTGAGTCAGTCAGTGAGAGTGAGTGAGTCAGTGAGAGAGAGAGTGAGTCAGTGAGAGTGAGTCAGTCAGTGAGAATGAGCGAGTCAGTCAGTGAGAGTGAGTGAGTCAGTCAGTGAGAGTGAGTGAGTCAGTGAGAGTGAGTGAGTCAGTCAGGGAGACTGAGTCAGTCAGTGAGAGTACGTGAGTCAGTCAGTGAGAGTGAGTGTCAGTCAGTGAGATTGAGTGTCAGTCAGTGAGAGTTAGTGTCAGTCAGTGAGAGTGAGTCTCAGTCAGTGAGAGTGAGTGAGTCAGTCAGTGAGAGTGAGTGAGTCAGTCAGTGAGAGTGAGTGAGTCAGTCAGTGAGAGTGAGTCAGTCAGTCTGAGAGTAAGTGAGTCAGTCAGTGAGAGTGAGTGAGTCAGTCAGTAAGAGTGAGTGAGTCAGTCAGTGAGAGTGAGTGAGTTAGCCAGTGAGTCAGCCAGTGGGTCAGTCAGTGACTCAGTCAGTGAGAGTGAGCCAGTCAGTGAGAGTGAGTCAGTCAGTGAGAGTGAGTCAGTCAGTGAGAGTGAGTCAGTGAGAGTGAGTCAGTGAGAGGGAGTCAGTCAGTGAGAGTGAGTCAGTCAGTGTGTGAGAGTGGGTGAGTGTCAGTGAGAGTGAGTCAGTCAGTGAGAGTCAGTCAGTGAGAGTGAGCAAGTGAGTCAGTGAGAGTGAGTCAGTCAGTCAGTGAGAGTGAGTCAGTCAGTCAGTGAGAGTGAGTCAGTGAGAGTGAGTCAGTGAGTGAGTGAGTCAGTGAGAGTGAGTCAGTGAGAGTGAGTCAATTAAAGTGAGCCAGTGAGAGTGAGTCAGTGAGAGTGAGAGTGAGTGAGTCAGTCAGTGAGAGTGAGTGAGTCAGTGAGAGTGAGTGAGTCAGTCAGTGAGAGTGAGTCAGTGAGAGTGAGTCAGTCAGTGAGAGTGAGTCAGTCAGTGAGTCAGTGACAGTCAGTGAGTCAGTGAGAGTGAGTGAGTCAGTGAGAGTGAGTGAGTGAGTCAGTGAGAGTGAGTGAGTCAGTCAGTGAGAGTGAGTGAGTCATTGAGAGTGAGTCAGTCAGTGAGAGTGAGTCAGTCAGTCAGTGAGAGTGAGTCAGTCAGTCAGTGAGAGTGAGTCAGTGAGAGTGAGTCAGTGAGTGAGTGAGTCAGTGAGAGTGAGTGAGTCAGTGAGAGTGAGTCAATTAAAGTGAGTCAGTGAGAGTGAGTCAGTGAGAGTGAGAGTGAGAGAGTCAGTCAGTGAGAGTAAGTGAGTCAGTCAGTGAGAGTGAGTGAGTCAGTCAGTGAGAGTGAGTGAGTCAGCCAGTGAGTCAGCCAGTGAGTCATGCAGTGAATCAGTCAGTGAGAGTGAGCCAGTCAGTGAGAGTGAGTCAGTCAGTGAGAGTGAGTCAGTCAGTGAGTGAGAGTCAGTGAGTCAGTGAGAGTCAGTGAGTCAGTTAGAGTGAGTGAGTCAGTGAGAGTGAGTGAGTCAGTGAGAGTGAGTGAGTCAGTGAGAGTGAGTGAGTGAGTCAGTGAGAGTGAGTAAATCATTGAGAGTGAGTGAGTCAGTGAGAGTGAGTGAGTCAGTGAGAGTGAGTGAGTCAGTCAGTGAGAGTGAGTGAGTCAGTCAGTGAGTGTGAGTGAGTCAGTCAGTGAGAGAGAGAGAGAGTCAGTCAGTGAGAGTGAGTCAGTCAGTGAGAGTGTGTGAGTCAGTCAGTGAGAGTGAGTGAGTCAGTCAGTGAGAGTGAGTCAATCAGTGAGAGTGAGTCAGTCAGTGAGAGTGAGTCAGTCAGTGAGAGTGAGTGAGTGAGTCAGTGAGAGTGAGTCAGTCAGTCAGTGAGTGTGAGTGAGTCAGTCAGTAAGAGAGAGAGAGAGTCAGTCAGTGACAGTGAGTCAGTCAGTGAGAGTGAGTGAGTGAGAGTGAGTGAGTCAGTCAGTTAGAATGAGTCAATCAGTGAGAGTGAGTCAGTCAGTGAGAGTGAGTCAGTCAGTGAGAGTGAGTGAGTCAGTGAGAGAGAGAGTGAGTCAGTGAGAGTGAGTCAGTCAGTGAGAGTGAGCGAGTCAGTCAGTGAGAGTGAGTGAGTCAGTCAGTGAGAGTGAGTGAGTCAGTGAGAGTGAGTGAGTCAGTCAGGGAGACTGAGTCAGTCAGTGAGAGTACGTGAGTCAGTCAGTGAGAGTGAGTGTCAGTCAGTGAGAGTGAGTGTCAGTCAGTGAGAGTGAGTCTCAGTCAGTGAGAGTGAGTGAGTCAGTCAGTGAGAGTGAGTGAGTCAGTCAGTGAGAGTGAGTGAGTCAGTCAGTGAGAGTGAGTGAGTCAGCCAGTGAGTCAGCCAGTGGGTCAGTCAGTGACTCAGTCAGTGAGAGTGAGCCAGTCAGTGAGAGTGAGTCAGTCAGTGAGAGTGAGTCAGTCAGTGAGTGAGAGTCACTGAGTCAGTGAGAGTCAGTGAGTCAGTTAGAGTGAGTGAATCAGTGAGAGTGAGTGAGTCAGTGAGAGTGAGTGAGTGAGTCAGTGAGAGCGAGTGAGTGAGTCAGTGAGAGTGAGTAAATCATTGAGAGTGAGTGAGTCAGTGAGAGTGAGTGAGTCAGTGAGAGTAAATCAGTCAGTCAGTGAGAGTGAGTGAGTCAGTCAGTGAGTGTGAGTGAGTCAGTCAGTGAGAGAGAGAGAGTCAGTCAGTGAGAGTGAGTCAGTCAGTGAGAGTGAGTGAGTCAGTCAGTGAGAGTGAGTGAGTCAGTCAGTGAGAGTGAGTCAGTCAGTGAGAGTGAGTGAGTCAGTGAGAGAGAGAGTGAGTCAGTGAGAGTGAGTCAGTCAGTGAGAGTGAGCGAGTCAGTCAGTGAGAGTGAGTGAGTCAGTCAGTGAGAGTGAGTGAGTCAGTGAGAGTGAGTGAGTCAGTCAGGGAGACTGAGTCAGTCAGTGAGAGTGCGTGAGTCAGTCAGTGAGAGTGAGTGTCAGTCAGTGAGAGTGAGTGTCAGTCAGTGAGAGTGAGTCTCAGTCAGTGAGAGTGAGTGAGTCAGTCAGTGAGAGTGAGTGAGTCAGTCAGTGAGAGTGAGTGAGTCAGTCAGTGAGAGTGAGTCAATCAGTGAGAGTGAGTCAGTCAGTGAGAGTGAGTCAGTCAGTGAGAGTGAATGAGTCAGTCAGTGAGAGTGAGTGAGTCAGTCAGTGAGTGTGAGTGAGTCAGTCAGTAAGAGAGAGAGAGAGAGTCAGTCAGTGAGAGTGAGTCAGTCAGTGAGAGTGAGTGAGTCAGTGAGTGAGAGTGAGTGAGTCAGTCAGTTAGAATGAGTCAATCAGTGAGAGTGAGTCAGTCAGTGAGAGTGAGTCAGTCAGTGAGAGTGAGTCAGTCAGTGAGAGAGAGAGTCAGTCAGTGAGAGTGAGTCAGTCAGTGAGAGTGAGTGAGTCAGTCAGTGAGAGTGAGTGAGTCAATCAGTGAGAGTGAGTCAGTCAGTGAGAGTGAGTGAGTCAGTGAGAGTGAGTCAGTCAGTGAGAGTGAGTGAGTCAGTGAGAGAGAGAGTGAGTCAGTGAGAGTGACTCAGTCAGTGAGAGTGAGTTTCAGTCAGTGAGAGTGAGTGAGTCAGTCAGTGAGAGTGAGTGAGTCAGTCAGTGAGAGTGAGTGAGTCAGTCAGTGAGAGTGAGTCAGTCAGTGAGAGTAAGTGAGTCAGTCAGTGAGAGTGAGTGAGTCAGTGAGAGTGAGCGAGTCAGTCAGTGAGAGTGAGTGAGTCAGTCAGGGAGACTGAGTCAGTCAGTGAGAGTGCATGAGTCAGTCAGTGAAAGTGAGTGTCAGTCAGTGAGAGTGAGTGTCAGTCAGTGAGAGTGAGTGTCAGTCAGTGAGAGTGAGTGTCAGTCAGTGAGAGTGAGTGAGTCAGTCAGTGAGAGTAAGTGAGTCAGTCAGTGAGAGTGAGTGAGTCAGTCAGTGAGAGTGAGTGAGTCAGCCAGTGAGTCAGCCAGTGAGTCATGCAGTGACTCAGTCAGTGAGAGTGAGCCAGTCAGTGAGAGTGAGTCAGTCAGTGAGAGTGAGTCAGTCAGTGAGTGAGAGTCAGTGAGTCAGTGAGAGTCAGTGAGTCAGTTAGAGTGAGTGAGTCAGTGAGAGTGAGTGAGTCAGTGAGAGTGAGTGAGTCAGTGAGAGTGAGTGAGTGAGTCAGTCAGAGTGAGTAAATCATTGAGAGTGAGTGAGTCAGTGAGAGTGAGTGAGTCAGTGAGAGTGAGTGAGTCAGTCAGTGAGAGTGAGTGAGTCAGTCAGTGAGTGTGAGTGAGTCAGTCAGTAAGAGAGAGAGAGAGTCAGTCAGTGAGAGTGAGTCAGTCAGTGAGAGTGAGTGAGTCAGTGAGTGAGAGTGAGTGAGTCAGTCAGTTAGAATGAGTCAATCAGTGAGAGTGAGTCAGTCAGTGAGAGTGAGTCAGTCAGTGAGAGTGAGTGAGTCAGTGAGAGAGAGAGTGAGTCAGTGAGAGTGAGTGAGTCAGTCAGGGAGACTGAGTCAGTCAGTGAGAGTACGTGAGTCAGTCAGTGAGAGTGAGTGTCAGTCAGTGAGAGTGAGTGTCAGTCAGTGAGAGTTAGTGTCAGTCAGTGAGAGTGAGTCTCAGTCAGTGAGAGTGAGTGAGTCAGTCAGTGAGAGTGAGTGAGTCAGTCAGTGAGAGTGAGTGAGTCAGTCAGTGAGAGTGAGTGAGTCAGCCAGTCAGTCAGCCAGTGGGTCAGTCAGTGACTCAGTCAGTGAGAGTGAGCCAGTCAGTGAGAGTGAGTCAGTCAGTGAGAGTGAGTCAGTCAGTGAGAGTGAGTCAGTGAGAGTGAGTCAGTGAGAGTGAGTGAGTCAGTGAGAGAGAGAGTGAGTCAGTGAGAGTGAGTCAGTCAGTGAGAGTGAGCGAGTCAGTCAGTGAGAGTGAGTGAGTCAGTCAGTGAGAGTGAGTGAGTCAGTGAGAGTGAGTGAGTCAGTCAGGGAGACTGAGTCAGTCAGTGAGAGTACATGAGTCAGTCAGTGAGAGTGAGTGAGTCAGTCAGTGAGAGTGAGTGAGTGAGTCAGTGAGAGTGAGTAAATCATTGAGAGTGAATGAGTCAGTGAGAGTGAGTGAGTCAGTGAGAGTGAGTGAGTCAGTCAGTGAGAGTGAGTGAGTCAGTCAGTGAGTGTGAGTGAGTCAGTCAGTGAGAGAGAGAGAGTCAGTCAGTGAGAGTGAGTCAGTCAGTGAGAGTGAGTGAGTCAGTCAGTGAGAGTGAGTGAGTCAGTCAGTAAGAGTGAGTCAATCAGTGAGAGTGAGTCAGTCAGTGAGAGTGAGTCAGTCAGTGAGAGTGAGTGAGTCAGTGAGAGAGAGAGTGAGTCAGTGAGAGTGAGTCAGTCAGTGAGGGTGAGCGAGTCAGTCAGTGAGAGTGAGTGAGTCAGTCAGTGAGAGTGAGTGAGTCAGTGAGAGTGAGTGAGTCAGTCAGGGAGACTGAGTCAGTCAGTGAGAGTGAGTGTCAGTCAGTGAGAGTGAGTGTCAGTCAGTGAGAGTGAGTGTCAGTCAGTGAGAGTGAGTGTCAGTCAGTGAGAGTGAGTCTCAGTCAGTGAGAGTGAGTCAGTCAGTGAGAGTAAGTGAGTCAGTCAGTGAGAGTGAGTGAGTCAGTCAGTGAGAGTGAGTGAGTCAGCCAGTGAGTCAGCCAGTGAGTCATGCAGTGACTCAGTCAGTGAGAGTGAGCCAGTCAGTGAGAGTGAGTCAGTCAGTGAGAGTGAGTCAGTCAGTGAGTGAGAGTCAGTGAGTCAGTGAGAGTCAGTGAGTCAGTTAGAGTGAGTGAGTCAGTGAGAGTGAGTGAGTCAGTGAGAGTGAGTGAGTCAGTGAGAGTGAGTGAGTGAGTCAGTGAGAGTGAGTAAATCATTGAGAGTGAGTGAGTCAGTGAGAGTGAGTGAGTCAGTGAGAGTGAGTGAGTCAGTCAGTGAGAGTGAGTGAGTCAGTCAGTGAGTGTGAGTGAGTCAGTCAGAGAGAGTGAGTGTCAGTCAGTGAGAGTGAGTGTCAGTCAGTGAGAGTGAGTGAGTCAGTCAGTGAGAGTGAGTGAGTCAGTCAGTGAGAGTGAGTGAGTGAGTCAGTCAGTGAGAGTGAGTGAGTCAGTGAGAGAGAGAGTGAGTCAGTGAGAGTGAGTCAGTCAGTGAGAGTGAGCGAGTCAGTCAGTGAGAGTGAGTGAGTCAGTCAGTGAGAGTGAGTGAGTCAGTGAGAGTGAGTGAGTCAGTCAGGGAGACTGAGTCAGTCAGTGAGAGTGCGTGAGTCAGTCAGTGAGAGTGAGTGAGTCAGTCAGTGAGAGTGAGTGAGTCAGTCAGTGAGAGTGAGTGAGTCAGTCAGTGAGAGTGAGTCAGTCAGTGAGAGTGAGTGAGTCATTGAGAGTGAGTGAGTCAGTGAGAGTGAGTCAGTCAATCAGTGAGAGTGAGTCAGTCAGTCAGTGAGAGTGAGTCAGTGAGAGTGAGTCAGTGAGTGAGTGAGTCAGTGAGAGTGAGTGAGTCAGTGAGAGTGAGTCAATTAAAGTGAGTCAGTGAGAGTGAGTCAGTGAGAGTGAGAGTGAGGGAGTCAGTCAGTGAGAGTAAGTGAGTCAGTCAGTGAGAGTGAGTGAGTCAGTCAGTGAGAGTGAGTGAGTCAGCCAGTGAGTCAGCCAGTGAGTCATGCAGTGACTCAGTCAGTGAGAGTGAGCCAGTCAGTGAGAGTGAGTCAGTCAGTGAGAGTGAGTCAGTTAGTGAGTGAGAGTCAGTGAGTCAGTGAGAGTCAGTGAGTCAGTTAGAGTGAGTGAGTCAGTGAGAGTGAGTGAGTCAGTGAGAGTGAGTGAGTCAGTGAGAGTGAGTGAGTGAGTCAGTGAGAGTGAGTAAATCATTGATAGTGAGTGAGTCTGTGAGAGTGAGTGAGTCAGTGAGAGTGAGTGAGTCAGTCAGTGAGAGTGAGTGAGTCAGTCAGTGAGAGTGAGTCAGTCAGGTAGAGTAAGTGAGTCAGTCAGTGAGAGTGAGTGAGTCAGTCAGTGAGAGTGAGTCAGTCAGTGAGAGTGAGTGAGTCAGTGAGAGAGAGAGTGAGTAAGTGAGAGTGAGTCAGTCAGTGAGAGTGAGCAAGTCAGTCAGTGACAGTGAATGAGTCAGTCAGTGAGAGTGAGTGAGTCAGTGAGAGTGAGTGAGTCAGTCAGGGAGACTGAGTCAGTCAGTGAGAGTGCGTGAGTCAGTCAGTGAGAGTGAGTGTCAGTCAGTGAGAGTGAGTGTCAGTCAGTGAGAGTGAGTGTCAGTCAGTGAGAGTGAGTCTCAGTCAGTGAGAGTGAGTAAGTCAGTCAGTGAGAGTGAGTGAGTCAATGAGAGTGAGTGAGTCAGTCAGTGAGAGTGAGTCAGTCAGTGAGAGTGAGTGAGTCAGTCAGTGAGAGTGAGTGTCATTCAGTGAGAGTGAGTGTCAGTCAGTGAGAGTGAGTCTCAGTCAGTGAGAGTAAGTGAGTCAGTCAGTGAGAGTGAGTGAGTCAGTCAGTGAGAGTGAGTGAGTCCGTCAATGAGAGTGAGTAAGTCAGTCAGTGAGAGTGAGTGAGTCAGCCAGTGAGTCAGCCAGTTAGTCAGTCAGTGACTCAGTCAGTGAGAGTGAACCAGTCAGTGAGAGTGAGTCAGTCAGTGAGAGTGAGTCAGTCAGTGAGAGTGAGTCAGTCAGTGAGAGTCAGTGAGTCAGTGAGAGTCAGTGAGTCAGTGAGAGTGAGTGAGTCAGTGAGAGTGAGTGAGTGAGTCAGTGAGAGTGAGTGAGTGAGTCAGTGAGAGTGAATGAGTCATTGAGAGTGAGTGAGTCAGTGAGAGTGAGTGAGTCAGTGAGAGTGAGTGAATCAGTCAGTGAGAGTGAGTCAGTCAGTGAGTGTGAGTGAGTCAGTCAGTGAGAGAGAGAGAGAGTCAGTCAGTGAGAGTGAGTCAGTCAGTGAGAGTGAGTGAGTCAGTCAGTGAGAGTGAGTGAGTCAATCAGTGAGAGTGAGTCAGTCAGTGAGAGTGAGTGAGTCAGTGAGAGTGAGTCAGTCAGTGAGAGTGAGTGAGTCAGTGAGAGAGAGAGTGAGACAGTGAGAGTGACTCAGTCAGTGAGAGTGAGTTTCAGTCAGTGAGAGTGAGTGAGTCAGTCAGTGAGAGTGAGTGAGTCAGTCAGTGAGAGTGAGTGAGTCAGTCAGTGAGAGTGAGTCAGTCAGTGAGAGTAAGTGAGTCAGTCAGTGAGAGTGAGTGAGTCAGTGAGAGTGAGCGAGTCAGTCAGTGAGAGTGAGTGAGTCAGTCAGGGAGACTGAGTCAGTCAGTGAGAGTGCATGAGTCAGTCAGTGAAAGTGAGTGTCAGTCAGTGAGAGTGAGTGTCAGTCAGTGAGAGTGAGTGTCAGTCAGTGAGAGTGAGTGTCAGTCAGTGAGAGTGAGTGAGTCAGTCAGTGAGAGTAAGTGAGTCAGTCAGTGAGAGTGAGTGAGTCAGTCAGTGAGAGTGAGTGAGTCAGCCAGTGAGTCAGCCAGTGAGTCATGCAGTGACTCAGTCAGTGAGAGTGAGCCAGTCAGTGAGAGTGAGTCAGTCAGTGAGAGTGAGTCAGTCAGTGAGTGAGAGTCAGTGAGTCAGTGAGAGTCAGTGAGTCAGTTAGAGTGAGTGAGTCAGTGAGAGTGAGTGAGTCAGTGAGAGTGAGTGAGTCAGTGAGAGTGAGTGAGTGAGTCAGTCAGAGTGAGTAAATCATTGAGAGTGAGTGAGTCAGTGAGAGTGAGTGAGTCAGTGAGAGTGAGTCAGTCAGTCAGTGAGAGTGAGTGAGTCAGTCAGTGAGTGTGAGTGAGTCAGTCAGTAAGAGAGAGAGAGAGTCAGTCAGTGAGAGTGAGTCAGTCAGTGAGAGTGAGTGAGTCAGTGAGTGAGAGTGAGTGAGTCAGTCAGTTAGAATGAGTCAATCAGTGAGAGTGAGTCAGTCAGTGAGAGTGAGTCAGTCAGTGAGAGTGAGTGAGTCAGTGAGAGAGAGAGTGAGTCAGTGAGAGTGAGTGAGTCAGTCAGGGAGACTGAGTCAGTCAGTGAGAGTACGTGAGTCAGTCAGTGAGAGTGAGTCAGTCAGTGAGAGTGAGTCAGTCAGTGAGAGTGAATGAGTCAGTCAGTGAGAGTGAGTGAGTCAGTCAGTGAGTGTGAGTGAGTCAGTCAGTAAGAGAGAGAGAGAGAGTCAGTCAGTGAGAGTGAGTCAGTCAGTGAGAGTGAGTGAGTCAGTGAGTGAGAGTGAGTGAGTCAGTCAGTTAGAATGAGTCAATCAGTGAGAGTGAGTCAGTCAGTGAGAGTGAGTCAGTCAGTGAGAGTGAGTCAGTCAGTGAGAGAGAGAGTCAGTCAGTGAGAGTGAGTCAGTCAGTGAGAGTGAGTGAGTCAGTCAGTGAGAGTGAGTGAGTCAATCAGTGAGAGTGAGTCAGTCAGTGAGAGTGAGTGAGTCAGTGAGAGTGAGTCAGTCAGTGAGAGTGAGTGAGTCAGTGAGAGAGAGAGTGAGTCAGTGAGAGTGACTCAGTCAGTGAGAGTGAGTTTCAGTCAGTGAGAGTGAGTGAGTCAGTCAGTGAGAGTGAGTGAGTCAGTCAGTGAGAGTGAGTGAGTCAGTCAGTGAGAGTGAGTCAGTCAGTGAGAGTAAGTGAGTCAGTCAGTGAGAGTGAGTGAGTCAGTGAGAGTGAGCGAGTCAGTCAGTGAGAGTGAGTGAGTCAGTCAGGGAGACTGAGTCAGTCAGTGAGAGTGCATGAGTCAGTCAGTGAAAGTGAGTGTCAGTCAGTGAGAGTGAGTGTCAGTCAGTGAGAGTGAGTGTCAGTCAGTGAGAGTGAGTGTCAGTCAGTGAGAGTGAGTGAGTCAGTCAGTGAGAGTAAGTGAGTCAGTCAGTGAGAGTGAGTGAGTCAGTCAGTGAGAGTGAGTGAGTCAGCCAGTGAGTCAGCCAGTGAGTCATGCAGTGACTCAGTCAGTGAGAGTGAGCCAGTCAGTGAGAGTGAGTCAGTCAGTGAGAGTGAGTCAGTCAGTGAGTGAGAGTCAGTGAGTCAGTGAGAGTCAGTGAGTCAGTTAGAGTGAGTGAGTCAGTGAGAGTGAGTGAGTCAGTGAGAGTGAGTGAGTCAGTGAGAGTGAGTGAGTGAGTCAGTCAGAGTGAGTAAATCATTGAGAGTGAGTGAGTCAGTGAGAGTGAGTGAGTCAGTGAGAGTGAGTGAGTCAGTCAGTGAGAGTGAGTGAGTCAGTCAGTGAGTGTGAGTGAGTCAGTCAGTAAGAGAGAGAGAGAGTCAGTCAGTGAGAGTGAGTCAGTCAGTGAGAGTGAGTGAGTCAGTGAGTGAGAGTGAGTGAGTCAGTCAGTTAGAATGAGTCAATCAGTGAGAGTGAGTCAGTCAGTGAGAGTGAGTCAGTCAGTGAGAGTGAGTGAGTCAGTGAGAGAGAGAGTGAGTCAGTGAGAGTGAGTGAGTCAGTCAGGGAGACTGAGTCAGTCAGTGAGAGTACGTGAGTCAGTCAGTGAGAGTGAGTGTCAGTCAGTGAGAGTGAGTGTCAGTCAGTGAGAGTTAGTGTCAGTCAGTGAGAGTGAGTCTCAGTCAGTGAGAGTGAGTGAGTCAGTCAGTGAGAGTGAGTGAGTCAGTCAGTGAGAGTGAGTGAGTCAGTCAGTGAGAGTGAGTGAGTCAGCCAGTCAGTCAGCCAGTGGGTCAGTCAGTGACTCAGTCAGTGAGAGTGAGCCAGTCAGTGAGAGTGAGTCAGTCAGTGAGAGTGAGTCAGTCAGTGAGAGTGAGTCAGTGAGAGTGAGTCAGTGAGAGTGAGTGAGTCAGTGAGAGAGAGAGTGAGTCAGTGAGAGTGAGTCAGTCAGTGAGAGTGAGCGAGTCAGTCAGTGAGAGTGAGTGAGTCAGTCAGTGAGAGTGAGTGAGTCAGTGAGAGTGAGTGAGTCAGTCAGGGAGACTGAGTCAGTCAGTGAGAGTACATGAGTCAGTCAGTGAGAGTGAGTGAGTCAGTCAGTGAGAGTGAGTGAGTGAGTCAGTGAGAGTGAGTAAATCATTGAGAGTGAATGAGTCAGTGAGAGTGAGTGAGTCAGTGAGAGTGAGTGAGTCAGTCAGTGAGAGTGAGTGAGTCAGTCAGTGAGTGTGAGTGAGTCAGTCAGTGAGAGAGAGAGAGTCAGTCAGTGAGAGTGAGTCAGTCAGTGAGAGTGAGTGAGTCAGTCAGTGAGAGTGAGTGAGTCAGTCAGTAAGAGTGAGTCAATCAGTGAGAGTGAGTCAGTCAGTGAGAGTGAGTCAGTCAGTGAGAGTGAGTGAGTCAGTGAGAGAGAGAGTGAGTCAGTGAGAGTGAGTCAGTCAGTGAGGGTGAGCGAGTCAGTCAGTGAGAGTGAGTGAGTCAGTCAGTGAGAGTGAGTGAGTCAGTGAGAGTGAGTGAGTCAGTCAGGGAGACTGAGTCAGTCAGTGAGAGTGAGTGTCAGTCAGTGAGAGTGAGTGTCAGTCAGTGAGAGTGAGTGTCAGTCAGTGAGAGTGAGTGTCAGTCAGTGAGAGTGAGTCTCAGTCAGTGAGAGTGAGTCAGTCAGTGAGAGTAAGTGAGTCAGTCAGTGAGAGTGAGTGAGTCAGTCAGTGAGAGTGAGTGAGTCAGCCAGTGAGTCAGCCAGTGAGTCATGCAGTGACTCAGTCAGTGAGAGTGAGCCAGTCAGTGAGAGTGAGTCAGTCAGTGAGAGTGAGTCAGTCAGTGAGTGAGAGTCAGTGAGTCAGTGAGAGTCAGTGAGAGTCAGTGAGTCAGTTAGAGTGAGTGAGTCAGTGAGAGTGAGTGAGTCAGTGAGAGTGAGTGAGTCAGTGAGAGTGAGTGAGTGAGTCAGTGAGAGTGAGTAAATCATTGAGAGTGAGTGAGTCAGTGAGAGTGAGTGAGTCAGTGAGAGTGAGTGAGTCAGTCAGTGAGAGTGAGTGAGTCAGTCAGTGAGTGTGAGTGAGTCAGTCAGAGAGAGTGAGTGTCAGTCAGTGAGAGTGAGTGTCAGTCAGTGAGAGTGAGTGAGTCAGTCAGTGAGAGTGAGTGAGTCAGTCAGTGAGAGTGAGTGAGTGAGTCAGTCAGTGAGAGTGAGTGAGTCAGTGAGAGAGAGAGTGAGTCAGTGAGAGTGAGTCAGTCAGTGAGAGTGAGCGAGTCAGTCAGTGAGAGTGAGTGAGTCAGTCAGTGAGAGTGAGTGAGTCAGTGAGAGTGAGTGAGTCAGTCAGGGAGACTGAGTCAGTCAGTGAGAGTGCGTGAGTCAGTCAGTGAGAGTGAGTGAGTCAGTCAGTGAGAGTGAGTGAGTCAGTCAGTGAGAGTGAGTGAGTCAGTCAGTGAGAGTGAGTCAGTCAGTGAGAGTGAGTGAGTCATTGAGAGTGAGTGAGTCAGTGAGAGTGAGTCAGTCAATCAGTGAGAGTGAGTCAGTCAGTCAGTGAGAGTGAGTCAGTGAGAGTGAGTCAGTGAGTGAGTGAGTCAGTGAGAGTGAGTGAGTCAGTGAGAGTGAGTCAATTAAAGTGAGTCAGTGAGAGTGAGTCAGTGAGAGTGAGAGTGAGGGAGTCAGTCAGTGAGAGTAAGTGAGTCAGTCAGTGAGAGTGAGTGAGTCAGTCAGTGAGAGTGAGTGAGTCAGCCAGTGAGTCAGCCAGTGAGTCATGCAGTGACTCAGTCAGTGAGAGTGAGCCAGTCAGTGAGAGTGAGTCAGTCAGTGAGAGTGAGTCAGTTAGTGAGTGAGAGTCAGTGAGTCAGTGAGAGTCAGTGAGTCAGTTAGAGTGAGTGAGTCAGTGAGAGTGAGTGAGTCAGTGAGAGTGAGTGAGTCAGTGAGAGTGAGTGAGTGAGTCAGTGAGAGTGAGTAAATCATTGATAGTGAGTGAGTCTGTGAGAGTGAGTGAGTCAGTGAGAGTGAGTGAGTCAGTCAGTGAGAGTGAGTGAGTCAGTCAGTGAGAGTGAGTCAGTCAGGTAGAGTAAGTGAGTCAGTCAGTGAGAGTGAGTGAGTCAGTCAGTGAGAGTGAGTCAGTCAGTGAGAGTGAGTGAGTCAGTGAGAGAGAGAGTGAGTAAGTGAGAGTGAGTCAGTCAGTGAGAGTGAGCAAGTCAGTCAGTGACAGTGAATGAGTCAGTCAGTGAGAGTGAGTGAGTCAGTGAGAGTGAGTGAGTCAGTCAGGGAGACTGAGTCAGTCAGTGAGAGTGCGTGAGTCAGTCAGTGAGAGTGAGTGTCAGTCAGTGAGAGTGAGTGTCAGTCAGTGAGAGTGAGTGTCAGTCAGTGAGAGTGAGTCTCAGTCAGTGAGAGTGAGTAAGTCAGTCAGTGAGAGTGAGTGAGTCAATGAGAGTGAGTGAGTCAGTCAGTGAGAGTGAGTCAGTCAGTGAGAGTGAGTGAGTCAGTCAGTGAGAGTGAGTGTCATTCAGTGAGAGTGAGTGTCAGTCAGTGAGAGTGAGTCTCAGTCAGTGAGAGTAAGTGAGTCAGTCAGTGAGAGTGAGTGAGTCAGTCAGTGAGAGTGAGTGAGTCCGTCAATGAGAGTGAGTAAGTCAGTCAGTGAGAGTGAGTGAGTCAGCCAGTGAGTCAGCCAGTTAGTCAGTCAGTGACTCAGTCAGTGAGAGTGAACCAGTCAGTGAGAGTGAGTCAGTCAGTGAGAGTGAGTCAGTCAGTGAGAGTGAGTCAGTCAGTGAGAGTCAGTGAGTCAGTGAGAGTCAGTGAGTCAGTGAGAGTGAGTGAGTCAGTGAGAGTGAGTGAGTGAGTCAGTGAGAGTGAGTGAGTGAGTCAGTGAGAGTGAATGAGTCATTGAGAGTGAGTGAGTCAGTGAGAGTGAGTGAGTCAGTGAGAGTGAGTGAATCAGTCAGTGAGAGTGAGTCAGTCAGTGAGTGTGAGTGAGTCAGTCAGTGAGAGAGAGAGAGAGTCAGTCAGTGAGAGTGAGTCAGTCAGTGAGAGTGAGTGAGTCAGTCAGTGAGAGTGAGTGAGTCAATCAGTGAGAGTGAGTCAGTCAGTGAGAGTGAGTGAGTCAGTGAGAGTGAGTCAGTCAGTGAGAGTGAGTGAGTCAGTGAGAGAGAGAGTGAGACAGTGAGAGTGACTCAGTCAGTGAGAGTGAGTTTCAGTCAGTGAGAGTGAGTGAGTCAGTCAGTGAGAGTGAGTGAGTCAGTCAGTGAGAGTGAGTGAGTCAGTCAGTGAGAGTGAGTCAGTCAGTGAGAGTAAGTGAGTCAGTCAGTGAGAGTGAGTGAGTCAGTGAGAGAGAGAGTGAGTCAGTGAGAGTGAGTCAGTCAGTGAGAGTGAGCGAGTCAGTCAGTGAGAGTGAGTGAGTCAGTCAGTGAGAGTGAGTGAGTCAGTGAGAGTGAGTGAGTCAGTCAGGGAGACTGAGTCAGTCAGTGAGAGTACGTGAGTCAGTCAGTGAGAGTGAGTGTCAGTCAGTGAGAGTGAGTGTCAGTCAGTGAGAGTGAGTCTCAGTCAGTGAGAGTGAGTGAGTCAGTCAGTGAGAGTGAGTGAGTCAGTCAGTGAGAGTGAGTGAGTCAGTCAGTGAGAGTGAGTGAGTCAGCCAGTGAGTCAGCCAGTGGGTCAGTCAGTGACTCAGTCAGTGAGAGTGAGCCAGTCAGTGAGAGTGAGTCAGTCAGTGAGAGTGAGTCAGTCAGTGAGTGAGAGTCACTGAGTCAGTGAGAGTCAGTGAGTCAGTTAGAGTGAGTGAATCAGTGAGAGTGAGTGAGTCAGTGAGAGTGAGTGAGTGAGTCAGTGAGAGCGAGTGAGTGAGTCAGTGAGAGTGAGTAAATCATTGAGAGTGAGTGAGTCAGTGAGAGTGAGTGAGTCAGTGAGAGTAAATCAGTCAGTCAGTGAGAGTGAGTGAGTCAGTCAGTGAGTGTGAGTGAGTCAGTCAGTGAGAGAGAGAGAGTCAGTCAGTGAGAGTGAGTCAGTCAGTGAGAGTGAGTGAGTCAGTCAGTGAGAGTGAGTGAGTCAGTCAGTGAGAGTGAGTCAGTCAGTGAGAGTGAGTGAGTCAGTGAGAGAGAGAGTGAGTCAGTGAGAGTGAGTCAGTCAGTGAGAGTGAGCGAGTCAGTCAGTGAGAGTGAGTGAGTCAGTCAGTGAGAGTGAGTGAGTCAGTGAGAGTGAGTGAGTCAGTCAGGGAGACTGAGTCAGTCAGTGAGAGTGCGTGAGTCAGTCAGTGAGAGTGAGTGTCAGTCAGTGAGAGTGAGTGTCAGTCAGTGAGAGTGAGTCTCAGTCAGTGAGAGTGAGTGAGTCAGTCAGTGAGAGTGAGTGAGTCAGTCAGTGAGAGTGAGTGAGTCAGTCAGTGAGAGTGAGTCAATCAGTGAGAGTGAGTCAGTCAGTGAGAGTGAGTCAGTCAGTGAGAGTGAATGAGTCAGTCAGTGAGAGTGAGTGAGTCAGTCAGTGAGTGTGAGTGAGTCAGTCAGTAAGAGAGAGAGAGAGAGTCAGTCAGTGAGAGTGAGTCAGTCAGTGAGAGTGAGTGAGTCAGTGAGTGAGAGTGAGTGAGTCAGTCAGTTAGAATGAGTCAATCAGTGAGAGTGAGTCAGTCAGTGAGAGTGAGTCAGTCAGTGAGAGTGAGTCAGTCAGTGAGAGAGAGAGTCAGTCAGTGAGAGTGAGTCAGTCAGTGAGAGTGAGTGAGTCAGTCAGTGAGAGTGAGTGAGTCAATCAGTGAGAGTGAGTCAGTCAGTGAGAGTGAGTGAGTCAGTGAGAGTGAGTCAGTCAGTGAGAGTGAGTGAGTCAGTGAGAGAGAGAGTGAGTCAGTGAGAGTGACTCAGTCAGTGAGAGTGAGTTTCAGTCAGTGAGAGTGAGTGAGTCAGTCAGTGAGAGTGAGTGAGTCAGTCAGTGAGAGTGAGTGAGTCAGTCAGTGAGAGTGAGTCAGTCAGTGAGAGTAAGTGAGTCAGTCAGTGAGAGTGAGTGAGTCAGTGAGAGTGAGCGAGTCAGTCAGTGAGAGTGAGTGAGTCAGTCAGGGAGACTGAGTCAGTCAGTGAGAGTGCATGAGTCAGTCAGTGAAAGTGAGTGTCAGTCAGTGAGAGTGAGTGTCAGTCAGTGAGAGTGAGTGTCAGTCAGTGAGAGTGAGTGTCAGTCAGTGAGAGTGAGTGAGTCAGTCAGTGAGAGTAAGTGAGTCAGTCAGTGAGAGTGAGTGAGTCAGTCAGTGAGAGTGAGTGAGTCAGCCAGTGAGTCAGCCAGTGAGTCATGCAGTGACTCAGTCAGTGAGAGTGAGCCAGTCAGTGAGAGTGAGTCAGTCAGTGAGAGTGAGTCAGTCAGTGAGTGAGAGTCAGTGAGTCAGTGAGAGTCAGTGAGTCAGTTAGAGTGAGTGAGTCAGTGAGAGTGAGTGAGTCAGTGAGAGTGAGTGAGTCAGTGAGAGTGAGTGAGTGAGTCAGTCAGAGTGAGTAAATCATTGAGAGTGAGTGAGTCAGTGAGAGTGAGTGAGTCAGTGAGAGTGAGTGAGTCAGTCAGTGAGAGTGAGTGAGTCAGTCAGTGAGTGTGAGTGAGTCAGTCAGTAAGAGAGAGAGAGAGTCAGTCAGTGAGAGTGAGTCAGTCAGTGAGAGTGAGTGAGTCAGTGAGTGAGAGTGAGTGAGTCAGTCAGTTAGAATGAGTCAATCAGTGAGAGTGAGTCAGTCAGTGAGAGTGAGTCAGTCAGTGAGAGTGAGTGAGTCAGTGAGAGAGAGAGTGAGTCAGTGAGAGTGAGTGAGTCAGTCAGGGAGACTGAGTCAGTCAGTGAGAGTACGTGAGTCAGTCAGTGAGAGTGAGTGTCAGTCAGTGAGAGTGAGTGTCAGTCAGTGAGAGTTAGTGTCAGTCAGTGAGAGTGAGTCTCAGTCAGTGAGAGTGAGTGAGTCAGTCAGTGAGAGTGAGTGAGTCAGTCAGTGAGAGTGAGTGAGTCAGTCAGTGAGAGTGAGTGAGTCAGCCAGTCAGTCAGCCAGTGGGTCAGTCAGTGACTCAGTCAGTGAGAGTGAGCCAGTCAGTGAGAGTGAGTCAGTCAGTGAGAGTGAGTCAGTCAGTGAGAGTGAGTCAGTGAGAGTGAGTCAGTGAGAGTGAGTGAGTCAGTGAGAGAGAGAGTGAGTCAGTGAGAGTGAGTCAGTCAGTGAGAGTGAGCGAGTCAGTCAGTGAGAGTGAGTGAGTCAGTCAGTGAGAGTGAGTGAGTCAGTGAGAGTGAGTGAGTCAGTCAGGGAGACTGAGTCAGTCAGTGAGAGTACATGAGTCAGTCAGTGAGAGTGAGTGAGTCAGTCAGTGAGAGTGAGTGAGTGAGTCAGTGAGAGTGAGTAAATCATTGAGAGTGAATGAGTCAGTGAGAGTGAGTGAGTCAGTGAGAGTGAGTGAGTCAGTCAGTGAGAGTGAGTGAGTCAGTCAGTGAGTGTGAGTGAGTCAGTCAGTGAGAGAGAGAGAGTCAGTCAGTGAGAGTGAGTCAGTCAGTGAGAGTGAGTGAGTCAGTCAGTGAGAGTGAGTGAGTCAGTCAGTAAGAGTGAGTCAATCAGTGAGAGTGAGTCAGTCAGTGAGAGTGAGTCAGTCAGTGAGAGTGAGTGAGTCAGTGAGAGAGAGAGTGAGTCAGTGAGAGTGAGTCAGTCAGTGAGGGTGAGCGAGTCAGTCAGTGAGAGTGAGTGAGTCAGTCAGTGAGAGTGAGTGAGTCAGTGAGAGTGAGTGAGTCAGTCAGGGAGACTGAGTCAGTCAGTGAGAGTGAGTGTCAGTCAGTGAGAGTGAGTGTCAGTCAGTGAGAGTGAGTGTCAGTCAGTGAGAGTGAGTGTCAGTCAGTGAGAGTGAGTCTCAGTCAGTGAGAGTGAGTCAGTCAGTGAGAGTAAGTGAGTCAGTCAGTGAGAGTGAGTGAGTCAGTCAGTGAGAGTGAGTGAGTCAGCCAGTGAGTCAGCCAGTGAGTCATGCAGTGACTCAGTCAGTGAGAGTGAGCCAGTCAGTGAGAGTGAGTCAGTCAGTGAGAGTGAGTCAGTCAGTGAGTGAGAGTCAGTGAGTCAGTGAGAGTCAGTGAGTCAGTTAGAGTGAGTGAGTCAGTGAGAGTGAGTGAGTCAGTGAGAGTGAGTGAGTCAGTGAGAGTGAGTGAGTGAGTCAGTGAGAGTGAGTAAATCATTGAGAGTGAGTGAGTCAGTGAGAGTGAGTGAGTCAGTGAGAGTGAGTGAGTCAGTCAGTGAGAGTGAGTGAGTCAGTCAGTGAGTGTGAGTGAGTCAGTCAGAGAGAGTGAGTGTCAGTCAGTGAGAGTGAGTGTCAGTCAGTGAGAGTGAGTGAGTCAGTCAGTGAGAGTGAGTGAGTCAGTCAGTGAGAGTGAGTGAGTGAGTCAGTCAGTGAGAGTGAGTGAGTCAGTGAGAGAGAGAGTGAGTCAGTGAGAGTGAGTCAGTCAGTGAGAGTGAGCGAGTCAGTCAGTGAGAGTGAGTGAGTCAGTCAGTGAGAGTGAGTGAGTCAGTGAGAGTGAGTGAGTCAGTCAGGGAGACTGAGACAGTCAGTGAGAGTGCGTGAGTCAGTCAGTGAGAGTGAGTGAGTCAGTCAGTGAGAGTGAGTGAGTCAGTCAGTGAGAGTGAGTGAGTCAGTCAGTGAGAGTGAGTCAGTCAGTGAGAGTGAGTGAGTCATTGAGAGTGAGTGAGTCAGTGAGAGTGAGTCAGTCAATCAGTGAGAGTGAGTCAGTCAGTCAGTGAGAGTGAGTCAGTGAGAGTGAGTCAGTGAGTGAGTGAGTCAGTGAGAGTGAGTGAGTCAGTGAGAGTGAGTCAATTAAAGTGAGTCAGTGAGAGTGAGTCAGTGAGAGTGAGAGTGAGGGAGTCAGTCAGTGAGAGTAAGTGAGTCAGTCAGTGAGAGTGAGTGAGTCAGTCAGTGAGAGTGAGTGAGTCAGCCAGTGAGTCAGCCAGTGAGTCATGCAGTGACTCAGTCAGTGAGAGTGAGCCAGTCAGTGAGAGTGAGTCAGTCAGTGAGAGTGAGTCAGTTAGTGAGTGAGAGTCAGTGAGTCAGTGAGAGTCAGTGAGTCAGTTAGAGTGAGTGAGTCAGTGAGAGTGAGTGAGTCAGTGAGAGTGAGTGAGTCAGTGAGAGTGAGTGAGTGAGTCAGTGAGAGTGAGTAAATCATTGATAGTGAGTGAGTCTGTGAGAGTGAGTGAGTCAGTGAGAGTGAGTGAGTCAGTCAGTGAGAGTGAGTGAGTCAGTCAGTGAGAGTGAGTCAGTCAGGTAGAGTAAGTGAGTCAGTCAGTGAGAGTGAGTGAGTCAGTCAGTGAGAGTGAGTCAGTCAGTGAGAGTGAGTGAGTCAGTGAGAGAGAGAGTGAGTAAGTGAGAGTGAGTCAGTCAGTGAGAGTGAGCAAGTCAGTCAGTGACAGTGAATGAGTCAGTCAGTGAGAGTGAGTGAGTCAGTGAGAGTGAGTGAGTCAGTCAGGGAGACTGAGTCAGTCAGTGAGAGTGCGTGAGTCAGTCAGTGAGAGTGAGTGTCAGTCAGTGAGAGTGAGTGTCAGTCAGTGAGAGTGAGTGTCAGTCAGTGAGAGTGAGTCTCAGTCAGTGAGAGTGAGTAAGTCAGTCAGTGAGAGTGAGTGAGTCAATGAGAGTGAGTGAGTCAGTCAGTGAGAGTGAGTCAGTCAGTGAGAGTGAGTGAGTCAGTCAGTGAGAGTGAGTGTCATTCAGTGAGAGTGAGTGTCAGTCAGTGAGAGTGAGTCTCAGTCAGTGAGAGTAAGTGAGTCAGTCAGTGAGAGTGAGTGAGTCAGTCAGTGAGAGTGAGTGAGTCCGTCAATGAGAGTGAGTAAGTCAGTCAGTGAGAGTGAGTGAGTCAGCCAGTGAGTCAGCCAGTTAGTCAGTCAGTGACTCAGTCAGTGAGAGTGAACCAGTCAGTGAGAGTGAGTCAGTCAGTGAGAGTGAGTCAGTCAGTGAGAGTGAGTCAGTCAGTGAGAGTCAGTGAGTCAGTGAGAGTCAGTGAGTCAGTGAGAGTGAGTGAGTCAGTGAGAGTGAGTGAGTGAGTCAGTGAGAGTGAGTGAGTGAGTCAGTGAGAGTGAATGAGTCATTGAGAGTGAGTGAGTCAGTGAGAGTGAGTGAGTCAGTGAGAGTGAGTGAATCAGTCAGTGAGAGTGAGTCAGTCAGTGAGTGTGAGTGAGTCAGTCAGTGAGAGAGAGAGAGAGTCAGTCAGTGAGAGTGAGTCAGTCAGTGAGAGTGAGTGAGTCAGTCAGTGAGAGTGAGTGAGTCAATCAGTGAGAGTGAGTCAGTCAGTGAGAGTGAGTGAGTCAGTGAGAGTGAGTCAGTCAGTGAGAGTGAGTGAGTCAGTGAGAGAGAGAGTGAGACAGTGAGAGTGACTCAGTCAGTGAGAGTGAGTTTCAGTCAGTGAGAGTGAGTGAGTCAGTCAGTGAGAGTGAGTGAGTCAGTCAGTGAGAGTGAGTGAGTCAGTCAGTGAGAGTGAGTCAGTCAGTGAGAGTAAGTGAGTCAGTCAGTGAGAGTGAGTGAGTCAGTGAGAGTGAGCGAGTCAGTCAGTGAGAGTGAGTGAGTCAGTCAGGGAGACTGAGTCAGTCAGTGAGAGTGCATGAGTCAGTCAGTGAAAGTGAGTGTCAGTCAGTGAGAGTGAGTGTCAGTCAGTGAGAGTGAGTGTCAGTCAGTGAGAGTGAGTGTCAGTCAGTGAGAGTGAGTGAGTCAGTCAGTGAGAGTAAGTGAGTCAGTCAGTGAGAGTGAGTGAGTCAGTCAGTGAGAGTGAGTGAGTCAGCCAGTGAGTCAGCCAGTGAGTCATGCAGTGACTCAGTCAGTGAGAGTGAGCCAGTCAGTGAGAGTGAGTCAGTCAGTGAGAGTGAGTCAGTCAGTGAGTGAGAGTCAGTGAGTCAGTGAGAGTCAGTGAGTCAGTTAGAGTGAGTGAGTCAGTGAGAGTGAGTGAGTCAGTGAGAGTGAGTGAGTCAGTGAGAGTGAGTGAGTGAGTCAGTCAGAGTGAGTAAATCATTGAGAGTGAGTGAGTCAGTGAGAGTGAGTGAGTCAGTGAGAGTGAGTCAGTCAGTCAGTGAGAGTGAGTGAGTCAGTCAGTGAGTGTGAGTGAGTCAGTCAGTAAGAGAGAGAGAGAGTCAGTCAGTGAGAGTGAGTCAGTCAGTGAGAGTGAGTGAGTCAGTGAGTGAGAGTGAGTGAGTCAGTCAGTTAGAATGAGTCAATCAGTGAGAGTGAGTCAGTCAGTGAGAGTGAGTCAGTCAGTGAGAGTGAGTGAGTCAGTGAGAGAGAGAGTGAGTCAGTGAGAGTGAGTGAGTCAGTCAGGGAGACTGAGTCAGTCAGTGAGAGTACGTGAGTCAGTCAGTGAGAGTGAGTCAGTCAGTGAGAGTGAGTCAGTCAGTGAGAGTGAATGAGTCAGTCAGTGAGAGTGAGTGAGTCAGTCAGTGAGTGTGAGTGAGTCAGTCAGTAAGAGAGAGAGAGAGAGTCAGTCAGTGAGAGTGAGTCAGTCAGTGAGAGTGAGTGAGTCAGTGAGTGAGAGTGAGTGAGTCAGTCAGTTAGAATGAGTCAATCAGTGAGAGTGAGTCAGTCAGTGAGAGTGAGTCAGTCAGTGAGAGTGAGTCAGTCAGTGAGAGAGAGAGTCAGTCAGTGAGAGTGAGTCAGTCAGTGAGAGTGAGTGAGTCAGTCAGTGAGAGTGAGTGAGTCAATCAGTGAGAGTGAGTCAGTCAGTGAGAGTGAGTGAGTCAGTGAGAGTGAGTCAGTCAGTGAGAGTGAGTGAGTCAGTGAGAGAGAGAGTGAGTCAGTGAGAGTGACTCAGTCAGTGAGAGTGAGTTTCAGTCAGTGAGAGTGAGTGAGTCAGTCAGTGAGAGTGAGTGAGTCAGTCAGTGAGAGTGAGTGAGTCAGTCAGTGAGAGTGAGTCAGTCAGTGAGAGTAAGTGAGTCAGTCAGTGAGAGTGAGTGAGTCAGTGAGAGTGAGCGAGTCAGTCAGTGAGAGTGAGTGAGTCAGTCAGGGAGACTGAGTCAGTCAGTGAGAGTGCATGAGTCAGTCAGTGAAAGTGAGTGTCAGTCAGTGAGAGTGAGTGTCAGTCAGTGAGAGTGAGTGTCAGTCAGTGAGAGTGAGTGTCAGTCAGTGAGAGTGAGTGAGTCAGTCAGTGAGAGTAAGTGAGTCAGTCAGTGAGAGTGAGTGAGTCAGTCAGTGAGAGTGAGTGAGTCAGCCAGTGAGTCAGCCAGTGAGTCATGCAGTGACTCAGTCAGTGAGAGTGAGCCAGTCAGTGAGAGTGAGTCAGTCAGTGAGAGTGAGTCAGTCAGTGAGTGAGAGTCAGTGAGTCAGTGAGAGTCAGTGAGTCAGTTAGAGTGAGTGAGTCAGTGAGAGTGAGTGAGTCAGTGAGAGTGAGTGAGTCAGTGAGAGTGAGTGAGTGAGTCAGTCAGAGTGAGTAAATCATTGAGAGTGAGTGAGTCAGTGAGAGTGAGTGAGTCAGTGAGAGTGAGTGAGTCAGTCAGTGAGAGTGAGTGAGTCAGTCAGTGAGTGTGAGTGAGTCAGTCAGTAAGAGAGAGAGAGAGTCAGTCAGTGAGAGTGAGTCAGTCAGTGAGAGTGAGTGAGTCAGTGAGTGAGAGTGAGTGAGTCAGTCAGTTAGAATGAGTCAATCAGTGAGAGTGAGTCAGTCAGTGAGAGTGAGTCAGTCAGTGAGAGTGAGTGAGTCAGTGAGAGAGAGAGTGAGTCAGTGAGAGTGAGTGAGTCAGTCAGGGAGACTGAGTCAGTCAGTGAGAGTACGTGAGTCAGTCAGTGAGAGTGAGTGTCAGTCAGTGAGAGTGAGTGTCAGTCAGTGAGAGTTAGTGTCAGTCAGTGAGAGTGAGTCTCAGTCAGTGAGAGTGAGTGAGTCAGTCAGTGAGAGTGAGTGAGTCAGTCAGTGAGAGTGAGTGAGTCAGTCAGTGAGAGTGAGTGAGTCAGCCAGTCAGTCAGCCAGTGGGTCAGTCAGTGACTCAGTCAGTGAGAGTGAGCCAGTCAGTGAGAGTGAGTCAGTCAGTGAGAGTGAGTCAGTCAGTGAGAGTGAGTCAGTGAGAGTGAGTCAGTGAGAGTGAGTGAGTCAGTGAGAGAGAGAGTGAGTCAGTGAGAGTGAGTCAGTCAGTGAGAGTGAGCGAGTCAGTCAGTGAGAGTGAGTGAGTCAGTCAGTGAGAGTGAGTGAGTCAGTGAGAGTGAGTGAGTCAGTCAGGGAGACTGAGTCAGTCAGTGAGAGTACATGAGTCAGTCAGTGAGAGTGAGTGAGTCAGTCAGTGAGAGTGAGTGAGTGAGTCAGTGAGAGTGAGTAAATCATTGAGAGTGAATGAGTCAGTGAGAGTGAGTGAGTCAGTGAGAGTGAGTGAGTCAGTCAGTGAGAGTGAGTGAGTCAGTCAGTGAGTGTGAGTGAGTCAGTCAGTGAGAGAGAGAGAGTCAGTCAGTGAGAGTGAGTCAGTCAGTGAGAGTGAGTGAGTCAGTCAGTGAGAGTGAGTGAGTCAGTCAGTAAGAGTGAGTCAATCAGTGAGAGTGAGTCAGTCAGTGAGAGTGAGTCAGTCAGTGAGAGTGAGTGAGTCAGTGAGAGAGAGAGTGAGTCAGTGAGAGTGAGTCAGTCAGTGAGGGTGAGCGAGTCAGTCAGTGAGAGTGAGTGAGTCAGTCAGTGAGAGTGAGTGAGTCAGTGAGAGTGAGTGAGTCAGTCAGGGAGACTGAGTCAGTCAGTGAGAGTGAGTGTCAGTCAGTGAGAGTGAGTGTCAGTCAGTGAGAGTGAGTGTCAGTCAGTGAGAGTGAGTGTCAGTCAGTGAGAGTGAGTCTCAGTCAGTGAGAGTGAGTCAGTCAGTGAGAGTAAGTGAGTCAGTCAGTGAGAGTGAGTGAGTCAGTCAGTGAGAGTGAGTGAGTCAGCCAGTGAGTCAGCCAGTGAGTCATGCAGTGACTCAGTCAGTGAGAGTGAGCCAGTCAGTGAGAGTGAGTCAGTCAGTGAGAGTGAGTCAGTCAGTGAGTGAGAGTCAGTGAGTCAGTGAGAGTCAGTGAGAGTCAGTGAGTCAGTTAGAGTGAGTGAGTCAGTGAGAGTGAGTGAGTCAGTGAGAGTGAGTGAGTCAGTGAGAGTGAGTGAGTGAGTCAGTGAGAGTGAGTAAATCATTGAGAGTGAGTGAGTCAGTGAGAGTGAGTGAGTCAGTGAGAGTGAGTGAGTCAGTCAGTGAGAGTGAGTGAGTCAGTCAGTGAGTGTGAGTGAGTCAGTCAGAGAGAGTGAGTGTCAGTCAGTGAGAGTGAGTGTCAGTCAGTGAGAGTGAGTGAGTCAGTCAGTGAGAGTGAGTGAGTCAGTCAGTGAGAGTGAGTGAGTGAGTCAGTCAGTGAGAGTGAGTGAGTCAGTGAGAGAGAGAGTGAGTCAGTGAGAGTGAGTCAGTCAGTGAGAGTGAGCGAGTCAGTCAGTGAGAGTGAGTGAGTCAGTCAGTGAGAGTGAGTGAGTCAGTGAGAGTGAGTGAGTCAGTCAGGGAGACTGAGTCAGTCAGTGAGAGTGCGTGAGTCAGTCAGTGAGAGTGAGTGAGTCAGTCAGTGAGAGTGAGTGAGTCAGTCAGTGAGAGTGAGTGAGTCAGTCAGTGAGAGTGAGTCAGTCAGTGAGAGTGAGTGAGTCATTGAGAGTGAGTGAGTCAGTGAGAGTGAGTCAGTCAATCAGTGAGAGTGAGTCAGTCAGTCAGTGAGAGTGAGTCAGTGAGAGTGAGTCAGTGAGTGAGTGAGTCAGTGAGAGTGAGTGAGTCAGTGAGAGTGAGTCAATTAAAGTGAGTCAGTGAGAGTGAGTCAGTGAGAGTGAGAGTGAGGGAGTCAGTCAGTGAGAGTAAGTGAGTCAGTCAGTGAGAGTGAGTGAGTCAGTCAGTGAGAGTGAGTGAGTCAGCCAGTGAGTCAGCCAGTGAGTCATGCAGTGACTCAGTCAGTGAGAGTGAGCCAGTCAGTGAGAGTGAGTCAGTCAGTGAGAGTGAGTCAGTTAGTGAGTGAGAGTCAGTGAGTCAGTGAGAGTCAGTGAGTCAGTTAGAGTGAGTGAGTCAGTGAGAGTGAGTGAGTCAGTGAGAGTGAGTGAGTCAGTGAGAGTGAGTGAGTGAGTCAGTGAGAGTGAGTAAATCATTGATAGTGAGTGAGTCTGTGAGAGTGAGTGAGTCAGTGAGAGTGAGTGAGTCAGTCAGTGAGAGTGAGTGAGTCAGTCAGTGAGAGTGAGTCAGTCAGGTAGAGTAAGTGAGTCAGTCAGTGAGAGTGAGTGAGTCAGTCAGTGAGAGTGAGTCAGTCAGTGAGAGTGAGTGAGTCAGTGAGAGAGAGAGTGAGTAAGTGAGAGTGAGTCAGTCAGTGAGAGTGAGCAAGTCAGTCAGTGACAGTGAATGAGTCAGTCAGTGAGAGTGAGTGAGTCAGTGAGAGTGAGTGAGTCAGTCAGGGAGACTGAGTCAGTCAGTGAGAGTGCGTGAGTCAGTCAGTGAGAGTGAGTGTCAGTCAGTGAGAGTGAGTGTCAGTCAGTGAGAGTGAGTGTCAGTCAGTGAGAGTGAGTCTCAGTCAGTGAGAGTGAGTAAGTCAGTCAGTGAGAGTGAGTGAGTCAATGAGAGTGAGTGAGTCAGTCAGTGAGAGTGAGTCAGTCAGTGAGAGTGAGTGAGTCAGTCAGTGAGAGTGAGTGTCATTCAGTGAGAGTGAGTGTCAGTCAGTGAGAGTGAGTCTCAGTCAGTGAGAGTAAGTGAGTCAGTCAGTGAGAGTGAGTGAGTCAGTCAGTGAGAGTGAGTGAGTCCGTCAATGAGAGTGAGTAAGTCAGTCAGTGAGAGTGAGTGAGTCAGCCAGTGAGTCAGCCAGTTAGTCAGTCAGTGACTCAGTCAGTGAGAGTGAACCAGTCAGTGAGAGTGAGTCAGTCAGTGAGAGTGAGTCAGTCAGTGAGAGTGAGTCAGTCAGTGAGAGTCAGTGAGTCAGTGAGAGTCAGTGAGTCAGTGAGAGTGAGTGAGTCAGTGAGAGTGAGTGAGTGAGTCAGTGAGAGTGAGTGAGTGAGTCAGTGAGAGTGAATGAGTCATTGAGAGTGAGTGAGTCAGTGAGAGTGAGTGAGTCAGTGAGAGTGAGTGAATCAGTCAGTGAGAGTGAGTCAGTCAGTGAGTGTGAGTGAGTCAGTCAGTGAGAGAGAGAGAGAGTCAGTCAGTGAGAGTGAGTCAGTCAGTGAGAGTGAGTGAGTCAGTCAGTGAGAGTGAGTGAGTCAATCAGTGAGAGTGAGTCAGTCAGTGAGAGTGAGTGAGTCAGTGAGAGTGAGTCAGTCAGTGAGAGTGAGTGAGTCAGTGAGAGAGAGAGTGAGACAGTGAGAGTGACTCAGTCAGTGAGAGTGAGTTTCAGTCAGTGAGAGTGAGTGAGTCAGTCAGTGAGAGTGAGTGAGTCAGTCAGTGAGAGTGAGTGAGTCAGTCAGTGAGAGTGAGTCAGTCAGTGAGAGTAAGTGAGTCAGTCAGTGAGAGTGAGTGAGTCAGTGAGAGTGAGCGAGTCAGTCAGTGAGAGTGAGTGAGTCAGTCAGGGAGACTGAGTCAGTCAGTGAGAGTGCATGAGTCAGTCAGTGAAAGTGAGTGTCAGTCAGTGAGAGTGAGTGTCAGTCAGTGAGAGTGAGTGTCAGTCAGTGAGAGTGAGTGTCAGTCAGTGAGAGTGAGTGAGTCAGTCAGTGAGAGTAAGTGAGTCAGTCAGTGAGAGTGAGTGAGTCAGTCAGTGAGAGTGAGTGAGTCAGCCAGTGAGTCAGCCAGTGAGTCATGCAGTGACTCAGTCAGTGAGAGTGAGCCAGTCAGTGAGAGTGAGTCAGTCAGTGAGAGTGAGTCAGTCAGTGAGTGAGAGTCAGTGAGTCAGTGAGAGTCAGTGAGTCAGTTAGAGTGAGTGAGTCAGTGAGAGTGAGTGAGTCAGTGAGAGTGAGTGAGTCAGTGAGAGTGAGTGAGTGAGTCAGTCAGAGTGAGTAAATCATTGAGAGTGAGTGAGTCAGTGAGAGTGAGTGAGTCAGTGAGAGTGAGTCAGTCAGTCAGTGAGAGTGAGTGAGTCAGTCAGTGAGTGTGAGTGAGTCAGTCAGTAAGAGAGAGAGAGAGTCAGTCAGTGAGAGTGAGTCAGTCAGTGAGAGTGAGTGAGTCAGTGAGTGAGAGTGAGTGAGTCAGTCAGTTAGAATGAGTCAATCAGTGAGAGTGAGTCAGTCAGTGAGAGTGAGTCAGTCAGTGAGAGTGAGTGAGTCAGTGAGAGAGAGAGTGAGTCAGTGAGAGTGAGTGAGTCAGTCAGGGAGACTGAGTCAGTCAGTGAGAGTACGTGAGTCAGTCAGTGAGAGTGAGTGTCAGTCAGTGAGAGTGAGTGTCAGTCAGTGAGAGTTAGTGTCAGTCAGTGAGAGTGAGTCTCAGTCAGTGAGAGTGAGTGAGTCAGTCAGTGAGAGTGAGTGAGTCAGTCAGTGAGAGTGAGTGAGTCAGTCAGTGAGAGTGAGTGAGTCAGCCAGTCAGTCAGCCAGTGGGTCAGTCAGTGACTCAGTCAGTGAGAGTGAGCCAGTCAGTGAGAGTGAGTCAGTCAGTGAGAGTGAGTCAGTCAGTGAGAGTGAGTCAGTAAGAGTGAGTCAGTGAGAGTGAGTGAGTCAGTGAGAGAGAGAGTGAGTCA
Organism: Triturus cristatus; assembly: GCF_964204655.1. Taxonomy (NCBI): domain Eukaryota; kingdom Metazoa; phylum Chordata; class Amphibia; order Caudata; family Salamandridae; genus Triturus; species Triturus cristatus. The sequence goes on from NC_140579.1 coordinate 201,332,562, forward strand.
GTGAGAGTGAGTCAGTCAGTGAGAGTGAGCGAGTCAGTCAGTGAGAGTGAGTGAGTCAGTCAGTGAGAGTGAGTGAGTCAGTGAGAGTGAGTGAGTGAGTCAGGGAGACTGAGTCAGTCAGTGAGAGTACGTGAGTCAGTCAGTGAGAGTGAGTGAGTCAGTCAGTGAGAGTGAGTGAGTCAGTCAGTGAGAGTGAGTGAGTCAGTCAGTGAGAGTGAGTGAGTCAGTCAGTGAGAGAGAGAGAGAGTCAGTCAGTGAGAGTGAGTCAGTCAGTGAGAGTGAGTCAGTCAGTGAGAGTGAGTCAGTCAGTGAGAGTGAGTCAGCCAGTGAGAGTGAGTGAATCAGTGAGAGAGAGAGTGAGTCAGTGAGAGTGAGTCAGTCAGTGAGAGTGAGCGAGTCAGTCAGTGAGAGTGAGTGAGTCAGTCAGTGAGAGTGAGTGAGTCAGTGAGAGTGAGTGAGTCAGTCAGAGAGACTGAGTCAGTCAGTGAGAGTGCATGAGTCAGTCAGTGAGAGTGAGTGTCAGTCAGTGAGAGTGAGTGAGTCAGTCAGTGAGAGTGAGTGAGTCAGTGAGAGTGAGTGAGTCAGTCAGTGAGAGTGAGTGAGTCAGTGAGAGTGAGCGAGTTAGCCAGTGAGTCAGCCAGTGGGTCAGTCAGTGACTCAGTCAGTGAGAGTGAGCCAGTCAGTGAGAGTGAGTCAGTCAGTGAGAGTGAGTCAGTCAGTGAGAGTGAGTCAGTGAGAGTGAGTCAGTGAGAGGGAGTCAGTCAGTGAGAGTGAGTCAGTCAGTGTGTGAGAGTGGGTGAGTGTCAGTGAGAGTGAGTCAGTCAGTGAGAGTCAGTCAGTGAGAGTGAGCAAGCGAGTCAGTGAGAGTGAGTCAGTCAGTCAGTGAGAGTGAGTCAGTGAGAGTGAGTCAGTGAGTGAGTGAGTCAGTGAGACTGAGTCAGTGAGAGTGAGTCAATTAAAGTGAGTCAGTGAGAGTGAGTCAGTGAGAGTGAGAGTGAGTCAGTCAGTCAGTGAGAGTGAGTGAGTCAGTGAGAGTGAGTCAGTCAGTCAGTGAGAGTGAGTCAGTGAGAGTGAGTCAGTCAGTGAGAGTGAGTCAGTCAGTGAGTCAGTGAGAGTGAGTGAGTCAGTGAGAGTGAGTGAGTCAGTGAGAGTGAGTGAGTGAGTCAGTGAGAGTGAGTGAGTCAGTCAGTGAGAGTGATTGAGTCATTGAGAGTGAGTGAGTCAGTGAGAGTGAGTCAGTCAGTCAGCGAGAGTGAGTCAGTCAGTCAGTGAGAGTGAGTCAGTGAGAGTGAGTCAGTGAGTGAGTGAGTCAGTGAGTGAGAGTGAGTGAGTCAGTCAGTGAGAGTGAGTCAATCAGTGAGAGTTAGTCAGTCAGTGAGAGTGAGTCAGTCAGTGAGAGTGAGTGAGTCAGTGAGAGAGAGAGTGAGTCAGTGAGAGTGAGTCAGTCAGTGAGAATGAGCGAGTCAGTCAGTGAGAGTGAGTGAGTCAGTCAGTGAGAGTGAGTGAGTCAGTGAGAGTGAGTGAGTCAGTCAGGGAGACTGAGTCAGTCAGTGAGAGTACGTGAGTCAGTCAGTGAGAGTGAGTGTCAGTCAGTGAGAGTGAGTGTCAGTCAGTGAGAGTTAGTGTCAGTCAGTGAGAGTGAGTCTCAGTCAGTGAGAGTGAGTGAGTCAGTCAGTGAGAGTGAGTGAGTCAGTCAGTGAGAGTGAGTGAGTCAGTCAGTGAGAGTGAGTCAGTCAGTCTGAGAGTAAGTGAGTCAGTCAGTGAGAGTGAGTGAGTCAGTCAGTAAGAGTGAGTGAGTCAGTCAGTGAGAGTGAGTGAGTTAGCCAGTGAGTCAGCCAGTGGGTCAGTCAGTGACTCAGTCAGTGAGAGTGAGCCAGTCAGTGAGAGTGAGTCAGTCAGTGAGAGTGAGTCAGTCAGTGAGAGTGAGTCAGTGAGAGTGAGTCAGTGAGAGTGAGTCAGTCAGTGAGAGTCAGTCAGTGAGAGTGAGCAAGTGAGTCAGTGAGAGTAAGTCAGTCAGTCAGTGAGAGTGAGTCAGTCAGTCAGTGAGAGTGAGTCAGTGAGAGTGAGTCAGTGAGTGAGTGAGTCAGTGAGAGTGAGTCAGTGAGAGTGAGTCAATTAAAGTGAGTCAGTGAGAGTGAGTCAGTGAGAGTGAGAGTGAGTGAGTCAGTCAGTGAGAGTGAGTGAGTCAGTGAGAGTGAGTGAGTCAGTCAGTGAGAGTGAGTCAGTGAGAGTGAGTCAGTCAGTGAGAGTGAGTCAGTCAGTGAGTCAGTGACAGTCAGTGAGTCAGTGAGAGTGAGTGAGTCAGTGAGAGTGAGTGAGTGAGTCAGTGAGAGTGAGTGAGTCAGTCAGTGAGAGTGAGTGAGTCATTGAGAGTGAGTCAGTCAGTGAGAGTGAGTCAGTCAGTCAGTGAGAGTGAGTCAGTCAGTCAGTGAGAGTGAGTCAGTGAGAGTGAGTCAGTGAGTGAGTGAGTCAGTGAGAGTGAGTGAGTCAGTGAGAGTGAGTCAATTAAAGTGAGTCAGTGAGAGTGAGAGTGAGAGAGTCAGTCAGTGAGAGTAAGTGAGTCAGTCAGTGAGAGTGAGTGAGTCAGTCAGTGAGAGTGAGTGAGTCAGCCAGTGAGTCAGCCAGTGAGTCATGCAGTGAATCAGTCAGTGAGAGTGAGCCAGTCAGTGAGAGTGAGTCAGTCAGTGAGAGTGAGTCAGTCAGTGAGTGAGAGTCAGTGAGTCAGTGAGAGTCAGTGAGTCAGTTAGAGTGAGTGAGTCAGTGAGAGTGAGTGAGTTTTTCAGTGAGAGTGAGTGAGTCAGTGAGAGTGAGTGAGTGAGTCAGTGAGAGTGAGTAAATCATTGAGAGTGAGTGAGTCAGTGAGAGTGAGTGAGTCAGTGAGAGTGAGTGAGTCAGTCAGTGAGAGTGAGTGAGTCAGTCAGTGAGTGTGAGTGAGTCAGTCAGTGAGAGAGAGAGAGAGTCAGTCAGTGAGAGTGAGTCAGTCAGTGAGAGTGTGTGAGTCAGTCAGTGAGACTGAGTGAGTCAGTCAGTGAGAGTGAGTCAATCAGTGAGAGTGAGTCAGTCAGTGAGAGTGAGTCAGTCAGTGAGAGTGAGTGAGTCAGTCAGTGAGAGTGAGTCAGTCAGTCAGTGAGTGTGAGTGAGTCAGTCAGTAAGAGAGAGAGAGAGTCAGTCAGTGACAGTGAGTCAGTCAGTGAGAGTGAGTGAGTGAGAGTGAGTGAGTCAGTCAGTTAGAATGAGTCAATCAGTGAGAGTGAGTCAGTCAGTGAGAGTGAGTCAGTCAGTGAGAGTGAGTGAGTCAGTGAGAGAGAGAATGAGTCAGTGAGAGTGAGTCAGTCAGTGAGAGTGAGCGAGTCAGTCAGTGAGAGTGAGTGAGTCAGTCAGTGAGAGTGAGTGAGTCAGTGAGAGTGAGTGAGTCAGTCAGGGAGACTGAGTCAGTCAGTGAGAGTACGTGAGTCAGTCACTGAGAGTGAGTGTCAGTCAGTGAGAGTGAGTGTCAGTCAGTGAGAGTGAGTCTCAGTCAGTGAGAGTGAGTGAGTCAGTCAGTGAGAGTGAGTGAGTCAGTCAGTGAGAGTGAGTGAGTCAGCCAGTGAGTCAGCCAGTGGGTCAGTCAGTGACTCAGTCAGTGAGAGTGAGCCAGTCAGTGAGAGTGAGTCAGTCAGTGAGAGTGAGTCAGTCAGTGAGTGAGAGTCACTGAGTCAGTGAGAGTCAGTGAGTCAGTTAGAGTGAGTGAGTCAGTGACAGTGAGTGAGTCAGTGAGAGTGAGTGAGTGAGTCAGTGAGAGCGAGTGAGTGAGTCAGTGAGAGTGAGTAAATCATTGAGAGTGAGTGAGTCAGTGAGAGTGAGTGAGTCAGTGAGAGTAAATCAGTCAGTCAGTGAGAGTGAGTGAGTCAGTCAGTGAGTGTGAGTGAGTCAGTCAGTGAGAGAGAGAGAGTCAGTCAGTGAGAGTGAGTCAGTCAGTGAGAGTGAGTGAGTCAGTCAGTGAGAGTGAGTGAGTCAGTCAGTGAGAGTGAGTCAGTCAGTGAGAGTGAGTGAGTCAGTGAGAGAGAGAGTGAGTCAGTGAGAGTGAGTCAGTCAGTGAGAGTGAGCGAGTCAGTCAGTGAGAGTGAGTGAGTCAGTCAGTGAGAGTGAGTGAGTCAGTGAGAGTGAGTGAGTCAGTCAGGGAGACTGAGTCAGTCAGTGAGAGTGCGTGAGTCAGTCAGTGAGAGTGAGTGTCAGTCAGTGAGAGTGAGTGTCAGTCAGTGAGAGTGAGTGTCAGTCAGTGAGAGTGAGTCTCAGTCAGTGAGAGTGAGTGAGTCAGTCAGTGAGAGTGAGTGAGTCAGTCAGTGAGAGTGAGTGAGTCAGTCAGTGAGAGTGAGTGAGTCAGTCAGTGAGAGTGAGTCAATCAGTGAGAGTGAGTCAGTCAGTGAGAGTGAGTCAGTCAGTGAGAGTGAATGAGTCAGTCAGTGAGAGTGAGTGAGTCAGTCAGTGAGTGTGAGTGAGTCAGTCAGTAAGAGAGAGAGAGAGAGAGTCAGTCAGTGAGAGTGAGTCAGTCAGTGAGAGTGAGTGAGTCAGTCAGTGAGAGTGAGTGAGTCAGTCAGTGAGAGTGAGTCAATCAGTGAGAGTGAGTCAGTCAGTGAGAGTGAGTCAGTCAGTGAGAGTGAATGAGTCAGTCAGTGAGAGTGAGTGAGTCAGTCAGTGAGTGTGAGTGAGTCAGTCAGTAAGAGAGAGAGAGAGAGTCAGTCAGTGAGAGTGAGTCAGTCAGTGAGAGTGAGTGAGTCAGTGAGTGAGAGTGAGTGAGTCAGTCAGTTAGAATGAGTCAATCAGTGAGAGTGAGTCAGTCAGTGAGAGTGAGTCAGTCAGTGAGAGTGAGTGAGTCAGTGAGAGAGAGAGTGAGTCAGTGAGAATGAGTCAGTCAGTGAGAGTGAGCGAGTCAGTCAGTGAGAGTGAGTGAGTCAGTCAGTGAGAGTGAGTGAGTCAGTGAGAGTGAGTGAGTCAGTCAGGGAGACTGAGTCAGTCAATGAAAGTACGTGAGTCAGTCAGTGAGAGTGAGTGTCAGTCAGTGAGAGTGAGTGTCAGTCAGTGAGAGTTAGTGTCAGTCAGTGAGAGTGAGTCTCAGTCAGTGAGAGTGAGTGAGTCAGTCAGTGAGAGTGAGTGAGTCAGTCAGTGAGAGTGAGTGAGTCAGTCAGTGAGAGTGAGTGAGTCAGCCAGTGAGTCAGCCAGTGGGTCAGTCAGTGACTCAGTCAGTGAGAGTGAGCCAGTCAGTGAGAGTGAGTCAGTCAGTGAGAGTGAGTCAGTCAGTGAGTGAGAGTCACTGAGTCAGTGAGAGTCAGTGAGTCAGTTAGAGTGAGTGAGTCAGTGAGAGTGAGTGAGTCAGTGAGAGTGAGTGAGTCAGTGAGAGTGAGTGAGTGAGTCAGTGAGAGTGAGTAAATCATTGAGAGTGAGTGAGTCAGTGAGAGTGAGTGAGTCAGTGAGAGTGAGTGAGTCAGTCAGTGAGAGTGAGTGAGTGAGTCAGTGAGTGTGAGTGAGTCAGTCAGTGAGAGAGAGAGAGTCAGTCAGTGAGAGTGAGTCAGTCAGTGAGAGTGAGTGAGTCAGTCAGTGAGAGTGAGTGAGTCAGTCAGTGAGAGTGAGTCAATCAGTGAGAGTGAGTCAGTCAGTGAGAGTGAGTCAGTCAGTGAGAGTGAGTGAGTCAGTGAGAGAGAGAGTGAGTCAGTGAGAGTGAGTCAGTCAGTGAGAGTGAGCGAGTCAGTCAGTGAGAGTGAGTGAGTCAGTCAGTGAGAGTGAGTGAGTCAGTGAGAGTGAGTGAGTCAGTCAGGGAGACTGAGTCAGTCAGTGAGAGTGCGTGAGTCAGTCAGTGAGAGTGAGTGTCAGTCAGTGAGAGTGAGTGTCAGTCAGTGAGAGTGAGTGTCAGTCAGTGAGAGTGAGTGAGTCAGTCAGTGAGAGTGAGTGAGTCAGTCAGTGAGAGTGAGTGAGTGAGTCAGTGAGAGTGAGTAAATCATTGAGAGTGAGTGAGTCAGTGAGAGTGAGTGAGTCAGTGAGAGTGAGTGAGTCAGTCAGTGAGAGTGAGTGAGTGAGTCAGTGAGTGTGAGTGAGTCAGTCAGTGAGAGAGAGAGAGTCAGTCAGTGAGAGTGAGTCAGTCAGTGAGAGTGAGTGAGTCAGTCAGTGAGAGTGAGTGAGTCAGTCAGTGAGAGTGAGTCAATCAGTGAGAGTGAGTCAGTCAGTGAGAGTGAGTCAGTCAGTGAGAGTGAGTGAGTCAGTGAGAGAGAGAGTGAGTCAGTGAGAGTGAGTCAGTCAGTGAGAGTGAGCGAGTCAGTCAGTGAGAGTGAGTGAGTCAGTCAGTGAGAGTGAGTGAGTCAGTGAGAGTGAGTGAGTCAGTCAGGGAGACTGAGTCAGTCAGTGAGAGTGCGTGAGTCAGTCAGTGTGAGTGAGTGTCAGTCAGTGAGAGTGAGTGTCAGTCAGTGAGAGTGAGTGTCAGTCAGTGAGAGTGAGTGAGTCAGTCAGTGAGAGTGAGTGAGTCAGTCAGTGAGAGTGAGTGAGTGAGTCAGTCAGTGAGAGTGAGTGAGTCAGTGAGAGAGAGAGTGAGTCAGTGAGAGTGAGTCAGTCAGTGAGAGTGAGCGAGTCAGTCAGTGAGAGTGAGTGAGTCAGTCAGTGAGAGTGAGTGAGTCAGTGAGAGTGAGTGAGTCAGTCAGGGAGACTGAGTCAGTCAGTGAGAGTGCGTGAGTCAGTCAGTGAGAGTGAGTGAGTCAGTGAGAGTGCGTGAGTCAGTCAGTGAGAGTGAGTGAGTCAGTCAGTGAGAGTGAGTGAGTCAGTCAGTGAGAGTGAGTGAGTGAGTCAGTCAGTGAGAGTGAGTCAGTCAGTGAGAGTGAGTGAGTCATTGAGAGTGAGTGAGTCAGTGAGAGTGAGTCAGTCAATCAGTGAGAGTGAGTCAGTCAGTCAGTGAGAGTGAGTCAGTGAGAGTGAGTCAGTGAGTGAGTGAGTCAGTGAGAGTGAGTGAGTCAGTGAGAGTGAGTCAATTAAAGTGAGTCAGTGAGAGTGCGTCAGTGAGAGTGAGAGTGAGGGAGTCAGTCAGTGAGAGTAAGTGAGTCAGTCAGTGAGAGTGAGTGAGTCAGTCAGTGAGAGTGAGTGAGTCAGCCAGTGAGTCAGCCAGTGAGTCATGCAGTGACTCAGTCAGTGAGAGTGAGCCAGTCAGTGAGAGTGAGTCAGTCAGTGAGAGTGAGTCAGTTAGTGAGTGAGAGTCAGTGAGTCAGTGAGAGTCAGTGAGTCAGTTAGAGTGAGTGAGTCAGTGAGAGTGAGTGAGTCAGTGAGAGTGAGTGAGTCAGTGAGAGTGAGTGAGTGAGTCAGTGAGAGTGAGTAAATCATTGAGAGTGAGTGAGTCAGTGAGAGTGAGTGAGTCAGTGAGAGTGAGTGAGTCAGTCAGTGAGAGTGAGTGAGTGAGTCAGTCAGTGAGAGTGAGTCAGTCAGGTAGAGTAAGTGAGTCAGTCAGTGAGAGTGAGTGAGTCAGTCAGTGAGAGTGAGTCAGTCAGTGAGAGTGAGTGAGTCAGTGAGAGAGAGAGTGAGTAAGTGAGAGTGAGTCAGTCAGTGAGAGTGAGCAAGTCAGTCAGTGACAGTGAATGAGTCAGTCAGTGAGAGTGAGTGAGTCAGTGAGAGTGAGTGAGTCAGTCAGGGAGACTGAGTCAGTCAGTGAGAGTGCGTGAGTCAGTCAGTGAGAGTGAGTGTCAGTCAGTGAGAGTGAGTGTCAGTCAGTGAGAGTGAGTGTCAGTCAGTGAGAGTGAGTCTCAGTCAGTGAGAGTGAGTGAGTCAGTCAGTGAGAGTGAGTGAGTCAATGAGAGTGAGTGAGTCAGTCAGTGAGAGTGAGTCAGTCAGTGAGAGTGAGTGTCATTCAGTGAGAGTGAGTGTCAGTCAGTGAGAGTGAGTCTCAGTCAGTGAGAGTAAGTGAGTCAGTCAGTGAGAGTGAGTGAGTCAGTCAGTGAGAGTGAGTGAGTCCGTCAATGAGAGTGAGTAAGTCAGTCAGTGAGAGTGAGTGAGTCAGCCAGTGAGTCAGCCAGTTAGTCAGTCAGTGACTCAGTCAGTGAGAGTGAACCAGTCAGTGAGAGTGAGTCAGTCAGTGAGAGTGAGTCAGTCAGTGAGAGTGAGTCAGTCAGTGAGAGTCAGTGAGTCAGTGAGAGTCAGTGAGTCAGTGAGAGTGAGTGAGTCAGTGAGAGTGAGTGAGTGAGTCAGTGAGAGTGAGTGAGTGAGTCAGTGAGAGTGAATGAGTCATTGAGAGTGAGTGAGTCAGTGAGAGTGAGTGAGTCAGTGAGAGTGAGTGAATCAGTCAGTGAGAGTGAGTCAGTCAGTGAGTGTGAGTGAGTCAGTCAGTGAGAGAGAGAGAGAGTCAGTCAGTGAGAGTGAGTCAGTCAGTGAGAGTGAGTGAGTCAGTCAGTGAGAGTGAGTGAGTCAATCAGTGAGAGTGAGTCAGTCAGTGAGAGTGAGTGAGTCAGTGAGAGTGAGTCAGTCAGTGAGAGTGAGTGAGTCAGTGAGAGAGAGAGTGAGTCAGTGAGAGTGACTCAGTCAGTGAGAGTGAGTTTCAGTCAGTGAGAGTGAGTGAGTCAGTCAGTGAGAGTGAGTGAGTCAGTCAGTGAGAGTGAGTGAGTCAGTCAGTGAGAGTGAGTCAGTCAGTGAGAGTAAGTGAGTCAGTCAGTGAGAGTGAGTGAGTCAGTGAGAGTGAGCGAGTCAGTCAGTGAGAGTGAGTGAGTCAGTCAGGGAGACTGAGTCAGTCAGTGAGAGTGCATGAGTCAGTCAGTGAAAGTGAGTGTCAGTCAGTGAGAGTGAGTGTCAGTCAGTGAGAGTGAGTGTCAGTCAGTGAGAGTGAGTGTCAGTCAGTGAGAGTGAGTGAGTCAGTCAGTGAGAGTAAGTGAGTCAGTCAGTGAGAGTGAGTGAGTCAGTCCGTGAGAGTGAGTGAGTCAGCCAGTGAGTCAGCCAGTGAGTCATGCAGTGACTCAGTCAGTGAGAGTGAGCCAGTCAGTGAGAGTGAGTCAGTCAGTGAGAGTGAGTCAGTCAGTGAGTGAGAGTCAGTGAGTCAGTGAGAGTCAGTGAGTCAGTTAGAGTGAGTGAGTCAGTGAGAGTGAGTGAGTCAGTGAGAGTGAGTGAGTCAGTGAGAGTGAGTGAGTGAGTCAGTCAGAGTGAGTAAATCATTGAGAGTGAGTGAGTCAGTGAGAGTGAGTGAGTCAGTGAGAATGAGTGAGTCAGTCAGTGAGAGTGAGTGAGTCAGTCAGTGAGTGTGAGTGAGTCAGTCAGTAAGAGAGAGAGAGAGTCAGTCAGTGAGAGTGAGTCAGTCAGTGAGAGTGAGTGAGTCAGTGAGTGAGAGTGAGTGAGTCAGTCAGTTAGAATGAGTCAATCAGTGAGAGTGAGTCAGTCAGTGAGAGTGAGTCAGTCAGTGAGAGTGAGTGAGTCAGTGAGAGAGAGAGTGAGTCAGTGAGAGTGAGTGAGTCAGTCAGGGAGACTGAGTCAGTCAGTGAGAGTACGTGAGTCAGTCAGTGAGAGTGAGTGTCAGTCAGTGAGAGTTAGTGTCAGTCAGTGAGAGTGAGTGTCAGTCAGTGAGAGTGAGTCTCAGTCAGTGAGAGTGAGTGAGTCAGTCAGTGAGAGTGAGTCAGTCAGTGAGAGTGAGTGAGTCAGTCAGTGAGAGTGAGTGAGTCAGCCAGTCAGTCAGCCAGTGGGTCAGTCAGTGACTCAGTCAGTGAGAGTGAGCCAGTCAGTGAGAGTGAGTCAGTCAGTGAGAGTGAGTCAGTCAGTGAGAGTGAGTCAGTGAGAGTGAGTCAGTGAGAGTGAGTGAGTCAGTGAGAGAGAGAGTGAGTCAGTGAGAGTGAGTCAGTCAGTGAGAGTGAGCGAGTCAGTCAGTGAGAGTGAGTGAGTCAGTCAGTGAGAGTGAGTGAGTCAGTGAGAGTGAGTGAGTCAGTCAGGGAGACTGAGTCAGTCAGTGAGAGTACGTGAGTCAGTCAGTGAGAGTGAGTGAGTCAGTCAGTGAGAGTGAGTGAGTGAGTCAGTGAGAGTGAGTAAATCATTGAGAGTGAATGAGTCAGTGAGAGTGAGTGAGTCAGTGAGAGTGAGTGAGTCAGTCAGTGAGAGTGAGTGAGTCAGTCAGTGAGTGTGAGTGAGTCAGTCAGTGAGAGAGAGAGAGTCAGTCAGTGAGAGTGAGTCAGTCAGTGAGAGTGAGTGAGTCAGTCAGTGAGAGTGAGTGAGTCAGTCAGTGAGAGTGAGTCAATCAGTGAGAGTGAGTCAGTCAGTGAGAGTGAGTCAGTCAGTGAGAGTGAGTGAGTCAGTGAGAGAGAGAGTGAGTCAGTGAGAGTGAGTCAGTCAGTGAGGGTGAGCGAGTCAGTCAGTGAGAGTGAGTGAGTCAGTCAGTGAGAGTGAGTGAGTCAGTGAGAGTGAGTGAGTCAGTCAGGGAGACTGAGTCAGTCAGTGAGAGTGAGTGTCAGTCAGTGAGAGTGAGTGTCAGTCAGTGAGAGTGAGTGTCAGTCAGTGAGAGTGAGTGTCAGTCAGTGAGAGTGAGTCTCAGTCAGTGAGAGTGAGTGAGTCAGTCAGTGAGAGTAAGTGAGTCAGTCAGTGAGAGTGAGTGAGTCAGCCAGTGAGTCAGCCAGTGAGTCATGCAGTGACTCAGTCAGTGAGAGTGAGCCAGTCAGTGAGAGTGAGTCAGTCAGTGAGAGTGAGTCAGTCAGTGAGTGAGAGTCAGTGAGTCAGTGAGAGTCAGTGAGTCAGTTAGAGTGAGTGAGTCAGTGAGAGTGAGTGAGTCAGTGAGAGTGAGTGAGTCAGTGAGAGTGAGTGAGTGAGTCAGTGAGAGTGAGTAAATCATTGAGAGTGAGTGAGTCAGTGAGAGTGAGTGAGTCAGTGAGAGTGAGTGAGTCAGTCAGTGAGAGTGAGTGAGTCAGTCAGTGAGTGTGAGTGAGTCAGTCAGAGAGAGAGAGAGAGAGTCAGTCAGTGAGAGTGAGTGAGTCAGTGAGAGTGAGTCAGTCAGTCAGTGAGAGTGAGTCAGTGAGAGTGAGTCAGTCAGTGAGAGTGAGTCAGTCAGTGAGTCAGTGAGAGTGAGTGAGTCAGTGAGAGTGAGTGAGTCAGTGAGAGTGAGTGAGTGAGTCAGTGAGAGTGAGTCAGTCAGTGAGAGTGATTGAGTCATTGAGAGTGAGTGAGTCAGTGAGAGTGAGTCAGTCAGTCAGTGAGAGTGAGTCAGTCAGTCAGTGAGAGTGAGTCAGTGAGAGTGAGTCAGTGAGTGAGTGAGTCAGTGAGTGAGAGTGAGTGAGTCAGTCAGTGAGAGTGAGTCAATCAGTGAGAGTGAGTCAGTCAGTGAGAGTGAGTCAGTCAGTGAGAGTGAGTGAGTCAGTGAGAGAGAGAGTGAGTCAGTGAGAGTGAGTCAGTCAGTGAGAATGAGCGAGTCAGTCAGTGAGAGTGAGTGAGTCAGTCAGTGAGAGTGAGTGAGTCAGTGAGAGTGAGTGAGTCAGTCAGGGAGACTGAATCAGTCAGTGAGAGTACGTGAGTCAGTCAGTGAGAGTGAGTGTCAGTCAGTGAGATTGAGTGTCAGTCAGTGAGAGTTAGTGTCAGTCAGTGAGAGTGAGTCTCAGTCAGTGAGAGTGAGTGAGTCAGTCAGTGAGAGTGAGTGAGTCAGTCAGTGAGAGTGAGTGAGTCAGTCAGTGAGAGTGAGTCAGTCAGTCTGAGAGTAAGTGAGTCAGTCAGTGAGAGTGAGTGAGTCAGTCAGTAAGAGTGAGTGAGTCAGTCAGTGAGAGTGAGTGAGTTAGCCAGTGAGTCAGCCAGTGGGTCAGTCAGTGACTCAGTCAGTGAGAGTGAGCCAGTCAGTGAGAGTGAGTCAGTCAGTGAGAGTGAGTCAGTCAGTGAGAGTGAGTCAGTGAGAGTGAGTCAGTGAGAGGGAGTCAGTCAGTGAGAGTGAGTCAGTCAGTGTGTGAGAGTGGGTGAGTGTCAGTGAGAGTGAGTCAGTCAGTGAGAGTCAGTCAGTGAGAGTGAGCAAGTGAGTCAGTGAGAGTGAGTCAGTCAGTCAGTGAGAGTGAGTCAGTCAGTCAGTGAGAGTGAGTCAGTGAGAGTGAGTCAGTGAGTGAGTGAGTCAGTGAGAGTGAGTCAGTGAGAGTGAGTCAATTAAAGTGAGTCAGTGAGAGTGAGTCAGTGAGAGTGAGAGTGAGTGAGTCAGTCAGTGAGAGTGAGTGAGTCAGTGAGAGTGAGTGAGTCAGTCAGTGAGAGTGAGTCAGTGAGAGTGAGTCAGTCAGTGAGAGTGAGTCAGTCAGTGAGTCAGTGACAGGCAGTGAGTCAGTGAGAGTGAGTGAGTCAGTGAGAGTGAGTGAGTGAGTCAGTGAGAGTGAGTGAGTCAGTCAGTGAGAGTGAGTGAGTCATTGAGAGTGAGTCAGTCAGTGAGAGTGAGTCAGTCAGTCAGTGAGAGTGAGTCAGTCAGTCAGTGAGAGTGAGTCAGTGAGAGTGAGTCAGTGAGTGAGTGAGTCAGTGAGAGTGAGTGAGTCAGTGAGAGTGAGTCAATTAAAGTGAGTCAGTGAGAGTGAGTCAGTGAGAGTGAGAGTGAGAGAGTCAGTCAGTGAGAGTAAGTGAGTCAGTCAGTGAGAGTGAGTGAGTCAGTCAGTGAGAGTGAGTGAGTCAGCCAGTGAGTCAGCCAGTGAGTCATGCAGTGAATCAGTCAGTGAGAGTGAGCCAGTCAGTGAGAGTGAGTCAGTCAGTGAGAGTGAGTCAGTCAGTGAGTGAGAGTCAGTGAGTCAGTGAGAGTCAGTGAGTCAGTTAGAGTGAGTGAGTCAGTGAGAGTGAGTGAGTCAGTGAGAGTGAGTGAGTCAGTGAGAGTGAGTGAGTGAGTCAGTGAGAGTGAGTAAATCATTGAGAGTGAGTGAGTCAGTGAGAGTGAGTGAGTCAGTGAGAGTGAGTGAGTCAGTCAGTGAGAGTGAGTGAGTCAGTCAGTGAGTGTGAGTGAGTCAGTCAGTGAGAGAGAGAGAGAGTCAGTCAGTGAGAGTGAGTCAGTCAGTGAGAGTGTGTGAGTCAGTCAGTGAGAGTGAGTGAGTCAGTCAGTGAGAGTGAGTCAATCAGTGAGAGTGAGTCAGTCAGTGAGAGTGAGTCAGTCAGTGAGAGTGAGTGAGTCAGTCAGTGAGAGTGAGTCAGTCAGTCAGTGAGTGTGAGTGAGTCAGTCAGTAAGAGAGAGAGAGAGTCAGTCAGTGACAGTGAGTCAGTCAGTGAGAGTGAGTGAGTGAGAGTGAGTGAGTCAGTCAGTTAGAATGAGTCAATCAGTGAGAGTGAGTCAGTCAGTGAGAGTGAGTCTGTCAGTGAGAGTGAGTGAGTCAGTGAGAGAGAGAGTGAGTCAGTGAGAGTGAGTCAGTCAGTGAGAGTGAGCGAGTCAGTCAGTGAGAGTGAGTGAGTGAGTCAGTGAGAGTGAGTGAGTCAGTGAGAGTGAGTGAGTCAGTCAGGGAGACTGAGTCAGTCAGTGAGAGTATGTGAGTCAGTCAGTGAGAGTGAGTGTCAGTCAGTGAGAGTGAGTGTCAGTCAGTGAGAGTTAGTGTCAGTCAGTGAGAGTGAGTCTCAGTCAGTGAGAGTGAGTGAGTCAGTCAGTGAGAGTGAGTGTCAGTCAGTGAGAGTGAGTCTCAGTCAGTGAGAGTGAGTGAGTCAGTCAGTGAGAGTAAGTGAGTCAGTCAGTGAGAGTGAGTGAGTCAGTCAGTGAGAGTGAGTGAGTCAGCCAGTGAGTCAGCCAGTGAGTCATGCAGTGACTCAGTCAGTGAGAGTGAGCCAGTCAGTGAGAGTGAGCCAGTCAGTGAGAGTGAGTCAGTCAGTGAGTGAGAGTCAGTGAGTCAGTGAGAGTCAGTGAGTCAGTTAGAATGAGTGAGTCAGTGAGAGTGAGTGAGTCAGTGAGAGTGAGTGAGTGAGTGAGTCAGTGAGAGTGAGTGAGTGAGTCAGTGAGAGTGAGTGAGTCATTGAGAGTGAGTGAGTCAGTGAGAGTGAGTGAGTCAGTGAGAGTGAGTGAGTCAGTCAGTGAGAGTGAGTGAGTCAGTCAGTGAGTGTGAGTGAGTCAGTCAGTGAGAGAGAGAGAGTCAGTCAGTGAGAGTGAGTTAGTCAGTGAGAGAGAGTGAGTCAGTCAGTGAGAGTGAGTGAGTCAGTCAGTGAGAGTGAGTCAGTCAGTGAGAGTGAGTGAGTCAGTGAGAGTGAGTGAGTCAGTGAGAGAGAGAGTGAGTCAGTGAGAGTGAGTCAGTCAGTGAGAGTACGTGAGTCAGTCAGTGAGAGTGAGTGTCAGTCAGTGAGAGTGAGTGTCAGTCAGTGAGAGTGAGTCTCAGTCAGTGAGAGTGAGTGAGTCAGTCAGTGAGAGTGAGTGAGTCAGTCAGTGAGAGTGAGTGAGTCAGTCAGTGAGAGTGAGTGAGTCAGCCAGTGAGTCAGCCAGTGGGTCAGTCAGTGACTCAGTCAGTGAGAGTGAGCCAGTCAGTGAGAGTGAGTCAGTCAGTGAGAGTGAGTCAGTCAGTGAGTGAGAGTCACTGAGTCAGTGAGAGTCAGTGAGTCAGTTAGAGTGAGTGAATCAGTGAGAGTGAGTGAGTCAGTGAGAGTGAGTGAGTGAGTCAGTGAGAGCGAGTGAGTGAGTCAGTGAGAGTGAGTAAATCATTGAGAGTGAGTGAGTCAGTGAGAGTGAGTGAGTCAGTGAGAGTAAATCAATCAGTCAGTGAGAGTGAGTGAGTCAGTCAGTGAGTGTGAGTGAGTCAGTCAGTGAGAGAGAGAGAGTCAGTCAGTGAGAGTGAGTCAGTCAGTGAGAGTGAGTGAGTCAGTCAGTGAGAGTGAGTGAGTCAGTCAGTGAGAGTGAGTCAGTCAGTGAGAGTGAGTGAGTCAGTGAGAGAGAGAGTGAGTCAGTGAGAGTGAGTCAGTCAGTGAGAGTGAGTGAGTCAGTCAGTGAGAGTGAGTGAGTCAGTCAGTGAGAGTGAGTGAGTCAGTGAGAGTGAGTGAGTCAGTCAGGGAGACTGAGTCAGTCAGTGAGAGTGCGTGAGTCAGTCAGTGAGAGTGAGTGTCAGTCAGTGAGAGTGAGTGTCAGTCAGTGAGAGTGAGTGTCAGTCAGTGAGAGTGAGTCTCAGTCAGTGAGAGTGAGTGAGTCAGTCAGTGAGAGTGAGTGAGTCAGTCAGTGAGAGTGAGTGAGTCAGTCAGTGAGAGTGAGTGAGTCAGTCAGTGAGAGTGAGTCAATCAGTGAGAGTGAGTCAGTCAGTGAGAGTGAGTCAGTCAGTGAGAGTGAATGAGTCAGTCAGTGAGAGTGAGTGAGTCAGTCAGTGAGTGTGAGTGAGTCAGTCAGTAAGAGAGAGAGAGAGAGTCAGTCAGTGAGAGTGAGTCAGTCAGTGAGAGTGAGTGAGTCAGTGAGTGAGAGTGAGTGAGTCAGTCAGTTAGAATGAGTCAATCAGTGAGAGTGAGTCAGTCAGTGAGAGTGAGTCAGTCAGTGAGAGTGAGTGAGTCAGTGAGAGAGAGAGTGAGTCAGTGAGAATGAGTCAGTCAGTGAGAGTGAGCGAGTCAGTCAGTGAGAGTGAGTGAGTCAGTCAGTGAGAGTGAGTGAGTCAGTGAGAGTGAGTGAGTCAGTCAGGGAGACTGAGTCAGTCAGTGAAAGTACGTGAGTCAGTCAGTGAGAGTGAGTGTCAGTCAGTGAGAGTGAGTGTCAGTCAGTGAGAGTTAGTGTCAGTCAGTGAGAGTGAGTCTCAGTCAGTGAGAGTGAGTGAGTCAGTCAGTGAGAGTGAGTGAGTCAGTCAGTGAGAGTGAGTGAGTCAGTCAGTGAGAGTGAGTGAGTCAGCCAGTGAGTCAGCCAGTGGGTCAGTCAGTGACTCAGTCAGTGAGAGTGAGCCAGTCAGTGAGAGTGAGTCAGTCAGTGAGGGTGAGTCAGTCAGTGAGTGAGAGTCACTGAGTCAGTGAGAGTCAGTGAGTCAGTTAGAGTGAGTGAGTCAGTGAGAGTGAGTGAGTCAGTGAGAGTGAGTGAGTCAGTGAGAGTGAGTGAGTGAGTCAGTGAGAGTGAGTAAATCATTGAGAGTGAGTGAGTCAGTGAGAGTGAGTGAGTCAGTGAGAGTGAGTGAGTCAGTCAGTGAGAGTGAGTGAGTCAGTCAGTGAGTGTGAGTGAGTCAGTCAGTGAGAGAGAGAGAGTCAGTCAGTGAGAGTGAGTCAGTCAGTGAGAGTGAGTGAGTCAGTCAGTGAGAGTGAGTGAGTCAGTCAGTGAGAGTGAGTCAATCAGTGAGAGTGAGTCAGTCAGTGAGAGTGAGTCAGTCAGTGAGAGTGAGTGAGTCAGTGAGAGAGAGAGTGAGTCAGTGAGAGTGAGTCAGTCAGTGAGAGTGAGCGAGTCAGTCAGTGAGAGTGAGTGAGTCAGTCAGTGAGAGTGAGTGAGTCAGTGAGAGTGAGTGAGTCAGTCAGGGAGACTGAGTCAGTCAGTGAGAGTGCGTGAGTCAGTCAGTGAGAGTGAGTGTCAGTCAGTGAGAGTGAGTGTCAGTCAGTGAGAGTGAGTGTCAGTCAGTGAGAGTGAGTGAGTCAGTCAGTGAGAGTGAGTGAGTCAGTCAGTGAGAGTGAGTGAGTGAGTCAGTCAGTGAGAGTGAGTCAGTCAGTGAGAGTGAGTGAGTCAGTGAGAGAGAGTGAGTCAGTGAGAGTGAGTCAGTCAGTGAGAGTGAGCGAGTCAGTCAGTGAGAGTGAGTGAGTCAGTCAGTGAGAGTGAGTGAGTCAGTGAGAGTGAGTGAGTCAGTCAGGGAGACTGAGTCAGTCAGTGAGAGTGCGTGAGTCAGTCAGTGAGAGTGAGTGTCAGTCAGTGAGAGTGAGTGTCAGTCAGTGAGAGTTAGTGTCAGTCAGTGAGAGTGAGTCTCAGTCAGTGAGAGTGAGTGAGTCAGTCAGTGAGAGTGAGTGAGTCAGTCAGTGAGAGTGAGGGAGTCAGTCAGTGAGAGAGAGAGAGTCAGTCAGTGAGAGTGAGTCAGTCAGTGAGAGTGAGTGAGTCAGTCAGTGAGAGTGAGTCAGTCAGTGAGAGTGAGTCAGCCAGTGAGAGTGAGTGAATCAGTGAGAGAGAGAGTGAGTCAGTGAGAGTGAGTCAGTCAGTGAGAGTGAGCGAGTCAGTCAGTGAGAGTGAGTGAGTCAGTCAGTGAGAGTGAGTGAGTCAGTGAGAGTGAGTGAGTCAGTCAGAGAGACTGAGTCAGTCAGTGAGAGTGCGTGAGTCAGTCAGTGAGAGTGAGTGTCAGTCAGTGAGAGTGAGTGTCAGTCAGTGAGAGTGAGTGTCAGTCAGTGAGAGTGAGTCTCAGTCAGTGAGAGTGAGTGAGTCAGTGAGAGTGAGTGAGTGAGTCAGTGAGAGTGAGTGAGTGAGTCAGTGAGAGTGAGTAAATCATTGAGAGTGAGTGAGTCAGTGAGAGTGAGTGAGTCAGTGAGAGTGAGTCAGTCAGTCAGTGAGAGTGAGTGAGTCAGTCAGTGAGTGTGAGTGAGTCAGTCAGTGAGAGAGAGTGAGTCAGTCAGTGAGAGTGAGTCAGTCAGTGAGAGTGAGTGAGTCAGTCAGTGAGAGTGAGTGAGTCAGTCAGTGAGAGTGAGTGAGTCAGTCAGTGAGAGTGAGTCAATCAGTGAGAGTGAGTCAGTCAGTGAGAGTGAGTCAGTCAGTGAGAGTGAGGGAGTCAGTGAGAGAGAAAGTGAGTCAGTGAGAGTGAGTCAGTCAGTGAGAGTGAGCGAGTCAGTCAGTGAGAGTGAGTGAGTCAGTCAGTGAGAGTGAGTGAGTCAGTGAGAGTGAGTGAGTCAGTCAGGGAGACTGAGTCAGTCAGTGAGAGTGCGTGAGTCAGTCAGTGAGAGTGAGTGTCAGTCAGTGAGAGTGAGTGTCAGTCAGTGAGAGTGAGTGTCAGTCAGTGAGAGTGAGTCTCAGTCAGTGAGAGTGAGTGAGTCAGTCAGTGAGAGTGAGTGAGTCAGTCAGTGAGAGTGAGTGAGTCAGCCAGTGAGAGTGAGTGAGTCAGCCAGTGAGTCAGCCAGTGAGTCATGCAGTGACTCAGTCAGTGAGAGTGAGCCAGTCAGTGAGAGTGAGTCAGTCAGTGAGAGTGAGTCAGTCAGTGAGTGAGAGTCAGTGAGTCAGTGAGAGTCAGTGAGTCAGTTAGAGTGAGTGAGTCAGTGAGAGTGAGTGAGTCAGTGAGAGTGAGTGAGTCAGTGAGAGTGAGTGAGTGAGTCAGTGAGAGTGAGTATATCATTGAGAGTGAGTCAGTCAGTGAGAGTGAGTGAGTCAGTGAGAGAGAGAGTGAGTCAGTGAGAGTGAGTCAGTCAGTGAGAGTGAGCGAGTCAGTCAGTGAGAGTGAGTGAGTCAGTCAGTGAGAGTGAGTGAGTCAGTGAGAGTGAGTGAGTCAGTCAGGGAGACTGAGTCAGTCAGTGAGAGTGCGTGAGTCAGTCAGTGAGAGTGAGTGTCAGTCAGTGAGAGTGAGTGTCAGTCAGTGAGAGTGAGTGTCAGTCAGTGAGAGTGAGTCTCAGTCAGTGAGAGT
Organism: Triturus cristatus; assembly: GCF_964204655.1. Taxonomy (NCBI): domain Eukaryota; kingdom Metazoa; phylum Chordata; class Amphibia; order Caudata; family Salamandridae; genus Triturus; species Triturus cristatus. The sequence continues at coordinate 201,350,978 of NC_140579.1, forward strand.
GAGTGAGTCAGTCAGTGAGAGTGAGTGAGTCAGTCAGTGAGAGTGAGTGAGTCAGTCAGTGAGAGTGAGTGAGTCAGTCAGTGAGAGTGAGTCAATCAGTGAGAGTGAGTCAGTCAGTGAGAGTGAGTCAGTCAGTGAGAGTGAGTGAGTCAGTCAGTGAGAGTGAGTGAGTCAGTCAGTGAGTGTGAGTGAGTCAGTCAGTAAGAGAGAGAGAGAGAGTCAGTCAGTGAGATGAGTCAGTGAGTGAGAGTGAGTGAGTCAGTGAGAGTGAGTGAGTCAGTGAGTGAGAGTGAGTGAGTCAGTCAGTTAGAATGAGTCAATCAGTGAGAGTGAGTCAGTCAGTGAGAGTGAGTCAGTCAGTGAGAGTGAGTGAGTCAGTGAGAGAGAGAGTGAGTCAGTGAGAGTGAGTCAGTCAGTGAGAGTGAGCGAGTCAGTCAGTGAGAGTGAGTGAGTCAGTCAGTGAGAGTGAGTGAGTCAGTGAGAGTGAGTGAGTCAGTCAGGGAGACTGAGTCAGTCAGTGAAAGTACGTGAGTCCGTCAGTGAGAGTGAGTGTCAGTCAGTGAGAGTGAGTGTCAGTCAGTGAGAGTTAGTGTCAGTCAGTGAGAGTGAGTCTCAGTCAGTGAGAGTGAGTGAGTCAGTCAGTGAGAGTGAGTGAGTGAGTCAGTGAGAGTGAGTGAGTCAGCCAGTGAGTCAGCCAGTGGGTCAGTCAGTGACTCAGTCAGTGAGAGTGAGCCAGTCAGTGAGAGTGAGTCAGTCAGTGAGAGTGAGTCAGTCAGTGAGTGAGAGTCACTGAGTCAGTGAGAGTCAGTGAGTCAGTTAGAGTGAGTGAGTCAGTGAGAGTGAGTGAGTCAGTGAGAGTGAGTAAATCATTGAGAGTGAGTGAGTCAGTGAGAGTGAGTGAGTCAGTGAGAGTGAGTCAGTCAGTCAGTGAGAGTGAGTGAGTCAGTCAGTGAGTGTGAGTGAGTCAGTCAGTGAGAGAGAGTGAGTCAGTCAGTGAGAGTGAGTCAGTCAGTGAGAGTGAGTGAGTCAGTCAGTGAGAGTGAGTGAGTCAGTCAGTGAGAGTGAGTGAGTCAGTCAGTGAGAGTGAGTCAATCAGTGAGAGTGAGTCAGTCAGTGAGAGTGAGTCAGTCAGTGAGAGTGAGGGAGTCAGTGAGAGAGAAAGTGAGTCAGTGAGAGTGAGTCAGTCAGTGAGAGTGAGCGAGTCAGTCAGTGAGAGTGAGTGAGTCAGTCAGTGAGAGTGAGTGAGTCAGTGAGAGTGAGTGAGTCAGTCAGGGAGACTGAGTCAGTCAGTGAGAGTGCGTGAGTCAGTCAGTGAGAGTGAGTGTCAGTCAGTGAGAGTGAGTGTCAGTCAGTGAGAGTGAGTGTCAGTCAGTGAGAGTGAGTCTCAGTCAGTGAGAGTGAGTGAGTCAGTCAGTGAGAGTGAGTGAGTCAGTCAGTGAGAGTGAGTGAGTCAGCCAGTGAGAGTGAGTGAGTCAGCCAGTGAGTCAGCCAGTGAGTCATGCAGTGACTCAGTCAGTGAGAGTGAGCCAGTCAGTGAGAGTGAGTCAGTCAGTGAGAGTGAGTCAGTCAGTGAGTGAGAGTCAGTGAGTCAGTGAGAGTCAGTGAGTCAGTTAGAGTGAGTGAGTCAGTGAGAGTGAGTGAGTCAGTGAGAGTGAGTGAGTCAGTGAGAGTGAGTGAGTGAGTCAGTGAGAGTGAGTATATCATTGAGAGTGAGTCAGTCAGTGAGAGTGAGTGAGTCAGTGAGAGAGAGAGTGAGTCAGTGAGAGTGAGTCAGTCAGTGAGAGTGAGCGAGTCAGTCAGTGAGAGTGAGTGAGTCAGTCAGTGAGAGTGAGTGAGTCAGTGAGAGTGAGTGAGTCAGTCAGGGAGACTGAGTCAGTCAGTGAGAGTGCGTGAGTCAGTCAGTGAGAGTGAGTGTCAGTCAGTGAGAGTGAGTGTCAGTCAGTGAGAGTGAGTGTCAGTCAGTGAGAGTGAGTCTCAGTCAGTGAGAGTGAGTGAGTCAGTCAGTGAGAGTGAGTGAGTCAGTCAGTGAGAGTGAGTGAGTCAGTCAGTGAGAGTGAGTGAGTCAGTCAGTGAGAGTGAGTCAATCAGTGAGAGTGAGTCAGTCAGTGAGAGTGAGTCAGTCAGTGAGAGTGAGTGAGTCAGTCAGTGAGAGTGAGTGAGTCAGTCAGTGAGTGTGAGTGAGTCAGTCAGTAAGAGAGAGAGAGAGAGTCAGTCAGTGAGATGAGTCAGTGAGTGAGAGTGAGTGAGTCAGTGAGAGTGAGTGAGTCAGTGAGTGAGAGTGAGTGAGTCAGTCAGTTAGAATGAGTCAATCAGTGAGAGTGAGTCAGTCAGTGAGAGTGAGTCAGTCAGTGAGAGTGAGTGAGTCAGTGAGAGAGAGAGTGAGTCAGTGAGAGTGAGTCAGTCAGTGAGAGTGAGCGAGTCAGTCAGTGAGAGTGAGTGAGTCAGTCAGTGAGAGTGAGTGAGTCAGTGAGAGTGAGTGAGTCAGTCAGGGAGACTGAGTCAGTCAGTGAAAGTACGTGAGTCAGTCAGTGAGAGTGAGTGTCAGTCAGTGAGAGTGAGTGTCAGTCAGTGAGAGTTAGTGTCAGTCAGTGAGAGTGAGTCTCAGTCAGTGAGAGTGAGTGAGTCAGTCAGTGAGAGTGAGTGAGTGAGTCAGTGAGAGTGAGTGAGTCAGCCAGTGAGTCAGCCAGTGGGTCAGTCAGTGACTCAGTCAGTGAGAGTGAGCCAGTCAGTGAGAGTGAGTCAGTCAGTGAGAGTGAGTCAGTCAGTGAGTGAGAGTCACTGAGTCAGTGAGAGTCAGTGAGTCAGTTAGAGTGAGTGAGTCAGTGAGAGTGAGTGAGTCAGTGAGAGTGAGTGAGTGAGTCAGTGAGAGTGAGTGAGTGAGTCAGTGAGAGTGAGTAAATCATTGAGAGTGAGTGAGTCAGTGAGAGTGAGTGAGTCAGTGAGAGTGAGTGAGTCAGTCAGTGAGAGTGAGTGAGTCAGTCAGTGAGTGTGAGTGAGTCAGTCAGTGAGAGAGAGAGAGAGAGTCAGTCAGTGAGAGTGAGTCAGTCAGTGAGAGTGAGTGAGTCAGTCAGTGAGAGTGAGTGAGTCAGTCAGTGAGAGTGAGTCAATCACTGAGAGTGAGTCAGTCAGTGAGAGTGAGTCAGTCAGTGAGAGTGAGTGAGTCAGTGAGAGAGAGAGTGAGTCAGTGAGAGTGAGTCAGTCAGTGAGAGTGAGCGAGTCAGTCAGTGAGAGTGAGTGAGTCAGTCAGTGAGAGTGAGTGAGTCAGTGAGAGTGAGTGAGTCAGTCAGGGAGACTGAGTCAGTCAGTGAGAGTGCGTGAGTCAGTCAGTGAGAGTGAGTGTCAGTCAGTGAGAGTGAGTGTCAGTCAGTGAGAGTGAGTGTCAGTCAGTGAGAGTGAGTCTCAGTCAGTGAGAGTGAGTGAGTCAGTCAGTGAGAGTGAGTGAGTCAGTCAGTGAGAGTGAGTGAGTGAGTCAGTCAGTGAGAGTGAGTCAGTCAGTGAGAGTGAGTGAGTCAGTGAGAGAGAGTGAGTCAGTGAGAGAGAGTGAGTCAGTGAGAGTGAGCGAGTCAGTCAGTGAGAGTGAGTGAGTCAGTCAGTGAGAGTGAGTGAGTCAGTGAGAGTGAGTGAGTCAGTCAGGGAGACTGAGTCAGTCAGTGAGAGTGCGTGAGTCAGTCAGTGAGAGTGAGTGTCAGTCAGTGAGAGTGAGTGTCAGTCAGTGAGAGTTTGTGTCAGTCAGTGAGAGTCAGTGAGTCAGTTAGAGTGAGTGAGTCAGTGAGAGTGAGTGAGTCAGTGAGAGTGAGTGAGTCAGTGAGAGTGAGTGAGTCAGTGAGAGTGAGTAAATCATTGAGAGTGAGTGAGTCAGTGAGAGTGAGTCAGTCAGTGAGAGTGAGTGAGTCAGTCAGTGAGAGTGAGTGAGTCAGTCAGTGAGTGTGAGTGAGTCAGTCAGTGAGAGAGAGAGAGTCAGTCAGTGAGAGTGAGTCAGTCAGTGAGAGTGAGTGAGTCAGTCAGTGAGAGTGAGTGAGTCAGTCAGTGAGAGTGAGTCAATCAGTGAGAGTGAGTCAGTCAGTGAGAGTGAGTCAGTCAGTGAGAGTGAGTGAGTCAGTGAGAGAGAGAGTGAGTCAGTGAGAGTGAGTCAGTCAGTGAGAGTGAGCGAGTCAGTCAGTGAGAGTGAGTGAGTCAGTCAGTGAGAGTGAGTGAGTCAGTGAGAGTGAGTGAGTCAGTCAGGGAGACTGAGTCAGTCAGTGAGAGTGCGTGAGTCAGTCAGTGAGAGTGAGTGTCAGTCAGTGAGAGTGAGTGTCAGTCAGTGAGAGTGAGTGTCAGTCAGTGAGAGTGAGTGAGTCAGTCAGTGAGAGTGAGTGAGTCAGTCAGTGAGAGTGAGTGAGTGAGTCAGTCAGTGAGAGTGAGTCAGTCAGTGAGAGTGAGTGAGTCAGTGAGAGAGAGTGAGTCAGTGAGAGTGAGTCAGTCAGTGAGAGTGAGCGAGTCAGTCAGTGAGAGTGAGTGAGTCAGTCAGTGAGAGTGAGTGAGTCAGTGAGAGTGAGTGAGTCAGTCAGGGAGACTGAGTCAGTCAGTGAGAGTGCGTGAGTCAGTCAGTGAGAGTGAGTGTCAGTCAGTGAGAGTGAGTGTCAGTCAGTGAGAGTTAGTGTCAGTCAGTGAGAGTGAGTCTCAGTCAGTGAGAGTGAGTGAGTCAGTCAGTGAGAGTGAGTGAGTCAGTCAGTGAGAGTGAGGGAGTCAGTCAGTGAGAGAGAGAGAGTCAGTCAGTGAGAGTGAGTCAGTCAGTGAGAGTGAGTGAGTCAGTCAGTGAGAGTGAGTCAGTCAGTGAGAGTGAGTCAGCCAGTGAGAGTGAGTGAATCAGTGAGAGAGAGAGTGAGTCAGTGAGAGTGAGTCAGTCAGTGAGAGTGAGCGAGTCAGTCAGTGAGAGTGAGTGAGTCAGTCAGTGAGAGTGAGTGAGTCAGTGAGAGTGAGTGAGTCAGTCAGAGAGACTGAGTCAGTCAGTGAGAGTGCGTGAGTCAGTCAGTGAGAGTGAGTGTCAGTCAGTGAGAGTTAGTGTCAGTCAGTGAGAGTGAGTGTCAGTCAGTGAGAGTGAGTCTCAGTCAGTGAGAGTGAGTGAGTCAGTGAGAGTGAGTGAGTGAGTCAGTGAGAGTGAGTGAGTGAGTCAGTGAGAGTGAGTAAATCATTGAGAGTGAGTGAGTCAGTGAGAGTGAGTGAGTCAGTGAGAGTGAGTCAGTCAGTCAGTGAGAGTGAGTGAGTCAGTCAGTGAGTGTGAGTGAGTCAGTCAGTGAGAGAGAGTGAGTCAGTCAGTGAGAGTGAGTCAGTCAGTGAGAGTGAGTGAGTCAGTCAGTGAGAGTGAGTGAGTCAGTCAGTGAGAGTGAGTGAGTCAGTCAGTGAGAGTGAGTCAATCAGTGAGAGTGAGTCAGTCAGTGAGAGTGAGTCAGTCAGTGAGAGTGAGGGAGTCAGTGAGAGAGAAAGTGAGTCAGTGAGAGTGAGTCAGTCAGTGAGAGTGAGCGAGTCAGTCAGTGAGAGTGAGTGAGTCAGTCAGTGAGAGTGAGTGAGTCAGTGAGAGTGAGTGAGTCAGTCAGGGAGACTGAGTCAGTCAGTGAGAGTGCGTGAGTCAGTCAGTGAGAGTGAGTGTCAGTCAGTGAGAGTGAGTGTCAGTCAGTGAGAGTGAGTGTCAGTCAGTGAGAGTGAGTCTCAGTCAGTGAGAGTGAGTGAGTCAGTCAGTGAGAGTGAGTGAGTCAGTCAGTGAGAGTGAGTGAGTCAGCCAGTGAGAGTGAGTGAGTCAGCCAGTGAGTCAGCCAGTGAGTCATGCAGTGACTCAGTCAGTGAGAGTGAGCCAGTCAGTGAGAGTGAGTCAGTCAGTGAGAGTGAGTCAGTCAGTGAGTGAGAGTCAGTGAGTCAGTGAGAGTCAGTGAGTCAGTTAGAGTGAGTGAGTCAGTGAGAGTGAGTGAGTCAGTGAGAGTGAGTGAGTCAGTGAGAGTGAGTGAGTGAGTCAGTGAGAGTGAGTATATCATTGAGAATGAGTCAGTCAGTGAGAGTGAGTGAGTCAGTGAGAGAGAGAGTGAGTCAGTGAGAGTGAGTCAGTCAGTGAGAGTGAGCGAGTCAGTCAGTGAGAGTGAGTGAGTCAGTCAGTGAGAGTGAGTGAGTCAGTGAGAGTGAGTGAGTCAGTCAGGGAGACTGAGTCAGTCAGTGAGAGTGCGTGAGTCAGTCAGTGAGAGTGAGTGTCAGTCAGTGAGAGTGAGTGTCAGTCAGTGAGAGTGAGTGTCAGTCAGTGAGAGTGAGTCTCAGTCAGTGAGAGTGAGTGAGTCAGTCAGTGAGAGTGAGTGAGTCAGTCAGTGAGAGTGAGTGAGTCAGTCAGTGAGAGTGAGTGAGTCAGTCAGTGAGAGTGAGTCAATCAGTGAGAGTGAGTCAGTCAGTGAGAGTGAGTCAGTCAGTGAGAGTGAGTGAGTCAGTCAGTGAGAGTGAGTGAGTCAGTCAGTGAGTGTGAGTGAGTCAGTCAGTAAGAGAGAGAGAGAGAGTCAGTCAGTGAGATGAGTCAGTCAGTGAGAGTGAGTGAGTCAGTGAGAGTGAGTGAGTCAGTGAGTGAGAGTGAGTGAGTCAGTCAGTTAGAATGAGTCAATCAGTGAGAGTGAGTCAGTCAGTGAGAGTGAGTCAGTCAGTGAGAGTGAGTGAGTCAGTGAGAGAGAGAGTGAGTCAGTGAGAGTGAGTCAGTCAGTGAGAGTGAGCGAGTCAGTCAGTGAGAGTGAGTGAGTCAGTCAGTGAGAGTGAGTGAGTCAGTGAGAGTGAGTGAGTCAGTCAGGGAGACTGAGTCAGTCAGTGAAAGTACGTGAGTCAGTCAGTGAGAGTGAGTGTCAGTCAGTGAGAGTGAGTGTCAGTCAGTGAGAGTTAGTGTCAGTCAGTGAGAGTGAGTCTCAGTCAGTGAGAGTGAGTGAGTCAGTCAGTGAGAGTGAGTGAGTGAGTCAGTGAGAGTGAGTGAGTCAGCCAGTGAGTCAGCCAGTGGGTCAGTCAGTGACTCAGTCAGTGAGAGTGAGCCAGTCAGTGAGAGTGAGTCAGTCAGTGAGAGTGAGTCAGTCAGTGAGTGAGAGTCACTGAGTCAGTGAGAGTCAGTGAGTCAGTTAGAGTGAGTGAGTCAGTGAGAGTGAGTGAGTCAGTGAGAGTGAGTGAGTGAGTCAGTGAGAGTGAGTGAGTGAGTCAGTGAGAGTGAGTAAATCATTGAGAGTGAGTGAGTCAGTGAGAGTGAGTGAGTCAGTGAGAGTGAGTGAGTCAGTCAGTGAGAGTGAGTGAGTCAGTCAGTAAGTGTGAGTGAGTCAGTCAGTGAGAGAGAGAGAGTCAGTCAGTGAGAGTGAGTCAGTCAGTGAGAGTGAGTGAGTCAGTCAGTGAGAGTGAGTGAGTCAGTCAGTGAGAGTGAGTCAATCACTGAGAGTGAGTCAGTCAGTGAGAGTGAGTCAGTCAGTGAGAGTGAGTGAGTCAGTGAGAGAGAGAGTGAGTCAGTGAGAGTGAGTCAGTCAGTGAGAGTGAGCGAGTCAGTCAGTGAGAGTGAGTGAGTCAGTCAGTGAGAGTGAGTGAGTCAGTGAGAGTGAGTGAGTCAGTCAGGGAGACTGAGTCAGTCAGTGAGAGTGCGTGAGTCAGTCAGTGAGAGTGAGTGTCAGTCAGTGAGAGTGAGTGTCAGTCAGTGAGAGTGAGTCTCAGTCAGTGAGAGTGAGTGAGTCAGTCAGTGAGAGTGAGTGAGTCAGTCAGTGAGAGTGAGTGAGTGAGTCAGTCAGTGAGAGTGAGTCAGTCAGTGAGAGTGAGTGAGTCAGTGAGAGAGAGTGAGTCAGTGAGAGAGAGTGAGTCAGTGAGAGTGAGCGAGTCAGTCAGTGAGAGTGAGTGAGTCAGTCAGTGAGAGTGAGTGAGTCAGTGAGAGTGAGTGAGTCAGTCAGGGAGACTGAGTCAGTCAGTGAGAGTGCGTGAGTCAGTCAGTGAGAGTGAGTGTCAGTCAGTGAGAGTGAGTGTCAGTCAGTGAGAGTTTGTGTCAGTCAGTGAGAGTGAGTCTCAGTCAGTGAGAGTGAGTGAGTCAGTCAGTGAGAGTGAGTGAGTCAGTCAGTGAGAGTGAGTGAGTCAGTCAGTGAGAGAGAGAGAGAGTCAGTCAGTGAGAGTGAGTCAGTCAGTGAGAGTGAGTGAGTCAGTCAGTGAGAGTGAGTCAGTCAGTGAGAGTGAGTCAGCCAGTGAGAGTGAGTGAATCAGTGAGAGAGAGAGAGAGTGAGTCAGTGAGAGTGAGTCAGTCAGTGAGAGTGAGCGAGTCAGTCAGTGAGAGTGAGTGAGTCAGTCAGTGAGAGTGAGTGAGTCAGTGAGAGTGAGTGAGTCAGTCAGAGAGACTGAGTCAGTCAGTGAGAGTGAGTCAGCCAGTGAGAGTGAGTGAATCAGTGAGAGAGAGAGTGAGTCAGTGAGAGTGAGTCAGTCAGTGAGAGTGAGCGAGTCAGTCAGTGAGAGTGAGTGAGTCAGTCAGTGAGAGTGAGTGAGTCAGTGAGAGTGAGTGAGTCAGTCAGAGAGACTGAGTCAGTCAGTGAGAGTGCATGAGTCAGTCAGTGAGAGTGAGTGTCAGTCAGTGAGAGTGAGTGTCAGTCAGTGAGAGTGAGTGTCAGTCAGTGAGAGTGAGTCTCAGTCAGTGAGAGTGAGTGAGTCAGTCAGTGAGAGTGAGTGAGTCAGTGAGAGTGAGTGAGTCAGTCAGTGAGAGTGAGTCAGTCAGTGAGAGTGAGTGAGTCAGTCAGTGAGAGTGAGTGTCAGTCAGTGAGAGTGAGTCTCAGTCAGTGAGAGTGAGTGAGTCAGTCAGTGAGAGTGAGTGAGTCAGTCAGTGAGAGAGAGAGAGAGTCAGTCAGTGAGAGTGAGTCAGTCAGTGAGAGTGAGTCAGTCAGTGAGAGTGAGTCAGTCAGTGAGAGTGAGTCAGCCAGTGAGAGTGAGTGAATCAGTGAGAGAGAGAGTGAGTCAGTGAGAGTGAGTCAGTCAGTGAGAGTGAGCGAGTCAGTCAGTGAGAGTGAGTGAGTCAGTCAGTGAGAGTGAGTGAGTCAGTGAGAGTGAGTGAGTCAGTCAGAGAGACTGAGTCAGTCAGTGAGAGTGCATGAGTCAGTCAGTGAGAGTGAGTGTCAGTCAGTGAGAGTGAGTGTCAGTCAGTGAGAGTGAGTGTCAGTCAGTGAGAGTGAGTCTCAGTCAGTGAGAGTGAGTGAGTCAGTCAGTGAGAGTGAGTGAGTCAGTCAGTGAGAGTGAGTGAGTCAGTCAGTGAGAGTGAGTGAGTCAGCCAGTGAGTCAGCCAGTGGGTCAGTCAGTGACTCAGTCAGTGAGAGTGAGCCAGTCAGTGAGAGTGAGTCAGTCAGTGAGAGTGAGTCAGTCAGTGAGTGAGAGTCACTGAGTCAGTGAGAGTCAGTGAGTCAGTTAGAGTGAGTGAGTCAGTGAGAGTGAGTGAGTCAGTGAGAGTGAGTGAGTCAGTGAGAGTGAGTGAGTGAGTCAGTGAGAGTGAGTAAATCATTGAGAGTGAGTGAGTCAGTGAGAGTGAGTGAGTCAGTGAGAGTGAGTGAGTCAGTCAGTGAGAGTGAGTGAGTGAGTCAGTGAGTGTGAGTGAGTCAGTCAGTGAGAGAGAGAGAGTCAGTCAGTGAGAGTGAGTCAGTCAGTGAGAGTGAGTGAGTCAGTCAGTGAGAGTGAGTGAGTCAGTCAGTGAGAGTGAGTCAATCAGTGAGAGTGAGTCAGTCAGTGAGAGTGAGTCAGTCAGTGAGAGTGAGTGAGTCAGTGAGAGAGAGAGTGAGTCAGTGAGAGTGAGTCAGTCAGTGAGAGTGAGCGAGTCAGTCAGTGAGAGTGAGTGAGTCAGTCAGTGAGAGTGAGTTAGTCAGTGAGAGTGAGTGAGTCAGTCAGGGAGACTGAGTCAGTCAGTGAGAGTGCGTGAGTCAGTCAGTGAGAGTGAGTGTCAGTCAGTGAGAGTGAGTGTCAGTCAGTGAGAGTGAGTGTCAGTCAGTGAGAGTGAGTGAGTCAGTCAGTGAGAGTGAGTGAGTCAGTCAGTGAGAGTGAGTGAGTGAGTCAGTCAGTGAGAGTGAGTGAGTCAGTGAGAGAGAGAGTGAGTCAGTGAGAGTGAGTCAGTCAGTGAGAGTGAGCGAGTCAGTCAGTGAGAGTGAGTGAGTCAGTCAGTGAGAGTGAGTGAGTCAGTGAGAGTGAGTGAGTCAGTCAGGGAGACTGAGTCAGTCAGTGAGAGTGCGTGAGTCAGTCAGTGAGAGTGAGTGAGTCAGTCAGTGAGAGTGAGTGAGTCAGTCAGTGAGAGTGAGTGAGTCAGTCAGTCAGTGAGAGTGAGTCAGTCAGTGAGAGTGAGTGAGTCATTGAGAGTGAGTGAGTCAGTGAGAGTGAGTCAGTCAATCAGTGAGAGTGAGTCAGTCAGTCAGTGAGAGTGAGTCAGTGAGAGTGAGTCAGTGAGTGAGTGAGTCAGTGAGAGTGAGTGAGTCAGTGAGAGTGAGTCAATTAAAGTGAGTCAGTGAGAGTGAGTCAGTGAGAGTGAGAGTGAGGGAGTCAGTCAGTGAGAGTAAGTGAGTCAGTCAGTGAGAGTGAGTGAGTCAGTCAGTGAGAGTGAGTGAGTCAGCCAGTGAGTCAGCCAGTGAGTCATGCAGTGACTCAGTCAGTGAGAGTGAGCCAGTCAGTGAGAGTGAGTCAGTCAGTGAGAGTGAGTCAGTTAGTGAGTGAGAGTCAGTGAGTCAGTGAGAGTCAGTGAGTCAGTTAGAGTGAGTGAGTCAGTGAGAGTGAGTGAGTCAGTGAGAGTGAGTGAGTCAGTGAGAGTGAGTGAGTGAGTCAGTGAGAGTGAGTAAATCATTGAGAGTGAGTGAGTCAGTGAGAGTGAGTGAGTCAGTGAGAGTGAGTGAGTCAGTCAGTGAGAGTGAGTGAGTCAGTCAGTGAGAGTGAGTCAGTCAGGTAGAGTAAGTGAGTCAGTCAGTGAGAGTGAGTGAGTCAGTCAGTGAGAGTGAGTCAGTCAGTGAGAGTGAGTGAGTCAGTGAGAGAGAGAGTGAGTAAGTGAGAGTGAGTCAGTCAGTGAGAGTGAGCAAGTCAGTCAGTGACAGTGAATGAGTCAGTCAGTGAGAGTGAGTGAGTCAGTGAGAGTGAGTGAGTCAGTCAGGGAGACTGAGTCAGTCAGTGAGAGTGCGTGAGTCAGTCAGTGAGAGTGAGTGTCAGTCAGTGAGAGTGAGTGTCAGTCAGTGAGAGTGAGTGTCAGTCAGTGAGAGTGAGTCTCAGTCAGTGAGAGTGAGTGAGTCAGTCAGTGAGAGTGAGTGAGTCAATGAGAGTGAGTGAGTCAGTCAGTGTGAGTGAGTCAGTCAGTGAGAGTGAGTGAGTCAGTCAGTGAGAGTGAGTGTCATTCAGTGAGAGTGAGTGTCAGTCAGTGAGAGTGAGTCTCAGTCAGTGAGAGTAAGTGAGTCAGTCAGTGAGAGTGAGTGAGTCAGTCAGTGAGAGTGAGTGAGTCCGTCAATGAGAGTGAGTAAGTCAGTCAGTGAGAGTGAGTGAGTCAGCCAGTGAGTCAGCCAGTTAGTCAGTCAGTGACTCAGTCAGTGAGAGTGAACCAGTCAGTGAGAGTGAGTCAGTCAGTGAGAGTGAGTCAGTCAGTGAGAGTGAGTCAGTCAGTGAGAGTCAGTGAGTCAGTGAGAGTCAGTGAGTCAGTGAGAGTGAGTGAGTCAGTGAGAGTGAGTGAGTGAGTCAGTGAGAGTGAGTGAGTGAGTCAGTGAGAGTGAATGAGTCATTGAGAGTGAGTGAGTCAGTGAGAGTGAGTGAGTCAGTGAGAGTGAGTGAATCAGTCAGTGAGAGTGAGTCAGTCAGTGAGTGTGAGTGAGTCAGTCAGTGAGAGAGAGAGAGAGTCAGTCAGTGAGAGTGAGTCAGTCAGTGAGAGTGAGTGAGTCAGTCAGTGAGAGTGAGTGAGTCAATCAGTGAGAGTGAGTCAGTCAGTGAGAGTGAGTGAGTCAGTGAGAGAGAGAGTGAGTCAGTGAGAGTGACTCAGTCAGTGAGAGTGAGTTTCAGTCAGTGAGAGTGAGTGAGTCAGTCAGTGAGAGTGAGTGAGTCAGTCAGTGAGAGTGAGTGAGTCAGTCAGTGAGAGTGAGTCAGTCAGTGAGAGTAAGTGAGTCAGTCAGTGAGAGTGAGTGAGTCAGTGAGAGTGAGCGAGTCAGTCAGTGAGAGTGAGTGAGTCAGTCAGGGAGACTGAGTCAGTCAGTGAGAGTGCATGAGTCAGTCAGTGAAAGTGAGTGTCAGTCAGTGAGAGTGAGTGTCAGTCAGTGAGAGTGAGTGTCAGTCAGTGAGAGTGAGTGTCAGTCAGTGAGAGTGAGTGAGTCAGTCAGTGAGAGTAAGTGAGTCAGTCAGTGAGAGTGAGTGAGTCAGTCCGTGAGAGTGAGTGAGTCAGCCAGTGAGTCAGCCAGTGAGTCATGCAGTGACTCAGTCAGTGAGAGTGAGCCAGTCAGTGAGAGTGAGTCAGTCAGTGAGAGTGAGTCAGTCAGTGAGTGAGAGTCAGTGAGTCAGTGAGAGTCAGTGAGTCAGTTAGAGTGAGTGAGTCAGTGAGAGTGAGTGAGTCAGTGAGAGTGAGTGAGTCAGTGAGAGTGAGTGAGTGAGTCAGTCAGAGTGAGTAAATCATTGAGAGTGAGTGAGTCAGTGAGAGTGAGTGAGTCAGTGAGAGTGAGTGAGTCAGTCAGTGAGAGTGAGTGAGTCAGTCAGTGAGTGTGAGTGAGTCAGTCAGTAAGAGAGAGAGAGAGTCAGTCAGTGAGAGTGAGTCAGTCAGTGAGAGTGAGTGAGTCAGTGAGTGAGAGTGAGTGAGTCAGTCAGTTAGAATGAGTCAATCAGTGAGAGTGAGTCAGTCAGTGAGAGTGAGTCAGTCAGTGAGAGTGAGTGAGTCAGTGAGAGAGAGAGTGAGTCAGTGAGAGTGAGTGAGTCAGTCAGGGAGACTGAGTCAGTCAGTGAGAGTACGTGAGTCAGTCAGTGAGAGTGAGTGTCAGTCAGTGAGAGTGAGTATCAGTCAGTGAGAGTTAGTGTCAGTCAGTGAGAGTGAGTCTCAGTCAGTGAGAGTGAGTGAGTCAGTCAGTGAGAGTGAGTGAGTCAGTCAGTGAGAGTGAGTGAGTCAGTCAGTGAGAGTGAGTGAGTCAGCCAGTCAGTCAGCCAGTGGGTCAGTCAGTGACTCAGTCAGTGAGAGTGAGCCAGTCAGTGAGAGTGAGTCAGTCAGTGAGAGTGAGTCAGTCAGTGAGAGTGAGTCAGTGAGAGTGAGTCAGTGAGAGTGAGTGAGTCAGTGAGAGAGAGAGTGAGTCAGTGAGAGTGAGTCAGTCAGTGAGAGTGAGCGAGTCAGTCAGTGAGAGTGAGTGAGTCAGTCAGTGAGAGTGAGTGAGTCAGTGAGAGTGAGTGAGTCAGTCAGGGAGACTGAGTCAGTCAGTGAGAGTACGTGAGTCAGTCAGTGAGAGTGAGTGAGTCAGTCAGTGAGAGTGAGTGAGTGAGTCAGTGAGAGTGAGTAAATCATTGAGAGTGAATGAGTCAGTGAGAGTGAGTGAGTCAGTGAGAGTGAGTGAGTCAGTCAGTGAGAGTGAGTGAGTCAGTCAGTGAGTGTGAGTGAGTCAGTCAGTGAGAGAGAGAGAGTCAGTCAGTGAGAGTGAGTCAGTCAGTGAGAGTGAGTGAGTCAGTCAGTGAGAGTGAGTGAGTCAGTCAGTGAGAGTGAGTCAATCAGTGAGAGTGAGTCAGTCAGTGAGAGTGAGTCAGTCAGTGAGAGTGAGTGAGTCAGTGAGAGAGAGAGTGAGTCAGTGAGAGTGAGTCAGTCAGTGAGGGTGAGCGAGTCAGTCAGTGAGAGTGAGTGAGTCAGTCAGTGAGAGTGAGTGAGTCAGTGAGAGTGAGTGAGTCAGTCAGGGAGACTGAGTCAGTCAGTGAGAGTGAGTGTCAGTCAGTGAGAGTGAGTCAATCAGTGAGAGTGAGTCAGTCAGTGAGAGTGAGTCAGTCAGTGAGAGTGAGTGAGTCAGTCAGTGAGAGTGAGTGAGTCAGTCAGTGAGTGTGAGTGAGTCAGTCAGTAAGAGAGAGAGAGAGAGTCAGTCAGTGAGATGAGTCAGTCAGTGAGAGTGAGTGAGTCAGTGAGAGTGAGTGAGTCAGTGAGTGAGAGTGAGTGAGTCAGTCAGTTAGAATGAGTCAATCAGTGAGAGTGAGTCAGTCAGTGAGAGTGAGTCAGTCAGTGAGAGTGAGTGAGTCAGTGAGAGAGAGAGTGAGTCAGTGAGAGTGAGTCAGTCAGTGAGAGTGAGCGAGTCAGTCAGTGAGAGTGAGTGAGTCAGTCAGTGAGAGTGAGTGAGTCAGTGAGAGTGAGTGAGTCAGTCAGGGAGACTGAGTCAGTCAGTGAAAGTACGTGAGTCAGTCAGTGAGAGTGAGTGTCAGTCAGTGAGAGTGAGTGTCAGTCAGTGAGAGTTAGTGTCAGTCAGTGAGAGTGAGTCTCAGTCAGTGAGAGTGAGTGAGTCAGTCAGTGAGAGTGAGTGAGTGAGTCAGTGAGAGTGAGTGAGTCAGCCAGTGAGTCAGCCAGTGGGTCAGTCAGTGACTCAGTCAGTGAGAGTGAGCCAGTCAGTGAGAGTGAGTCAGTCAGTGAGAGTGAGTCAGTCAGTGAGTGAGAGTCACTGAGTCAGTGAGAGTCAGTGAGTCAGTTAGAGTGAGTGAGTCAGTGAGAGTGAGTGAGTCAGTGAGAGTGAGTGAGTGAGTCAGTGAGAGTGAGTGAGTGAGTCAGTGAGAGTGAGTAAATCATTGAGAGTGAGTGAGTCAGTGAGAGTGAGTGAGTCAGTGAGAGTGAGTGAGTCAGTCAGTGAGAGTGAGTGAGTCAGTCAGTAAGTGTGAGTGAGTCAGTCAGTGAGAGAGAGAGAGTCAGTCAGTGAGAGTGAGTCAGTCAGTGAGAGTGAGTGAGTCAGTCAGTGAGAGTGAGTGAGTCAGTCAGTGAGAGTGAGTCAATCACTGAGAGTGAGTCAGTCAGTGAGAGTGAGTGAGTCAGTGAGAGTGAGTGAGTCAGTGAGTGAGAGTGAGTGAGTCAGTCAGTTAGAATGAGTCAATCAGTGAGAGTGAGTCAGTCAGTGAGAGTGAGTCAGTCAGTGAGAGTGAGTGAGTCAGTGAGAGAGAGAGTGAGTCAGTGAGAGTGAGTCAGTCAGTGAGAGTGAGCGAGTCAGTCAGTGAGAGTGAGTGAGTCAGTCAGTGAGAGTGAGTGAGTCAGTGAGAGTGAGTGAGTCAGTCAGGGAGACTGAGTCAGTCAGTGAAAGTACGTGAGTCAGTCAGTGAGAGTGAGTGTCAGTCAGTGAGAGTGAGTGTCAGTCAGTGAGAGTTAGTGTCAGTCAGTGAGAGTGAGTCTCAGTCAGTGAGAGTGAGTGAGTCAGTCAGTGAGAGTGAGTGAGTGAGTCAGTGAGAGTGAGTGAGTCAGCCAGTGAGTCAGCCAGTGGGTCAGTCAGTGACTCAGTCAGTGAGAGTGAGCCAGTCAGTGAGAGTGAGTCAGTCAGTGAGAGTGAGTCAGTCAGTGAGTGAGAGTCACTGAGTCAGTGAGAGTCAGTGAGTCAGTTAGAGTGAGTGAGTCAGTGAGAGTGAGTGAGTCAGTGAGAGTGAGTGAGTGAGTCAGTGAGAGTGAGTGAGTGAGTCAGTGAGAGTGAGTAAATCATTGAGAGTGAGTGAGTCAGTGAGAGTGAGTGAGTCAGTGAGAGTGAGTGAGTCAGTCAGTGAGAGTGAGTGAGTCAGTCAGTAAGTGTGAGTGAGTCAGTCAGTGAGAGAGAGAGAGTCAGTCAGTGAGAGTGAGTCAGTCAGTGAGAGTGAGTGAGTCAGTCAGTGAGAGTGAGTGAGTCAGTCAGTGAGAGTGAGTCAATCACTGAGAGTGAGTCAGTCAGTGAGAGTGAGTCAGTCAGTGAGAGTGAGTGAGTCAGTGAGAGAGAGAGTGAGTCAGTGAGAGTGAGTCAGTCAGTGAGAGTGAGCGAGTCAGTCAGTGAGAGTGAGTGAGTCAGTCAGTGAGAGTGAGTGAGTCAGTGAGAGTGAGTGAGTCAGTCAGGGAGACTGAGTCAGTCAGTGAGAGTGCGTGAGTCAGTCAGTGAGAGTGAGTGTCAGTCAGTGAGAGTGAGTGTCAGTCAGTGAGAGTGAGTCTCAGTCAGTGAGAGTGAGTGAGTCAGTCAGTGAGAGTGAGTGAGTCAGTCAGTGAGAGTGAGTGAGTGAGTCAGTCAGTGAGAGTGAGTCAGTCAGTGAGAGTGAGTGAGTCAGTGAGAGAGAGTGAGTCAGTGAGAGAGAGTGAGTCAGTGAGAGTGAGCGAGTCAGTCAGTGAGAGTGAGTGAGTCAGTCAGTGAGAGTGAGTGAGTCAGTGAGAGTGAGTGAGTCAGTCAGGGAGACTGAGTCAGTCAGTGAGAGTGCGTGAGTCAGTCAGTGAGAGTGAGTGTCAGTCAGTGAGAGTGAGTGTCAGTCAGTGAGAGTTTGTGTCAGTCAGTGAGAGTGAGTCTCAGTCAGTGAGAGTGAGTGAGTCAGTCAGTGAGAGTGAGTGAGTCAGTCAGTGAGAGTGAGTGAGTCAGTCAGTGAGAGAGAGAGAGAGTCAGTCAGTGAGAGTGAGTCAGTCAGTGAGAGTGAGTGAGTCAGTCAGTGAGAGTGAGTCAGTCAGTGAGAGTGAGTCAGCCAGTGAGAGTGAGTGAATCAGTGAGAGAGAGAGAGAGTGAGTCAGTGAGAGTGAGTCAGTCAGTGAGAGTGAGCGAGTCAGTCAGTGAGAGTGAGTGAGTCAGTCAGTGAGAGTGAGTGAGTCAGTGAGAGTGAGTGAGTCAGTCAGAGAGACTGAGTCAGTCAGTGAGAGTGAGTCAGCCAGTGAGAGTGAGTGAATCAGTGAGAGAGAGAGTGAGTCAGTGAGAGTGAGTCAGTCAGTGAGAGTGAGCGAGTCAGTCAGTGAGAGTGAGTGAGTCAGTCAGTGAGAGTGAGTGAGTCAGTGAGAGTGAGTGAGTCAGTCAGAGAGACTGAGTCAGTCAGTGAGAGTGCATGAGTCAGTCAGTGAGAGTGAGTGTCAGTCAGTGAGAGTGAGTGTCAGTCAGTGAGAGTGAGTGTCAGTCAGTGAGAGTGAGTCTCAGTCAGTGAGAGTGAGTGAGTCAGTCAGTGAGAGTGAGTGAGTCAGTGAGAGTGAGTGAGTCAGTCAGTGAGAGTGAGTCAGTCAGTGAGAGTGAGTGAGTCAGTCAGTGAGAGTGAGTGTCAGTCAGTGAGAGTGAGTCTCAGTCAGTGAGAGTGAGTGAGTCAGTCAGTGAGAGTGAGTGAGTCAGTCAGTGAGAGAGAGAGAGAGTCAGTCAGTGAGAGTGAGTCAGTCAGTGAGAGTGAGTCAGTCAGTGAGAGTGAGTCAGTCAGTGAGAGTGAGTCAGCCAGTGAGAGTGAGTGAATCAGTGAGAGAGAGAGTGAGTCAGTGAGAGTGAGTCAGTCAGTGAGAGTGAGCGAGTCAGTCAGTGAGAGTGAGTGAGTCAGTCAGTGAGAGTGAGTGAGTCAGTGAGAGTGAGTGAGTCAGTCAGAGAGACTGAGTCAGTCAGTGAGAGTGCATGAGTCAGTCAGTGAGAGTGAGTGTCAGTCAGTGAGAGTGAGTGTCAGTCAGTGAGAGTGAGTGTCAGTCAGTGAGAGTGAGTCTCAGTCAGTGAGAGTGAGTGAGTCAGTCAGTGAGAGTGAGTGAGTCAGTCAGTGAGAGTGAGTGAGTCAGTCAGTGAGAGTGAGTGAGTCAGCCAGTGAGTCAGCCAGTGGGTCAGTCAGTGACTCAGTCAGTGAGAGTGAGCCAGTCAGTGAGAGTGAGTCAGTCAGTGAGAGTGAGTCAGTCAGTGAGTGAGAGTCACTGAGTCAGTGAGAGTCAGTGAGTCAGTTAGAGTGAGTGAGTCAGTGAGAGTGAGTGAGTCAGTGAGAGTGAGTGAGTCAGTGAGAGTGAGTGAGTGAGTCAGTGAGAGTGAGTAAATCATTGAGAGTGAGTGAGTCAGTGAGAGTGAGTGAGTCAGTGAGAGTGAGTGAGTCAGTCAGTGAGAGTGAGTGAGTGAGTCAGTGAGTGTGAGTGAGTCAGTCAGTGAGAGAGAGAGAGTCAGTCAGTGAGAGTGAGTCAGTCAGTGAGAGTGAGTGAGTCAGTCAGTGAGAGTGAGTGAGTCAGTCAGTGAGAGTGAGTCAATCAGTGAGAGTGAGTCAGTCAGTGAGAGTGAGTCAGTCAGTGAGAGTGAGTGAGTCAGTGAGAGAGAGAGTGAGTCAGTGAGAGTGAGTCAGTCAGTGAGAGTGAGCGAGTCAGTCAGTGAGAGTGAGTGAGTCAGTCAGTGAGAGTGAGTTAGTCAGTGAGAGTGAGTGAGTCAGTCAGGGAGACTGAGTCAGTCAGTGAGAGTGCGTGAGTCAGTCAGTGAGAGTGAGTGTCAGTCAGTGAGAGTGAGTGTCAGTCAGTGAGAGTGAGTGTCAGTCAGTGAGAGTGAGTGAGTCAGTCAGTGAGAGTGAGTGAGTCAGTCAGTGAGAGTGAGTGAGTGAGTCAGTCAGTGAGAGTGAGTGAGTCAGTGAGAGAGAGAGTGAGTCAGTGAGAGTGAGTCAGTCAGTGAGAGTGAGCGAGTCAGTCAGTGAGAGTGAGTGAGTCAGTCAGTGAGAGTGAGTGAGTCAGTGAGAGTGAGTGAGTCAGTCAGGGAGACTGAGTCAGTCAGTGAGAGTGCGTGAGTCAGTCAGTGAGAGTGAGTGAGTCAGTCAGTGAGAGTGAGTGAGTCAGTCAGTGAGAGTGAGTGAGTCAGTCAGTCAGTGAGAGTGAGTCAGTCAGTGAGAGTGAGTGAGTCATTGAGAGTGAGTGAGTCAGTGAGAGTGAGTCAGTCAATCAGTGAGAGTGAGTCAGTCAGTCAGTGAGAGTGAGTCAGTGAGAGTGAGTCAGTGAGTGAGTGAGTCAGTGAGAGTGAGTGAGTCAGTGAGAGTGAGTCAATTAAAGTGAGTCAGTGAGAGTGAGTCAGTGAGAGTGAGAGTGAGGGAGTCAGTCAGTGAGAGTAAGTGAGTCAGTCAGTGAGAGTGAGTGAGTCAGTCAGTGAGAGTGAGTGAGTCAGCCAGTGAGTCAGCCAGTGAGTCATGCAGTGACTCAGTCAGTGAGAGTGAGCCAGTCAGTGAGAGTGAGCCAGTCAGTGAGAGTGAGTCAGTTAGTGAGTGAGAGTCAGTGAGTCAGTGAGAGTCAGTGAGTCAGTTAGAGTGAGTGAGTCAGTGAGAGTGAGTGAGTCAGTGAGAGTGAGTGAGTCAGTGAGAGTGAGTGAGTGAGTCAGTGAGAGTGAGTAAATCATTGAGAGTGAGTGAGTCAGTGAGAGTGAGTGAGTCAGTGAGAGTGAGTGAGTCAGTCAGTGAGAGTGAGTGAGTCAGTCAGTGAGAGTGAGTCAGTCAGGTAGAGTAAGTGAGTCAGTCAGTGAGAGTGAGTGAGTCAGTCAGTGAGAGTGAGTCAGTCAGTGAGAGTGAGTGAGTCAGTGAGAGAGAGAGTGAGTAAGTGAGAGTGAGTCAGTCAGTGAGAGTGAGCAAGTCAGTCAGTGACAGTGAATGAGTCAGTCAGTGAGAGTGAGTGAGTCAGTGAGAGTGAGTGAGTCAGTCAGGGAGACTGAGTCAGTCAGTGAGAGTGCGTGAGTCAGTCAGTGAGAGTGAGTGTCAGTCAGTGAGAGTGAGTGTCAGTCAGTGAGAGTGAGTGTCAGTCAGTGAGAGTGAGTCTCAGTCAGTGAGAGTGAGTGAGTCAGTCAGTGAGAGTGAGTGAGTCAATGAGAGTGAGTGAGTCAGTCAGTGTGAGTGAGTCAGTCAGTGAGAGTGAGTGAGTCAGTCAGTGAGAGTGAGTGTCATTCAGTGAGAGTGAGTGTCAGTCAGTGAGAGTGAGTCTCAGTCAGTGAGAGTAAGTGAGTCAGTCAGTGAGAGTGAGTGAGTCAGTCAGTGAGAGTGAGTGAGTCCGTCAATGAGAGTGAGTAAGTCAGTCAGTGAGAGTGAGTGAGTCAGCCAGTGAGTCAGCCAGTTAGTCAGTCAGTGACTCAGTCAGTGAGAGTGAACCAGTCAGTGAGAGTGAGTCAGTCAGTGAGAGTGAGTCAGTCAGTGAGAGTGAGTCAGTCAGTGAGAGTCAGTGAGTCAGTGAGAGTCAGTGAGTCAGTGAGAGTGAGTGAGTCAGTGAGAGTGAGTGAGTGAGTCAGTGAGAGTGAGTGAGTGAGTCAGTGAGAGTGAATGAGTCATTGAGAGTGAGTGAGTCAGTGAGAGTGAGTGAGTCAGTGAGAGTGAGTGAATCAGTCAGTGAGAGTGAGTCAGTCAGTGAGTGTGAGTGAGTCAGTCAGTGAGAGAGAGAGAGAGTCAGTCAGTGAGAGTGAGTCAGTCAGTGAGAGTGAGTGAGTCAGTCAGTGAGAGTGAGTGAGTCAATCAGTGAGAGTGAGTCAGTCAGTGAGAGTGAGTGAGTCAGTGAGAGAGAGAGTGAGTCAGTGAGAGTGACTCAGTCAGTGAGAGTGAGTTTCAGTCAGTGAGAGTGAGTGAGTCAGTCAGTGAGAGTGAGTGAGTCAGTCAGTGAGAGTGAGTGAGTCAGTCAGTGAGAGTGAGTCAGTCAGTGAGAGTAAGTGAGTCAGTCAGTGAGAGTGAGTGAGTCAGTGAGAGTGAGCGAGTCAGTCAGTGAGAGTGAGTGAGTCAGTCAGGGAGACTGAGTCAGTCAGTGAGAGTGCATGAGTCAGTCAGTGAAAGTGAGTGTCAGTCAGTGAGAGTGAGTGTCAGTCAGTGAGAGTGAGTGTCAGTCAGTGAGAGTGAGTGTCAGTCAGTGAGAGTGAGTGAGTCAGTCAGTGAGAGTAAGTGAGTCAGTCAGTGAGAGTGAGTGAGTCAGTCCGTGAGAGTGAGTGAGTCAGCCAGTGAGTCAGCCAGTGAGTCATGCAGTGACTCAGTCAGTGAGAGTGAGCCAGTCAGTGAGAGTGAGTCAGTCAGTGAGAGTGAGTCAGTCAGTGAGTGAGAGTCAGTGAGTCAGTGAGAGTCAGTGAGTCAGTTAGAGTGAGTGAGTCAGTGAGAGTGAGTGAGTCAGTGAGAGTGAGTGAGTCAGTGAGAGTGAGTGAGTGAGTCAGTCAGAGTGAGTAAATCATTGAGAGTGAGTGAGTCAGTGAGAGTGAGTGAGTCAGTGAGAGTGAGTGAGTCAGTCAGTGAGAGTGAGTGAGTCAGTCAGTGAGTGTGAGTGAGTCAGTCAGTAAGAGAGAGAGAGAGTCAGTCAGTGAGAGTGAGTCAGTCAGTGAGAGTGAGTGAGTCAGTGAGTGAGAGTGAGTGAGTCAGTCAGTTAGAATGAGTCAATCAGTGAGAGTGAGTCAGTCAGTGAGAGTGAGTCAGTCAGTGAGAGTGAGTGAGTCAGTGAGAGAGAGAGTGAGTCAGTGAGAGTGAGTGAGTCAGTCAGGGAGACTGAGTCAGTCAGTGAGAGTACGTGAGTCAGTCAGTGAGAGTGAGTGTCAGTCAGTGAGAGTGAGTGTCAGTCAGTGAGAGTTAGTGTCAGTCAGTGAGAGTGAGTCTCAGTCAGTGAGAGTGAGTGAGTCAGTCAGTGAGAGTGAGTGAGTCAGTCAGTGAGAGTGAGTGAGTCAGTCAGTGAGAGTGAGTGAGTCAGCCAGTCAGTCAGCCAGTGGGTCAGTCAGTGACTCAGTCAGTGAGAGTGAGCCAGTCAGTGAGAGTGAGTCAGTCAGTGAGAGTGAGTCAGTCAGTGAGAGTGAGTCAGTGAGAGTGAGTCAGTGAGAGTGAGTGAGTCAGTGAGAGAGAGAGTGAGTCAGTGAGAGTGAGTCAGTCAGTGAGAGTGAGCGAGTCAGTCAGTGAGAGTGAGTGAGTCAGTCAGTGAGAGTGAGTGAGTCAGTGAGAGTGAGTGAGTCAGTCAGGGAGACTGAGTCAGTCAGTGAGAGTACGTGAGTCAGTCAGTGAGAGTGAGTGAGTCAGTCAGTGAGAGTGAGTGAGTGAGTCAGTGAGAGTGAGTAAATCATTGAGAGTGAATGAGTCAGTGAGAGTGAGTGAGTCAGTGAGAGTGAGTGAGTCAGTCAGTGAGAGTGAGTGAGTCAGTCAGTGAGTGTGAGTGAGTCAGTCAGTGAGAGAGAGAGAGTCAGTCAGTGAGAGTGAGTCAGTCAGTGAGAGTGAGTGAGTCAGTCAGTGAGAGTGAGTGAGTCAGTCAGTGAGAGTGAGTCAATCAGTGAGAGTGAGTCAGTCAGTGAGAGTGAGTCAGTCAGTGAGAGTGAGTGAGTCAGTGAGAGAGAGAGTGAGTCAGTGAGAGTGAGTCAGTCAGTGAGGGTGAGCGAGTCAGTCAGTGAGAGTGAGTGAGTCAGTCAGTGAGAGTGAGTGAGTCAGTGAGAGTGAGTGAGTCAGTCAGGGAGACTGAGTCAGTCAGTGAGAGTGAGTGTCAGTCAGTGAGAGTGAGTCAATCAGTGAGAGTGAGTCAGTCAGTGAGAGTGAGTCAGTCAGTGAGAGTGAGTGAGTCAGTCAGTGAGAGTGAGTGAGTCAGTCAGTGAGTGTGAGTGAGTCAGTCAGTAAGAGAGAGAGAGAGAGTCAGTCAGTGAGATGAGTCAGTCAGTGAGAGTGAGTGAGTCAGTGAGAGTGAGTGAGTCAGTGAGTGAGAGTGAGTGAGTCAGTCAGTTAGAATGAGTCAATCAGTGAGAGTGAGTCAGTCAGTGAGAGTGAGTCAGTCAGTGAGAGTGAGTGAGTCAGTGAGAGAGAGAGTGAGTCAGTGAGAGTGAGTCAGTCAGTGAGAGTGAGCGAGTCAGTCAGTGAGAGTGAGTGAGTCAGTCAGTGAGAGTGAGTGAGTCAGTGAGAGTGAGTGAGTCAGTCAGGGAGACTGAGTCAGTCAGTGAAAGTACGTGAGTCAGTCAGTGAGAGTGAGTGTCAGTCAGTGAGAGTGAGTGTCAGTCAGTGAGAGTTAGTGTCAGTCAGTGAGAGTGAGTCTCAGTCAGTGAGAGTGAGTGAGTCAGTCAGTGAGAGTGAGTGAGTGAGTCAGTGAGAGTGAGTGAGTCAGCCAGTGAGTCAGCCAGTGGGTCAGTCAGTGACTCAGTCAGTGAGAGTGAGCCAGTCAGTGAGAGTGAGTCAGTCAGTGAGAGTGAGTCAGTCAGTGAGTGAGAGTCACTGAGTCAGTGAGAGTCAGTGAGTCAGTTAGAGTGAGTGAGTCAGTGAGAGTGAGTGAGTCAGTGAGAGTGAGTGAGTGAGTCAGTGAGAGTGAGTGAGTGAGTCAGTGAGAGTGAGTAAATCATTGAGAGTGAGTGAGTCAGTGAGAGTGAGTGAGTCAGTGAGAGGGAGTGAGTCAGTCAGTGAGAGTGAGTGAGTCAGTCAGTAAGTGTGAGTGAGTCAGTCAGTGAGAGAGAGAGAGTCAGTCAGTGAGAGTGAGTCAGTCAGTGAGAGTGAGTGAGTCAGTCAGTGAGAGTGAGTGAGTCAGTCAGTGAGAGTGAGTCAATCACTGAGAGTGAGTCAGTCAGTGAGAGTGAGTCAGTCAGTGAGAGTGAGTGAGTCAGTGAGAGAGAGAGTGAGTCAGTGAGAGTGAGTCAGTCAGTGAGAGTGAGCGAGTCAGTCAGTGAGAGTGAGTGAGTCAGTCAGTGAGAGTGAGTGAGTCAGTGAGAGTGAGTGAGTCAGTCAGGGAGACTGAGTCAGTCAGTGAGAGTGTGTGAGTCAGTCAGTGAGAGTGAGTGTCAGTCAGTGAGAGTGAGTGTCAGTCAGTGAGAGTGAGTCTCAGTCAGTGAGAGTGAGTGAGTCAGTCAGTGAGAGTGAGTGAGTCAGTCAGTGAGAGTGAGTGAGTGAGTCAGTCAGTGAGAGTGAGTCAGTCAGTGAGAGTGAGTGAGTCAGTGAGAGAGAGTGAGTCAGTGAGAGAGAGTGAGTCAGTGAGAGTGAGCGAGTCAGTCAGTGAGAGTGAGTGAGTCAGTCAGTGAGAGTGAGTGAGTCAGTGAGAGTGAGTGAGTCAGTCAGGGAGACTGAGTCAGTCAGTGAGAGTGCGTGAGTCAGTCAGTGAGAGTGAGTGTCAGTCAGTGAGAGTGAGTGTCAGTCAGTGAGAGTTTGTGTCAGTCAGTGAGAGTGAGTCTCAGTCAGTGAGAGTGAGTGAGTCAGTCAGTGAGAGTGAGTGAGTCAGTCAGTGAGAGTGAGTGAGTCAGTCAGTGAGAGAGAGAGAGAGTCAGTCAGTGAGAGTGAGTCAGTCAGTGAGAGTGAGTGAGTCAGTCAGTGAGAGTGAGTCAGTCAGTGAGAGTGAGTCAGCCAGTGAGAGTGAGTGAATCAGTGAGAGAGAGAGTGAGTCAGTGAGAGTGAGTCAGTCAGTGAGAGTGAGCGAGTCAGTCAGTGAGAGTGAGTGAGTCAGTCAGTGAGAGTGAGTGAGTCAGTGAGAGTGAGTGAGTCAGTCAGAGAGACTGAGTCAGTCAGTGAGAGTGAGTCAGCCAGTGAGAGTGAGTGAATCAGTGAGAGAGAGAGTGAGTCAGTGAGAGTGAGTCAGTCAGTGAGAGTGAGCGAGTCAGTCAGTGAGAGTGAGTGAGTCAGTCAGTGAGAGTGAGTGAGTCAGTGAGAGTGAGTGAGTCAGTCAGAGAGACTGAGTCAGTCAGTGAGAGTGCATGAGTCAGTCAGTGAGAGTGAGTGTCAGTCAGTGAGAGTGAGTGTCAGTCAGTGAGAGTGAGTGTCAGTCAGTGAGAGTGAGTCTCAGTCAGTGAGAGTGAGTGAGTCAGTCAGTGAGAGTGAGTGAGTCAGTGAGAGTGAGTGAGTCAGTCAGTGAGAGTGAGTCAGTCAGTGAGAGTGAGTGAGTCAGTCAGTGAGAGTGAGTGTCAGTCAGTGAGAGTGAGTCTCAGTCAGTGAGAGTGAGTGAGTCAGTCAGTGAGAGTGAGTGAGTCAGTCAGTGAGAGAGAGAGAGAGTCAGTCAGTGAGAGTGAGTCAGTCAGTGAGAGTGAGTCAGTCAGTGAGAGTGAGTCAGTCAGTGAGAGTGAGTCAGCCAGTGAGAGTGAGTGAATCAGTGAGAGAGAGAGTGAGTCAGTGAGAGTGAGTCAGTCAGTGAGAGTGAGCGAGTCAGTCAGTGAGAGTGAGTGAGTCAGTCAGTGAGAGTGAGTGAGTCAGTGAGAGTGAGTGAGTCAGTCAGAGAGACTGAGTCAGTCAGTGAGAGTGCATGAGTCAGTCAGTGAGAGTGAGTGTCAGTCAGTGAGAGTGAGTGTCAGTCAGTGAGAGTGAGTGTCAGTCAGTGAGAGTGAGTCTCAGTCAGTGAGAGTGAGTGAGTCAGTCAGTGAGAGTGAGTGAGTCAGTCAGTGAGAGTGAGTGAGTCAGTCAGTGAGAGTGAGTGAGTCAGCCAGTGAGTCAGCCAGTGGGTCAGTCAGTGACTCAGTCAGTGAGAGTGAGCCAGTCAGTGAGAGTGAGTCAGTCAGTGAGAGTGAGTCAGTCAGTGAGTGAGAGTCACTGAGTCAGTGAGAGTCAGTGAGTCAGTTAGAGTGAGTGAGTCAGTGAGAGTGAGTGAGTCAGTGAGAGTGAGTGAGTCAGTGAGAGTGAGTGAGTGAGTCAGTGAGAGTGAGTAAATCATTGAGAGTGAGTGAGTCAGTGAGAGTGAGTGAGTCAGTGAGAGTGAGTGAGTCAGTCAGTGAGAGTGAGTGAGTGAGTCAGTGAGTGTGAGTGAGTCAGTCAGTGAGAGAGAGAGAGTCAGTCAGTGAGAGTGAGTCAGTCAGTGAGAGTGAGTGAGTCAGTCAGTGAGAGTGAGTGAGTCAGTCAGTGAGAGTGAGTCAATCAGTGAGAGTGAGTCAGTCAGTGAGAGTGAGTCAGTCAGTGAGAGTGAGTGAGTCAGTGAGAGAGAGAGTGAGTCAGTGAGAGTGAGTCAGTCAGTGAGAGTGAGCGAGTCAGTCAGTGAGAGTGAGTGAGTCAGTCAGTGAGAGTGAGTTAGTCAGTGAGAGTGAGTGAGTCAGTCAGGGAGACTGAGTCAGTCAGTGAGAGTGCGTGAGTCAGTCAGTGAGAGTGAGTGTCAGTCAGTGAGAGTGAGTGTCAGTCAGTGAGAGTGAGTGTCAGTCAGTGAGAGTGAGTGAGTCAGTCAGTGAGAGTGAGTGAGTCAGTCAGTGAGAGTGAGTGAGTGAGTCAGTCAGTGAGAGTGAGTGAGTCAGTGAGAGAGAGAGTGAGTCAGTGAGAGTGAGTCAGTCAGTGAGAGTGAGCGAGTCAGTCAGTGAGAGTGAGTGAGTCAGTCAGTGAGAGTGAGTGAGTCAGTGAGAGTGAGTGAGTCAGTCAGGGAGACTGAGTCAGTCAGTGAGAGTGCGTGAGTCAGTCAGTGAGAGTGAGTGAGTCAGTCAGTGAGAGTGAGTGAGTCAGTCAGTGAGAGTGAGTGAGTCAGTCAGTCAGTGAGAGTGAGTCAGTCAGTGAGAGTGAGTGAGTCATTGAGAGTGAGTGAGTCAGTGAGAGTGAGTCAGTCAATCAGTGAGAGTGAGTCAGTCAGTCAGTGAGAGTGAGTCAGTGAGAGTGAGTCAGTGAGTGAGTGAGTCAGTGAGAGTGAGTGAGTCAGTGAGAGTGAGTCAATTAAAGTGAGTCAGTGAGAGTGAGTCAGTGAGAGTGAGAGTGAGGGAGTCAGTCAGTGAGAGTAAGTGAGTCAGTCAGTGAGAGTGAGTGAGTCAGTCAGTGAGAGTGAGTGAGTCAGCCAGTGAGTCAGCCAGTGAGTCATGCAGTGACTCAGTCAGTGAGAGTGAGCCAGTCAGTGAGAGTGAGTCAGTCAGTGAGAGTGAGTCAGTTAGTGAGTGAGAGTCAGTGAGTCAGTGAGAGTCAGTGAGTCAGTTAGAGTGAGTGAGTCAGTGAGAGTGAGTGAGTCAGTGAGAGTGAGTGAGTCAGTGAGAGTGAGTGAGTGAGTCAGTGAGAGTGAGTAAATCATTGAGAGTGAGTGAGTCAGTGAGAGTGAGTGAGTCAGTGAGAGTGAGTGAGTCAGTCAGTGAGAGTGAGTGAGTCAGTCAGTGAGAGTGAGTCAGTCAGGTAGAGTAAGTGAGTCAGTCAGTGAGAGTGAGTGAGTCAGTCAGTGAGAGTGAGTCAGTCAGTGAGAGTGAGTGAGTCAGTGAGAGAGAGAGTGAGTAAGTGAGAGTGAGTCAGTCAGTGAGAGTGAGCAAGTCAGTCAGTGACAGTGAATGAGTCAGTCAGTGAGAGTGAGTGAGTCAGTGAGAGTGAGTGAGTCAGTCAGGGAGACTGAGTCAGTCAGTGAGAGTGCGTGAGTCAGTCAGTGAGAGTGAGTGTCAGTCAGTGAGAGTGAGTGTCAGTCAGTGAGAGTGAGTGTCAGTCAGTGAGAGTGAGTCTCAGTCAGTGAGAGTGAGTGAGTCAGTCAGTGAGAGTGAGTGAGTCAATGAGAGTGAGTGAGTCAGTCAGTGTGAGTGAGTCAGTCAGTGAGAGTGAGTGAGTCAGTCAGTGAGAGTGAGTGTCATTCAGTGAGAGTGAGTGTCAGTCAGTGAGAGTGAGTCTCAGTCAGTGAGAGTAAGTGAGTCAGTCAGTGAGAGTGAGTGAGTCAGTCAGTGAGAGTGAGTGAGTCCGTCAATGAGAGTGAGTAAGTCAGTCAGTGAGAGTGAGTGAGTCAGCCAGTGAGTCAGCCAGTTAGTCAGTCAGTGACTCAGTCAGTGAGAGTGAACCAGTCAGTGAGAGTGAGTCAGTCAGTGAGAGTGAGTCAGTCAGTGAGAGTGAGTCAGTCAGTGAGAGTCAGTGAGTCAGTGAGAGTCAGTGAGTCAGTGAGAGTGAGTGAGTCAGTGAGAGTGAGTGAGTGAGTCAGTGAGAGTGAGTGAGTGAGTCAGTGAGAGTGAATGAGTCATTGAGAGTGAGTGAGTCAGTAAGAGTGAGTGAGTCAGTGAGAGTGAGTGAATCAGTCAGTGAGAGTGAGTCAGTCAGTGAGTGTGAGTGAGTCAGTCAGTGAGAGAGAGAGAGAGTCAGTCAGTGAGAGTGAGTCAGTCAGTGAGAGTGAGTGAGTCAGTCAGTGAGAGTGAGTGAGTCAATCAGTGAGAGTGAGTCAGTCAGTGAGAGTGAGTGAGTCAGTGAGAGAGAGAGTGAGTCAGTGAGAGTGACTCAGTCAGTGAGAGTGAGTTTCAGTCAGTGAGAGTGAGTGAGTCAGTCAGTGAGAGTGAGTGAGTCAGTCAGTGAGAGTGAGTGAGTCAGTCAGTGAGAGTGAGTCAGTCAGTGAGAGTAAGTGAGTCAGTCAGTGAGAGTGAGTGAGTCAGTGAGAGTGAGCGAGTCAGTCAGTGAGAGTGAGTGAGTCAGTCAGGGAGACTGAGTCAGTCAGTGAGAGTGCATGAGTCAGTCAGTGAAAGTGAGTGTCAGTCAGTGAGAGTGAGTGTCAGTCAGTGAGAGTGAGTGTCAGTCAGTGAGAGTGAGTGTCAGTCAGTGAGAGTGAGTGAGTCAGTCAGTGAGAGTAAGTGAGTCAGTCAGTGAGAGTGAGTGAGTCAGTCCGTGAGAGTGAGTGAGTCAGCCAGTGAGTCAGCCAGTGAGTCATGCAGTGACTCAGTCAGTGAGAGTGAGCCAGTCAGTGAGAGTGAGTCAGTCAGTGAGAGTGAGTCAGTCAGTGAGTGAGAGTCAGTGAGTCAGTGAGAGTCAGTGAGTCAGTTAGAGTGAGTGAGTCAGTGAGAGTGAGTGAGTCAGTGAGAGTGAGTGAGTCAGTGAGAGTGAGTGAGTGAGTCAGTCAGAGTGAGTAAATCATTGAGAGTGAGTGAGTCAGTGAGAGTGAGTGAGTCAGTGAGAGTGAGTGAGTCAGTCAGTGAGAGTGAGTGAGTCAGTCAGTGAGTGTGAGTGAGTCAGTCAGTAAGAGAGAGAGAGAGTCAGTCAGTGAGAGTGAGTCAGTCAGTGAGAGTGAGTGAGTCAGTGAGTGAGAGTGAGTGAGTCAGTCAGTTAGAATGAGTCAATCAGTGAGAGTGAGTCAGTCAGTGAGAGTGAGTCAGTCAGTGAGAGTGAGTGAGTCAGTGAGAGAGAGAGTGAGTCAGTGAGAGTGAGTGAGTCAGTCAGGGAGACTGAGTCAGTCAGTGAGAGTACGTGAGTCAGTCAGTGAGAGTGAGTGTCAGTCAGTGAGAGTGAGTGTCAGTCAGTGAGAGTTAGTGTCAGTCAGTGAGAGTGAGTCTCAGTCAGTGAGAGTGAGTGAGTCAGTCAGTGAGAGTGAGTGAGTCAGTCAGTGAGAGTGAGTGAGTCAGTCAGTGAGAGTGAGTGAGTCAGCCAGTCAGTCAGCCAGTGGGTCAGTCAGTGACTCAGTCAGTGAGAGTGAGCCAGTCAGTGAGAGTGAGTCAGTCAGTGAGAGTGAGTCAGTCAGTGAGAGTGAGTCAGTGAGAGTGAGTCAGTGAGAGTGAGTGAGTCAGTGAGAGAGAGAGTGAGTCAGTGAGAGTGAGTCAGTCAGTGAGAGTGAGCGAGTCAGTCAGTGAGAGTGAGTGAGTCAGTCAGTGAGAGTGAGTGAGTCAGTGAGAGTGAGTGAGTCAGTCAGGGAGACTGAGTCAGTCAGTGAGAGTACGTGAGTCAGTCAGTGAGAGTGAGTGAGTCAGTCAGTGAGAGTGAGTGAGTGAGTCAGTGAGAGTGAGTAAATCATTGAGAGTGAATGAGTCAGTGAGAGTGAGTGAGTCAGTGAGAGTGAGTGAGTCAGTCAGTGAGAGTGAGTGAGTCAGTCAGTGAGTGTGAGTGAGTCAGTCAGTGAGAGAGAGAGAGTCAGTCAGTGAGAGTGAGTCAGTCAGTGAGAGTGAGTGAGTCAGTCAGTGAGAGTGAGTGAGTCAGTCAGTGAGAGTGAGTCAATCAGTGAGAGTGAGTCAGTCAGTGAGAGTGAGTCAGTCAGTGAGAGTGAGTGAGTCAGTGAGAGAGAGAGTGAGTCAGTGAGAGTGAGTCAGTCAGTGAGGGTGAGCGAGTCAGTCAGTGAGAGTGAGTGAGTCAGTCAGTGAGAGTGAGTGAGTCAGTGAGAGTGAGTGAGTCAGTCAGGGAGACTGAGTCAGTCAGTGAGAGTGAGTGTCAGTCAGTGAGAGTGAGTGTCAGTCAGTGAGAGTGAGTGTCAGTCAGTGAGAGTGAGTGTCAGTCAGTGAGAGTGAGTCTCAGTCAGTGAGAGTGAGTGAGTCAGTCAGTGAGAGTAAGTGAGTCAGTCAGTGAGAGTGAGTGAGTCAGTCAGTGAGAGTGAGTGAGTCAGCCAGTGAGTCAGCCAGTGAGTCATGCAGTGACTCAGTCAGTGAGAGTGAGCCAGTCAGTGAGAGTGAGTCAGTCAGTGAGAGTGAGTCAGTCAGTGAGTGAGAGTCAGTGAGTCAGTGAGAGTCAGTGAGTCAGTTAGAGTGAGTGAGTCAGTGAGAGTGAGTGAGTCAGTGAGAGTGAGTGAGTCAGTGAGAGTGAGTGAGTGAGTCAGTGAGAGTGAGTAAATCATTGAGAGTGAGTGAGTCAGTGAGAGTGAGTGAGTCAGTGAGAGTGAGTGAGTCAGTCAGTGAGAGTGAGTGAGTCAGTCAGTGAGTGTGAGTGAGTCAGTCAGAGAGAGAGAGAGTCAGTCAGTGAGAGTGAGTGAGTCAGTGAGAGTGAGTCAGTCAGTCAGTGAGAGTGAGTCAGTGAGAGTGAGTCAGTCAGTGAGAGTGAGTCAGTCAGTGAGTCAGTGAGAGTGAGTGAGTCAGTGAGAGTGAGTGAGTCAGTGAGAGTGAGTGAGTGAGTCAGTGAGAGTGAGTGAGTCAGTCAGTGAGAGTGATTGAGTCATTGAGAGTGAGTGAGTCAGTGAGAGTGAGTCAGTCAGTCAGTGAGAGTGAGTCAGTCAGTCAGTGAGAGTGAGTCAGTGAGAGTGAGTCAGTGAGTGAGTGAGTCAGTGAGTGAGAGTGAGTGAGTCAGTCAGTGAGAGTGAGTCAATCAGTGAGAGTGAGTCAGTCAGTGAGAGTGAGTCAGTCAGTGAGAGTGAGTGAGTCAGTGAGAGAGAGAGTGAGTCAGTGAGAGTGAGTCAGTCAGTGAGAATGAGCGAGTCAGTCAGTGAGAGTGAGTGAGTCAGTCAGTGAGAGTGAGTGAGTCAGTGAGAGTGAGTGAGTCAGTCAGGGAGACTGAGTCAGTCAGTGAGAGTACGTGAGTCAGTCAGTGAGAGTGAGTGTCAGTCAGTGAGATTGAGTGTCAGTCAGTGAGAGTTAGTGTCAGTCAGTGAGAGTGAGTCTCAGTCAGTGAGAGTGAGTGAGTCAGTCAGTGAGAGTGAGTGAGTCAGTCAGTGAGAGTGAGTGAGTCAGTCAGTGAGAGTGAGTCAGTCAGTCTGAGAGTAAGTGAGTCAGTCAGTGAGAGTGAGTGAGTCAGTCAGTAAGAGTGAGTGAGTCAGTCAGTGAGAGTGAGTGAGTTAGCCAGTGAGTCAGCCAGTGGGTCAGTCAGTGACTCAGTCAGTGAGAGTGAGCCAGTCAGTGAGAGTGAGTCAGTCAGTGAGAGTGAGTCAGTCAGTGAGAGTGAGTCAGTGAGAGTGAGTCAGTGAGAGGGAGTCAGTCAGTGAGAGTGAGTCAGTCAGTGTGTGAGAGTGGGTGAGTGTCAGTGAGAGTGAGTCAGTCAGTGAGAGTCAGTCAGTGAGAGTGAGCAAGTGAGTCAGTGAGAGTGAGTCAGTCAGTCAGTGAGAGTGAGTCAGTCAGTCAGTGAGAGTGAGTCAGTGAGAGTGAGTCAGTGAGTGAGTGAGTCAGTGAGAGTGAGTCAGTGAGAGTGAGTCAATTAAAGTGAGTCAGTGAGAGTGAGTCAGTGAGAGTGAGAGTGAGTGAGTCAGTCAGTGAGAGTGAGTGAGTCAGTGAGAGTGAGTGAGTCAGTCAGTGAGAGTGAGTCAGTGAGAGTGAGTCAGTCAGTGAGAGTGAGTCAGTCAGTGAGTCAGTGACAGTCAGTGAGTCAGTGAGAGTGAGTGAGTCAGTGAGAGTGAGTGAGTGAGTCAGTGAGAGTGAGTGAGTCAGTCAGTGAGAGTGAGTGAGTCATTGAGAGTGAGTCAGTCAGTGAGAGTGAGTCAGTCAGTCAGTGAGAGTGAGTCAGTCAGTCAGTGAGAGTGAGTCAGTGAGAGTGAGTCAGTGAGTGAGTGAGTCAGTGAGAGTGAGTGAGTCAGTGAGAGTGAGTCAATTAAAGTGAGTCAGTGAGAGTGAGTCAGTGAGAGTGAGAGTGAGAGAGTCAGTCAGTGAGAGTAAGTGAGTCAGTCAGTGAGAGTGAGTGAGTCAGTCAGTGAGAGTGAGTGAGTCAGCCAGTGAGTCAGCCAGTGAATCATGCAGTGAATCAGTCAGTGAGAGTGAGCCAGTCAGTGAGAGTGAGTCAGTCAGTGAGAGTGAGTCAGTCAGTGAGTGAGAGTCAGTGAGTCAGTGAGAGTCAGTGAGTCAGTTAGAGTGAGTGAGTCAGTGAGAGTGAGTGAGTCAGTGAGAGTGAGTGAGTCAGTGAGAGTGAGTGAGTGAGTCAGTGAGAGTGAGTAAATCATTGAGAGTGAGTGAGTCAGTGAGAGTGAGTGAGTCAGTGAGAGTGAGTGAGTCAGTCAGTGAGAGTGAGTGAGTCAGTCAGTGAGTGTGAGTGAGTCAGTCAGTGAGAGAGAGAGAGAGTCAGTCAGTGAGAGTGAGTCAGTCAGTGAGAGTGTGTGAGTCAGTCAGTGAGAGTGAGTGAGTCAGTCAGTGAGAGTGAGTCAATCAGTGAGAGTGAGTCAGTCAGTGAGAGTGAGTCAGTCAGTGAGAGTGAGTGAGTCAGTCAGTGAGAGTGAGTCAGTCAGTCAGTGAGTGTGAGTGAGTCAGTCAGTAAGAGAGAGAGAGAGTCAGTCAGTGACAGTGAGTCAGTCAGTGAGAGTGAGTGAGTGAGAGTGAGTGAGTCAGTCAGTTAGAATGAGTCAATCAGTGAGAGTGAGTCAGTCAGTGAGAGTGAGTCAGTCAGTGAGAGTGAGTGAGTCAGTGAGAGAGAGAGTGAGTCAGTGAGAGTGAGTCAGTCAGTGAGAGTGAGCAAGTCAGTCAGTGAGAGTGAGTGAGTCAGTCAGTGAGAGTGAGTGAGTCAGTGAGAGTGAGTGAGTCAGTCAGGGAGACTGAGTCAGTCAGTGAGAGTACGTGAATCAGTCAGTGAGAGTGAGTGTCAGTCAGTGAGAGTGAGTGTCAGTCAGTGAGAGTTAGTGTCAGTCAGTGAGAGTGAGTCTCAGTCAGTGAGAGTGAGTGAGTCAGTCAGTGAGAGTGAGTGAGTCAGTCAGTGAGAGTGAGTGAGTCAGTCAGTGAGAGTGAGTGAGTCAGCCAGTCAGTCAGCCAGTGGGTCAGTCAGTGACTCAGTCAGTGAGAGTGAGCCAGTCAGTGAGAGTGAGTCAGTCAGTGAGAGTGAGTCAGTCAGTGAGAGTGAGTCAGTGAGAGTGAGTGAGTCAGTCAGGGAGACTGAGTCAGTCAGTGAGAGTGCGTGAGTCAGTCAGTGAGAGTGAGTGTCAGTCAGTGAGAGTGAGTGTCAGTCAGTGAGAGTGAGTGTCAGTCAGTGAGAGTGAGTCTCAGTCAGTGAGAGTGAGTGAGTCAGTCAGTGAGAGTGAGTGAGTCAGTCAGTGAGAGTGAGTGAGTCAGTCAGTGAGAGTGAGTGAGTCAGTCAGTGAGAGTGAGTCAATCAGTGAGAGTGAGTCAGTCAGTGAGAGTGAGTCAGTCAGTGAGAGTGAGTGAGTCAGTCAGTGAGAGTGAGTGAGTCAGTCAGTGAGTGTGAGTGAGTCAGTCAGTAAGAGAGAGAGAGAGAGTCAGTCAGTGAGATGAGTCAGTCAGTGAGAGTGAGTGAGTCAGTGAGAGTGAGTGAGTCAGTGAGTGAGAGTGAGTGAGTCAGTCAGTTAGAATGAGTCAATCAGTGAGAGTGAGTCAGTCAGTGAGAGTGAGTCAGTCAGTGAGAGTGAGTGAGTCAGTGAGAGAGAGAGTGAGTCAGTGAGAGTGAGTCAGTCAGTGAGAGTGAGCGAGTCAGTCAGTGAGAGTGAGTGAGTCAGTCAGTGAGAGTGAGTGAGTCAGTGAGAGTGAGTGAGTCAGTCAGGGAGACTGAGTCAGTCAGTGAAAGTACGTGAGTCAGTCAGTGAGAGTGAGTGTCAGTCAGTGAGAGTGAGTGTCAGTCAGTGAGAGTTAGTGTCAGTCAGTGAGAGTGAGTCTCAGTCAGTGAGAGTGAGTGAGTCAGTCAGTGAGAGTGAGTGAGTGAGTCAGTGAGAGTGAGTGAGTCAGCCAGTGAGTCAGCCAGTGGGTCAGTCAGTGACTCAGTCAGTGAGAGTGAGCCAGTCAGTGAGAGTGAGTCAGTCAGTGAGAGTGAGTCAGTCAGTGAGTGAGAGTCACTGAGTCAGTGAGAGTCAGTGAGTCAGTTAGAGTGAGTGAGTCAGTGAGAGTGAGTGAGTCAGTGAGAGTGAGTGAGTGAGTCAGTGAGAGTGAGTGAGTGAGTCAGTGAGAGTGAGTAAATCATTGAGAGTGAGTGAGTCAGTGAGAGTGAGTGAGTCAGTGAGAGTGAGTGAGTCAGTCAGTGAGAGTGAGTGAGTCAGTCAGTGAGTGTGAGTGAGTCAGTCAGTGAGAGAGAGAGAGTCAGTCAGTGAGAGTGAGTCAGTCAGTGAGAGTGAGTGAGTCAGTCAGTGAGAGTGAGTGAGTCAGTCAGTGAGAGTGAGTCAATCACTGAGAGTGAGTCAGTCAGTGAGAGTGAGTCAGTCAGTGAGAGTGAGTGAGTCAGTGAGAGAGAGAGTGAGTCAGTGAGAGTGAGTCAGTCAGTGAGAGTGAGCGAGTCAGTCAGTGAGAGTGAGTGAGTCAGTCAGTGAGAGTGAGTGAGTCAGTGAGAGTGAGTGAGTCAGTCAGGGAGACTGAGTCAGTCAGTGAGAGTGCGTGAGTCAGTCAGTGAGAGTGAGTGTCAGTCAGTGAGAGTGAGTGTCAGTCAGTGAGAGTGAGTCTCAGTCAGTGAGAGTGAGTGAGTCAGTCAGTGAGAGTGAGTGAGTCAGTCAGTGAGAGTGAGTGAGTGAGTCAGTCAGTGAGAGTGAGTCAGTCAGTGAGAGTGAGTGAGTCAGTGAGAGAGAGTGAGTCAGTGAGAGAGAGTGAGTCAGTGAGAGTGAGCGAGTCAGTCAGTGAGAGTGAGTGAGTCAGTCAGTGAGAGTGAGTGAGTCAGTGAGAGTGAGTGAGTCAGTCAGGGAGACTGAGTCAGTCAGTGAGAGTGCGTGAGTCAGTCAGTGAGAGTGAGTGTCAGTCAGTGAGAGTGAGTGTCAGTCAGTGAGAGTTTGTGTCAGTCAGTGAGAGTGAGTCTCAGTCAGTGAGAGTGAGTGAGTCAGTCAGTGAGAGTGAGTGAGTCAGTCAGTGAGAGTGAGTGAGTCAGTCAGTGAGAGAGAGAGAGAGTCAGTCAGTGAGAGTGAGTCAGTCAGTGAGAGTGAGTGAGTCAGTCAGTGAGAGTGAGTCAGTCAGTGAGAGTGAGTCAGCCAGTGAGAGTGAGTGAATCAGTGAGAGAGAGAGTGAGTCAGTGAGAGTGAGTCAGTCAGTGAGAGTGAGCGAGTCAGTCAGTGAGAGTGAGTGAGTCAGTCAGTGAGAGTGAGTGAGTCAGTGAGAGTGAGTGAGTCAGTCAGAGAGACTGAGTCAGTCAGTGAGAGTGAGTCAGCCAGTGAGAGTGAGTGAATCAGTGAGAGAGAGAGTGAGTCAGTGAGAGTGAGTCAGTCAGTGAGAGTGAGCGAGTCAGTCAGTGAGAGTGAGTGAGTCAGTCAGTGAGAGTGAGTGAGTCAGTGAGAGTGAGTGAGTCAGTCAGAGAGACTGAGTCAGTCAGTGAGAGTGCATGAGTCAGTCAGTGAGAGTGAGTGTCAGTCAGTGAGAGTGAGTGAGTGTCAGTCAGTGAGAGTGAGTGTCAGTCAGTGAGAGTGAGTCTCAGTCAGTGAGAGTGAGTGAGTCAGTCAGTGAGAGTGAGTGAGTCAGTGAGAGTGAGTGAGTCAGTCAGTGAGAGTGAGTCAGTCAGTGAGAGTGAGTGAGTCAGTCAGTGAGAGTGAGTGTCAGTCAGTGAGAGTGAGTCTCAGTCAGTGAGAGTGAGTGAGTCAGTCAGTGAGAGTGAGTGAGTCAGTCAGTGAGAGAGAGAGAGAGTCAGTCAGTGAGAGTGAGTCAGTCAGTGAGAGTGAGTCAGTCAGTGAGAGTGAGTCAGTCAGTGAGAGTGAGTCAGCCAGTGAGAGTGAGTGAATCAGTGAGAGAGAGAGTGAGTCAGTGAGAGTGAGTCAGTCAGTGAGAGTGAGCGAGTCAGTCAGTGAGAGTGAGTGAGTCAGTCAGTGAGAGTGAGTGAGTCAGTGAGAGTGAGTGAGTCAGTCAGAGAGACTGAGTCAGTTAGTGAGAGTGCATGAGTCAGTCAGTGAGAGTGAGTGAGTCAGTCAGGGAGACTGAGTCAGTCAGTGAGAGTACGTGAATCAGTCAGTGAGAGTGAGTGTCAGTCAGTGAGAGTGAGTGTCAGTCAGTGAGAGTTAGTGTCAGTCAGTGAGAGTGAGTCTCAGTCAGTGAGAGTGAGTGAGTCAGTCAGTGAGAGTGAGTGAGTCAGTCAGTGAGAGTGAGTGAGTCAGTCAGTGAGAGTGAGTGAGTCAGCCAGTCAGTCAGCCAGTGGGTCAGTCAGTGACTCAGTCAGTGAGAGTGAGCCAGTCAGTGAGAGTGAGTCAGTCAGTGAGAGTGAGTCAGTCAGTGAGAGTGAGTCAGTGAGAGTGAGTGAGTCAGTCAGGGAGACTGAGTCAGTCAGTGAGAGTGCGTGAGTCAGTCAGTGAGAGTGAGTGTCAGTCAGTGAGAGTGAGTGTCAGTCAGTGAGAGTGAGTGTCAGTCAGTGAGAGTGAGTCTCAGTCAGTGAGAGTGAGTGAGTCAGTCAGTGAGAGTGAGTGAGTCAGTCAGTGAGAGTGAGTGAGTCAGTCAGTGAGAGTGAGTGAGTCAGTCAGTGAGAGTGAGTCAATCAGTGAGAGTGAGTCAGTCAGTGAGAGTGAGTCAGTCAGTGAGAGTGAGTGAGTCAGTCAGTGAGAGTGAGTGAGTCAGTCAGTGAGTGTGAGTGAGTCAGTCAGTAAGAGAGAGAGAGAGAGTCAGTCAGTGAGATGAGTCAGTCAGTGAGAGTGAGTGAGTCAGTGAGAGTGAGTGAGTCAGTGAGTGAGAGTGAGTGAGTCAGTCAGTTAGAATGAGTCAATCAGTGAGAGTGAGTCAGTCAGTGAGAGTGAGTCAGTCAGTGAGAGTGAGTGAGTCAGTGAGAGAGAGAGTGAGTCAGTGAGAGTGAGTCAGTCAGTGAGAGTGAGCGAGTCAGTCAGTGAGAGTGAGTGAGTCAGTCAGTGAGAGTGAGTGAGTCAGTGAGAGTGAGTGAGTCAGTCAGGGAGACTGAGTCAGTCAGTGAAAGTACGTGAGTCAGTCAGTGAGAGTGAGTGTCAGTCAGTGAGAGTGAGTGTCAGTCAGTGAGAGTTAGTGTCAGTCAGTGAGAGTGAGTCTCAGTCAGTGAGAGTGAGTGAGTCAGTCAGTGAGAGTGAGTGAGTGAGTCAGTGAGAGTGAGTGAGTCAGCCAGTGAGTCAGCCAGTGGGTCAGTCAGTGACTCAGTCAGTGAGAGTGAGCCAGTCAGTGAGAGTGAGTCAGTCAGTGAGAGTGAGTCAGTCAGTGAGTGAGAGTCACTGAGTCAGTGAGAGTCAGTGAGTCAGTTAGAGTGAGTGAGTCAGTGAGAGTGAGTGAGTCAGTGAGAGTGAGTGAGTGAGTCAGTGAGAGTGAGTGAGTGAGTCAGTGAGAGTGAGTAAATCATTGAGAGTGAGTGAGTCAGTGAGAGTGAGTGAGTCAGTGAGAGTGAGTGAGTCAGTCAGTGAGAGTGAGTGAGTCAGTCAGTGAGTGTGAGTGAGTCAGTCAGTGAGAGAGAGAGAGTCAGTCAGTGAGAGTGAGTCAGTCAGTGAGAGTGAGTGAGTCAGTCAGTGAGAGTGAGTGAGTCAGTCAGTGAGAGTGAGTCAATCACTGAGAGTGAGTCAGTCAGTGAGAGTGAGTCAGTCAGTGAGAGTGAGTGAGTCAGTGAGAGAGAGAGTGAGTCAGTGAGAGTGAGTCAGTCAGTGAGAGTGAGCGAGTCAGTCAGTGAGAGTGAGTGAGTCAGTCAGTGAGAGTGAGTGAGTCAGTGAGAGTGAGTGAGTCAGTCAGGGAGACTGAGTCAGTCAGTGAGAGTGCGTGAGTCAGTCAGTGAGAGTGAGTGTCAGTCAGTGAGAGTGAGTGTCAGTCAGTGAGAGTGAGTCTCAGTCAGTGAGAGTGAGTGAGTCAGTCAGTGAGAGTGAGTGAGTCAGTCAGTGAGAGTGAGTGAGTGAGTCAGTCAGTGAGAGTGAGTCAGTCAGTGAGAGTGAGTGAGTCAGTGAGAGAGAGTGAGTCAGTGAGAGAGAGTGAGTCAGTGAGAGTGAGCGAGTCAGTCAGTGAGAGTGAGTGAGTCAGTCAGTGAGAGTGAGTGAGTCAGTGAGAGTGAGTGAGTCAGTCAGGGAGACTGAGTCAGTCAGTGAGAGTGCGTGAGTCAGTCAGTGAGAGTGAGTGTCAGTCAGTGAGAGTGAGTGTCAGTCAGTGAGAGTTTGTGTCAGTCAGTGAGAGTGAGTCTCAGTCAGTGAGAGTGAGTGAGTCAGTCAGTGAGAGTGAGTGAGTCAGTCAGTGAGAGTGAGTGAGTCAGTCAGTGAGAGAGAGAGAGAGTCAGTCAGTGAGAGTGAGTCAGTCAGTGAGAGTGAGTGAGTCAGTCAGTGAGAGTGAGTCAGTCAGTGAGAGTGAGTCAGCCAGTGAGAGTGAGTGAATCAGTGAGAGAGAGAGTGAGTCAGTGAGAGTGAGTCAGTCAGTGAGAGTGAGCGAGTCAGTCAGTGAGAGTGAGTGAGTCAGTCAGTGAGAGTGAGTGAGTCAGTGAGAGTGAGTGAGTCAGTCAGAGAGACTGAGTCAGTCAGTGAGAGTGAGTCAGCCAGTGAGAGTGAGTGAATCAGTGAGAGAGAGAGTGAGTCAGTGAGAGTGAGTCAGTCAGTGAGAGTGAGCGAGTCAGTCAGTGAGAGTGAGTGAGTCAGTCAGTGAGAGTGAGTGAGTCAGTGAGAGTGAGTGAGTCAGTCAGAGAGACTGAGTCAGTCAGTGAGAGTGCATGAGTCAGTCAGTGAGAGTGAGTGTCAGTCAGTGAGAGTGAGTGTCAGTCAGTGAGAGTGAGTGTCAGTCAGTGAGAGTGAGTCTCAGTCAGTGAGAGTGAGTGAGTCAGTCAGTGAGAGTGAGTGAGTCAGTGAGAGTGAGTGAGTCAGTCAGTGAGAGTGAGTCAGTCAGTGAGAGTGAGTGAGTCAGTCAGTGAGAGTGAGTGTCAGTCAGTGAGAGTGAGTCTCAGTCAGTGAGAGTGAGTGAGTCAGTCAGTGAGAGTGAGTGAGTCAGTCAGTGAGAGAGAGAGAGAGTCAGTCAGTGAGAGTGAGTCAGTCAGTGAGAGTGAGTCAGTCAGTGAGAGTGAGTCAGTCAGTGAGAGTGAGTCAGCCAGTGAGAGTGAGTGAATCAGTGAGAGAGAGAGTGAGTCAGTGAGAGTGAGTCAGTCAGTGAGAGTGAGCGAGTCAGTCAGTGAGAGTGAGTGAGTCAGTCAGTGAGAGTGAGTGAGTCAGTGAGAGTGAGTGAGTCAGTCAGAGAGACTGAGTCAGTTAGTGAGAGTGCATGAGTCAGTCAGTGAGAGTGAGTGTCAGTCAGTGAGAGTGAGTGTCAGTCAGTGAGAGTGAGTGTCAGTCAGTGAGAGTGAGTCTCAGTCAGTGAGAGTGAGTGAGTCAGTCAGTGAGAGTGAGTGAGTCAGTCAGTGAGAGTGAGTGAGTCAGTCAGTGAGAGTGAGTGAGTCAGCCAGTGAGTCAGCCAGTGGGTCAGTCAGTGACTCAGTCAGTGAGAGTGAGCCAGTCAGTGAGAGTGAGTCAGTCAGTGAGAGTGAGTCAGTCAGTGAGTGAGAGTCACTGAGTCAGTGAGAGTCAGTGAGTCAGTTAGAGTGAGTGAGTCAGTGAGAGTGAGTGAGTCAGTGAGAGTGAGTGAGTCAGTGAGAGTGAGTGAGTGAGTCAGTGAGAGTGAGTAAATCATTGAGAGTGAGTGAGTCAGTGAGAGTGAGTGAGTCAGTGAGAGTGAGTGAGTCAGTCA
Source organism: Triturus cristatus (assembly GCF_964204655.1). NCBI lineage: Eukaryota > Metazoa > Chordata > Amphibia > Caudata > Salamandridae > Triturus > Triturus cristatus. The sequence goes on from NC_140579.1 coordinate 201,390,799, forward strand.
GTGAGAGTGAGTGAGTGAGTCAGTGAGTGTGAGTGAGTCAGTCAGTGAGAGAGAGAGAGTCAGTCAGTGAGAGTGAGTCAGTCAGTGAGAGTGAGTGAGTCAGTCAGTGAGAGTGAGTGAGTCAGTCAGTGAGAGTGAGTTAGTCAGTGAGAGTGAGTGAGTCAGTCAGGGAGACTGAGTCAGTCAGTGAGAGTGCGTGAGTCAGTCAGTGAGAGTGAGTGTCAGTCAGTGAGAGTGAGTGTCAGTCAGTGAGAGTGAGTGTCAGTCAGTGAGAGTGAGTGAGTCAGTCAGTGAGAGTGAGTGAGTCAGTCAGTGAGAGTGAGTGAGTGAGTCAGTCAGTGAGAGTGAGTGAGTCAGTGAGAGAGAGAGTGAGTCAGTGAGAGTGAGTCAGTCAGTGAGAGTGAGCGAGTCAGTCAGTGAGAGTGAGTGAGTCAGTCAGTGAGAGTGAGTGAGTCAGTGAGAGTGAGTGAGTCAGTCAGGGAGACTGAGTCAGTCAGTGAGAGTGCGTGAGTCAGTCAGTGAGAGTGAGTGAGTCAGTCAGTGAGAGTGAGTGAGTCAGTCAGTGAGAGTGAGTGAGTCAGTCAGTCAGTGAGAGTGAGTCAGTCAGTGAGAGTGAGTGAGTCATTGAGAGTGAGTGAGTCAGTGAGAGTGAGTCAGTCAATCAGTGAGAGTGAGTCAGTCAGTCAGTGAGAGTGAGTCAGTGAGAGTGAGTCAGTGAGTGAGTGAGTCAGTGAGAGTGAGTGAGTCAGTGAGAGTGAGTCAATTAAAGTGAGTCAGTGAGAGTGAGTCAGTGAGAGTGAGAGTGAGGGAGTCAGTCAGTGAGAGTAAGTGAGTCAGTCAGTGAGAGTGAGTGAGTCAGTCAGTGAGAGTGAGTGAGTCAGCCAGTGAGTCAGCCAGTGAGTCATGCAGTGACTCAGTCAGTGAGAGTGAGCCAGTCAGTGAGAGTGAGTCAGTCAGTGAGAGTGAGTCAGTTAGTGAGTGAGAGTCAGTGAGTCAGTGAGAGTCAGTGAGTCAGTTAGAGTGAGTGAGTCAGTGAGAGTGAGTGAGTCAGTGAGAGTGAGTGAGTCAGTGAGAGTGAGTGAGTGAGTCAGTGAGAGTGAGTAAATCATTGAGAGTGAGTGAGTCAGTGAGAGTGAGTGAGTCAGTGAGAGTGAGTGAGTCAGTCAGTGAGAGTGAGTGAGTCAGTCAGTGAGAGTGAGTCAGTCAGGTAGAGTAAGTGAGTCAGTCAGTGAGAGTGAGTGAGTCAGTCAGTGAGAGTGAGTCAGTCAGTGAGAGTGAGTGAGTCAGTGAGAGAGAGAGTGAGTAAGTGAGAGTGAGTCAGTCAGTGAGAGTGAGCAAGTCAGTCAGTGACAGTGAATGAGTCAGTCAGTGAGAGTGAGTGAGTCAGTGAGAATGAGTGAGTCAGTCAGGGAGACTGAGTCAGTCAGTGAGAGTGCGTGAGTCAGTCAGTGAGAGTGAGTGTCAGTCAGTGAGAGTGAGTGTCAGTCAGTGAGAGTGAGTGTCAGTCAGTGAGAGTGAGTCTCAGTCAGTGAGAGTGAGTGAGTCAGTCAGTGAGAGTGAGTGAGTCAATGAGAGTGAGTGAGTCAGTCAGTGTGAGTGAGTCAGTCAGTGAGAGTGAGTGAGTCAGTCAGTGAGAGTGAGTGTCATTCAGTGAGAGTGAGTGTCAGTCAGTGAGAGTGAGTCTCAGTCAGTGAGAGTAAGTGAGTCAGTCAGTGAGAGTGAGTGAGTCAGTCAGTGAGAGTGAGTGAGTCCGTCAATGAGAGTGAGTAAGTCAGTCAGTGAGAGTGAGTGAGTCAGCCAGTGAGTCAGCCAGTTAGTCAGTCAGTGACTCAGTCAGTGAGAGTGAACCAGTCAGTGAGAGTGAGTCAGTCAGTGAGAGTGAGTCAGTCAGTGAGAGTGAGTCAGTCAGTGAGAGTCAGTGAGTCAGTGAGAGTCAGTGAGTCAGTGAGAGTGAGTGAGTCAGTGAGAGTGAGTGAGTGAGTCAGTGAGAGTGAGTGAGTGAGTCAGTGAGAGTGAATGAGTCATTGAGAGTGAGTGAGTCAGTGAGAGTGAGTGAGTCAGTGAGAGTGAGTGAATCAGTCAGTGAGAGTGAGTCAGTCAGTGAGTGTGAGTGAGTCAGTCAGTGAGAGAGAGAGAGAGTCAGTCAGTGAGAGTGAGTCAGTCAGTGAGAGTGAGTGAGTCAGTCAGTGAGAGTGAGTGAGTCAATCAGTGAGAGTGAGTCAGTCAGTGAGAGTGAGTGAGTCAGTGAGAGAGAGAGTGAGTCAGTGAGAGTGACTCAGTCAGTGAGAGTGAGTTTCAGTCAGTGAGAGTGAGTGAGTCAGTCAGTGAGAGTGAGTGAGTCAGTCAGTGAGAGTGAGTGAGTCAGTCAGTGAGAGTGAGTCAGTCAGTGAGAGTAAGTGAGTCAGTCAGTGAGAGTGAGTGAGTCAGTGAGAGTGAGCGAGTCAGTCAGTGAGAGTGAGTGAGTCAGTCAGGGAGACTGAGTCAGTCAGTGAGAGTGCATGAGTCAGTCAGTGAAAGTGAGTGTCAGTCAGTGAGAGTGAGTGTCAGTCAGTGAGAGTGAGTGTCAGTCAGTGAGAGTGAGTGTCAGTCAGTGAGAGTGAGTGAGTCAGTCAGTGAGAGTAAGTGAGTCAGTCAGTGAGAGTGAGTGAGTCAGTCCGTGAGAGTGAGTGAGTCAGCCAGTGAGTCAGCCAGTGAGTCATGCAGTGACTCAGTCAGTGAGAGTGAGCCAGTCAGTGAGAGTGAGTCAGTCAGTGAGAGTGAGTCAGTCAGTGAGTGAGAGTCAGTGAGTCAGTGAGAGTCAGTGAGTCAGTTAGAGTGAGTGAGTCAGTGAGAGTGAGTGAGTCAGTGAGAGTGAGTGAGTCAGTGAGAGTGAGTGAGTGAGTCAGTCAGAGTGAGTAAATCATTGAGAGTGAGTGAGTCAGTGAGAGTGAGTGAGTCAGTGAGAGTGAGTGAGTCAGTCAGTGAGAGTGAGTGAGTCAGTCAGTGAGTGTGAGTGAGTCAGTCAGTAAGAGAGAGAGAGAGTCAGTCAGTGAGAGTGAGTCAGTCAGTGAGAGTGAGTGAGTCAGTGAGTGAGAGTGAGTGAGTCAGTCAGTTAGAATGAGTCAATCAGTGAGAGTGAGTCAGTCAGTGAGAGTGAGTCAGTCAGTGAGAGTGAGTGAGTCAGTGAGAGAGAGAGTGAGTCAGTGAGAGTGAGTGAGTCAGTCAGGGAGACTGAGTCAGTCAGTGAGAGTACGTGAGTCAGTCAGTGAGAGTGAGTGTCAGTCAGTGAGAGTGAGTGTCAGTCAGTGAGAGTTAGTGTCAGTCAGTGAGAGTGAGTCTCAGTCAGTGAGAGTGAGTGAGTCAGTCAGTGAGAGTGAGTGAGTCAGTCAGTGAGAGTGAGTGAGTCAGTCAGTGAGAGTGAGTGAGTCAGCCAGTCAGTCAGCCAGTGGGTCAGTCAGTGACTCAGTCAGTGAGAGTGAGCCAGTCAGTGAGAGTGAGTCAGTCAGTGAGAGTGAGTCAGTCAGTGAGAGTGAGTCAGTGAGAGTGAGTCAGTGAGAGTGAGTGAGTCAGTGAGAGAGAGAGTGAGTCAGTGAGAGTGAGTCAGTCAGTGAGAGTGAGCGAGTCAGTCAGTGAGAGTGAGTGAGTCAGTCAGTGAGAGTGAGTGAGTCAGTGAGAGTGAGTGAGTCAGTCAGGGAGACTGAGTCAGTCAGTGAGAGTACGTGAGTCAGTCAGTGAGAGTGAGTGAGTCAGTCAGTGAGAGTGAGTGAGTGAGTCAGTGAGAGTGAGTAAATCATTGAGAGTGAATGAGTCAGTGAGAGTGAGTGTGTCAGTGAGAGTGAGTGAGTCAGTCAGTGAGAGTGAGTGAGTCAGTCAGTGAGTGTGAGTGAGTCAGTCAGTGAGAGAGAGAGAGTCAGTCAGTGAGAGTGAGTCAGTCAGTGAGAGTGAGTGAGTCAGTCAGTGAGAGTGAGTGAGTCAGTCAGTGAGAGTGAGTCAATCAGTGAGAGTGAGTCAGTCAGTGAGAGTGAGTCAGTCAGTGAGAGTGAGTGAGTCAGTGAGAGAGAGAGTGAGTCAGTGAGAGTGAGTCAGTCAGTGAGGGTGAGCGAGTCAGTCAGTGAGAGTGAGTGAGTCAGTCAGTGAGAGTGAGTGAGTCAGTGAGAGTGAGTGAGTCAGTCAGGGAGACTGAGTCAGTCAGTGAGAGTGAGTGTCAGTCAGTGAGAGTGAGTGTCAGTCAGTGAGAGTGAGTGTCAGTCAGTGAGAGTGAGTGTCAGTCAGTGAGAGTGAGTCTCAGTCAGTGAGAGTGAGTGAGTCAGTCAGTGAGAGTAAGTGAGTCAGTCAGTGAGAGTGAGTGAGTCAGTCAGTGAGAGTGAGTGAGTCAGCCAGTGAGTCAGCCAGTGAGTCATGCAGTGACTCAGTCAGTGAGAGTGAGCCAGTCAGTGAGAGTGAGTCAGTCAGTGAGAGTGAGTCAGTCAGTGAGTGAGAGTCAGTGAGTCAGTGAGAGTCAGTGAGTCAGTTAGAGTGAGTGAGTCAGTGAGAGTGAGTGAGTCAGTGAGAGTGAGTGAGTCAGTGAGAGTGAGTGAGTGAGTCAGTGAGAGTGAGTAAATCATTGAGAGTGAGTGAGTCAGTGAGAGTGAGTGAGTCAGTGAGAGTGAGTGAGTCAGTCAGTGAGAGTGAGTGAGTCAGTCAGTGAGTGTGAGTGAGTCAGTCAGAGAGAGAGAGAGTCAGTCAGTGAGAGTGAGTGAGTCAGTGAGAGTGAGTCAGTCAGTCAGTGAGAGTGAGTCAGTGAGAGTGAGTCAGTCAGTGAGAGTGAGTCAGTCAGTGAGTCAGTGAGAGTGAGTGAGTCAGTGAGAGTGAGTGAGTCAGTGAGAGTGAGTGAGTGAGTCAGTGAGAGTGAGTGAGTCAGTCAGTGAGAGTGATTGAGTCATTGAGAGTGAGTGAGTCAGTGAGAGTGAGTCAGTCAGTCAGTGAGAGTGAGTCAGTCAGTCAGTGAGAGTGAGTCAGTGAGAGTGAGTCAGTGAGTGAGTGAGCCAGTGAGTGAGAGTGAGTGAGTCAGTCAGTGAGAGTGAGTCAATCAGTGAGAGTGAGTCAGTCAGTGAGAGTGAGTCAGTCAGTGAGAGTGAGTGAGTCAGTGAGAGAGAGAGTGAGTCAGTGAGAGTGAGTCAGTCAGTGAGAATGAGCGAGTCAGTCAGTGAGAGTGAGTGAGTCAGTCAGTGAGAGTGAGTGAGTCAGTGAGAGTGAGTGAGTCAGTCAGGGAGACTGAGTCAGTCAGTGAGAGTACGTGAGTCAGTCAGTGAGAGTGAGTGTCAGTCAGTGAGATTGAGTGTCAGTCAGTGAGAGTTAGTGTCAGTCAGTGAGAGTGAGTCTCAGTCAGTGAGAGTGAGTGAGTCAGTCAGTGAGAGTGAGTGAGTCAGTCAGTGAGAGTGAGTGAGTCAGTCAGTGAGAGTGAGTCAGTCAGTCTGAGAGTAAGTGAGTCAGTCAGTGAGAGTGAGTGAGTCAGTCAGTAAGAGTGAGTGAGTCAGTCAGTGAGAGTGAGTGAGTTAGCCAGTGAGTCAGCCAGTGGGTCAGTCAGTGACTCAGTCAGTGAGAGTGAGCCAGTCAGTGAGAGTGAGTCAGTCAGTGAGAGTGAGTCAGTCAGTGAGAGTGAGTCAGTGAGAGTGAGTCAGTGAGAGGGAGTCAGTCAGTGAGAGTGAGTCAGTCAGTGTGTGAGAGTGGGTGAGTGTCAGTGAGAGTGAGTCAGTCAGTGAGAGTCAGTCAGTGAGAGTGAGCAAGTGAGTCAGTGAGAGTGAGTCAGTCAGTCAGTGAGAGTGAGTCAGTCAGTCAGTGAGAGTGAGTCAGTGAGAGTGAGTCAGTGAGTGAGTGAGTCAGTGAGAGTGAGTCAGTGAGAGTGAGTCAATTAAAGTGAGTCAGTGAGAGTGAGTCAGTGAGAGTGAGAGTGAGTGAGTCAGTCAGTGAGAGTGAGTGAGTCAGTGAGAGTGAGTGAGTCAGTCAGTGAGAGTGAGTCAGTGAGAGTGAGTCAGTCAGTGAGAGTGAGTCAGTCAGTGAGTCAGTGACAGTCAGTGAGTCAGTGAGAGTGAGTGAGTCAGTGAGAGTGAGTGAGTGAGTCAGTGAGAGTGAGTGAGTCAGTCAGTGAGAGTGAGTGAGTCATTGAGAGTGAGTCAGTCAGTGAGAGTGAGTCAGTCAGTCAGTGAGAGTGAGTCAGTCAGTCAGTGAGAGTGAGTCAGTGAGAGTGAGTCAGTGAGTGAGTGAGTCAGTGAGAGTGAGTGAGTCAGTGAGAGTGAGTCAATTAAAGTGAGTCAGTGAGAGTGAGTCAGTGAGAGTGAGAGTGAGAGAGTCAGTCAGTGAGAGTAAGTGAGTCAGTCAGTGAGAGTGAGTGAGTCAGTCAGTGAGAGTGAGTGAGTCAGCCAGTGAGTCAGCCAGTGAATCATGCAGTGAATCAGTCAGTGAGAGTGAGCCAGTCAGTGAGAGTGAGTCAGTCAGTGAGAGTGAGTCAGTCAGTGAGTGAGAGTCAGTGAGTCAGTGAGAGTCAGTGAGTCAGTTAGAGTGAGTGAGTCAGTGAGAGTGAGTGAGTCAGTGAGAGTGAGTGAGTCAGTGAGAGTGAGTGAGTGAGTCAGTGAGAGTGAGTAAATCATTGAGAGTGAGTGAGTCAGTGAGAGTGAGTGAGTCAGTGAGAGTGAGTGAGTCAGTCAGTGAGAGTGAGTGAGTCAGTCAGTGAGTGTGAGTGAGTCAGTCAGTGAGAGAGAGAGAGAGTCAGTCAGTGAGAGTGAGTCAGTCAGTGAGAGTGTGTGAGTCAGTCAGTGAGAGTGAGTGAGTCAGTCAGTGAGAGTGAGTCAATCAGTGAGAGTGAGTCAGTCAGTGAGAGTGAGTCAGTCAGTGAGAGTGAGTGAGTCAGTCAGTGAGAGTGAGTCAGTCAGTCAGTGAGTGTGAGTGAGTCAGTCAGTAAGAGAGAGAGAGAGTCAGTCAGTGACAGTGAGTCAGTCAGTGAGAGTGAGTGAGTGAGAGTGAGTGAGTCAGTCAGTTAGAATGAGTCAATCAGTGAGAGTGAGTCAGTCAGTGAGAGTGAGTCAGTCAGTGAGAGTGAGTGAGTCAGTGAGAGAGAGAGTGAGTCAGTGAGAGTGAGTCAGTCAGTGAGAGTGAGCGAGTCAGTCAGTGAGAGTGAGTGAGTCAGTCAGTGAGAGTGAGTGAGTCAGTGAGAGTGAGTGAGTCAGTCAGGGAGACTGAGTCAGTCAGTGAGAGTACGTGAGTCAGTCAGTGAGAGTGAGTGTCAGTCAGTGAGAGTGAGTGTCAGTCAGTGAGAGTGAGTCTCAGTCAGTGAGAGTGAGTGAGTCAGTCAGTGAGAGTGAGTGAGTCAGTCAGTGAGAGTGAGTGAGTCAGTCAGTGAGAGTGAGTGAGTCAGCCAGTGAGTCAGCCAGTGGGTCAGTCAGTGACTCAGTCAGTGAGAGTGAGCCAGTCAGTGAGAGTGAGTCAGTCAGTGAGAGTGAGTCAGTCAGTGAGTGAGAGTCACTGAGTCAGTGAGAGTCAGTGAGTCAGTTAGAGTGAGTGAATCAGTGAGAGTGAGTGAGTCAGTGAGAGTGAGTGAGTGAGTCAGTGAGAGCGAGTGAGTGAGTCAGTGAGAGTGAGTAAATCATTGAGAGTGAGTGAGTCAGTGAGAGTGAGTGAGTCAGTGAGAGTAAATCAATCAGTCAGTGAGAGTGAGTGAGTCAGTCAGTGAGTGTGAGTGAGTCAGTCAGTGAGAGAGAGAGAGTCAGTCAGTGAGAGTGAGTCAGTCAGTGAGAGTGAGTGAGTCAGTCAGTGAGAGTGAGTGAGTCAGTCAGTGAGAGTGAGTGAGTCAGCCAGTGAGTCAGTCAGTGAGAGTGAACCAGTCAGTGAGAGTGAGTCAGTCAGTGAGAGTGAGTGAGTCAGTCAGGGAGACTGAGTCAGTCAGTGAGAGTGCGTGAGTCAGTCAGTGAGAGTGAGTGTCAGTCAGTGAGAGTGAGTGTCAGTCAGTGAGAGTGAGTGTCAGTCAGTGAGAGTGAGTCTCAGTCAGTGAGAGTGAGTGAGTCAGTCAGTGAGAGTGAGTGAGTCAGTCAGTGAGAGTGAGTGAGTCAGTCAGTGAGAGTGAGTGAGTCAGTCAGTGAGAGTGAGTCAATCAGTGAGAGTGAGTCAGTCAGTGAGAGTGAGTCAGTCAGTGAGAGTGAATGAGTCAGTCAGTGAGAGTGAGTGAGTCAGTCAGTGAGTGTGAGTGAGTCAGTCAGTAAGAGAGAGAGAGAGAGTCAGTCAGTGAGAGTGAGTCAGTCAGTGAGAGTGAGTGAGTCAGTGAGTGAGAGTGAGTGAGTCAGTCAGTTAGAATGAGTCAATCAGTGAGAGTGAGTCAGTCAGTGAGAGTGAGTCAGTCAGTGAGAGTGAGTGAGTCAGTGAGAGAGAGAGTGAGTCAGTGAGAATGAGTCAGTCAGTGAGAGTGAGCGAGTCAGTCAGTGAGAGTGAGTGAGTCAGTCAGTGAGAGTGAGTGAGTCAGTGAGAGTGAGTGAGTCAGTCAGGGAGACTGAGTCAGTCAGTGAAAGTACGTGAGTCAGTCAGTGAGAGTGAGTGTCAGTCAGTGAGAGTGAGTGTCAGTCAGTGAGAGTTAGTGTCAGTCAGTGAGAGTGAGTCTCAGTCAGTGAGAGTGAGTGAGTCAGTCAGTGAGAGTGAGTGAGTCAGTCAGTGAGAGTGAGTGAGTCAGTCAGTGAGAGTGAGTGAGTCAGCCAGTGAGTCAGCCAGTGGGTCAGTCAGTGACTCAGTCAGTGAGAGTGAGCCAGTCAGTGAGAGTGAGTCAGTCAGTGAGGGTGAGTCAGTCAGTGAGTGAGAGTCACTGAGTCAGTGAGAGTCAGTGAGTCAGTTAGAGTGAGTGAGTCAGTGAGAGTGAGTGAGTCAGTGAGAGTGAGTGAGTCAGTGAGAGTGAGTGAGTGAGTCAGTGAGAGTGAGTAAATCATTGAGAGTGAGTGAGTCAGTGAGAGTGAGTGAGTCAGTGAGAGTGAGTGAGTCAGTCAGTGAGAGTGAGTGAGTCAGTCAGTGAGTGTGAGTGAGTCAGTCAGTGAGAGAGAGAGAGTCAGTCAGTGAGAGTGAGTCAGTCAGTGAGAGTGAGTGAGTCAGTCAGTGAGAGTGAGTGAGTCAGTCAGTGAGAGTGAGTCAATCAGTGAGAGTGAGTCAGTCAGTGAGAGTGAGTCAGTCAGTGAGAGTGAGTGAGTCAGTGAGAGAGAGAGTGAGTCAGTGAGAGTGAGTCAGTCAGTGAGAGTGAGCGAGTCAGTCAGTGAGAGTGAGTGAGTCAGTCAGTGAGAGTGAGTGAGTCAGTGAGAGTGAGTGAGTCAGTCAGGGAGACTGAGTCAGTCAGTGAGAGTGCGTGAGTCAGTCAGTGAGAGTGAGTGTCAGTCAGTGAGAGTGAGTGTCAGTCAGTGAGAGTGAGTGTCAGTCAGTGAGAGTGAGTGAGTCAGTCAGTGAGAGTGAGTGAGTCAGTCAGTGAGAGTGAGTGAGTGAGTGAGTCAGTCAGTGAGAGTGAGTCAGTCAGTGAGAGTGAGTGAGTCAGTGAGAGAGAGTGAGTCAGTGAGAGTGAGTCAGTCAGTGAGAGTGAGCGAGTCAGTCAGTGAGAGTGAGTGAGTCAGTCAGTGAGAGTGAGTGAGTCAGTGAGAGTGAGTGAGTCAGTCAGGGAGACTGAGTCAGTCAGTGAGAGTGCGTGAGTCAGTCAGTGAGAGTGAGTGTCAGTCAGTGAGAGTGAGTGTCAGTCAGTGAGAGTTAGTGTCAGTCAGTGAGAGTGAGTCTCAGTCAGTGAGAGTGAGTGAGTCAGTCAGTGAGAGTGAGTGAGTCAGTCAGTGAGAGTGAGGGAGTCAGTCAGTGAGAGAGAGAGAGTCAGTCAGTGAGAGTGAGTCAGTCAGTGAGAGTGAGTGAGTCAGTCAGTGAGAGTGAGTCAGTCAGTGAGAGTGAGTCAGCCAGTGAGAGTGAGTGAATCAGTGAGAGAGAGAGTGAGTCAGTGAGAGTGAGTCAGTCAGTGAGAGTGAGCGAGTCAGTCAGTGAGAGTGAGTGAGTCAGTCAGTGAGAGTGAGTGAGTCAGTGAGAGTGAGTGAGTCAGTCAGAGAGACTGAGTCAGTCAGTGAGAGTGCGTGAGTCAGTCAGTGAGAGTGAGTGTCAGTCAGTGAGAGTGAGTGTCAGTCAGTGAGAGTGAGTGTCAGTCAGTGAGAGTGAGTCTCAGTCAGTGAGAGTGAGTGAGTCAGTGAGAGTGAGTGAGTGAGTCAGTGAGAGTGAGTGAGTGAGTCAGTGAGAGTGAGTAAATCATTGAGAGTGAGTGAGTCAGTGAGAGTGAGTGAGTCAGTGAGAGTGAGTCAGTCAGTCAGTGAGAGTGAGTGAGTGAGTCAGTGAGTGTGAGTGAGTCAGTCAGTGAGAGAGAGTGAGTCAGTCAGTGAGAGTGAGTCAGTCAGTGAGAGTGAGTGAGTCAGTCAGTGAGAGTGAGTGAGTCAGTCAGTGAGAGTGAGTGAGTCAGTCAGTGAGAGTGAGTCAATCAGTGAGAGTGAGTCAGTCAGTGAGAGTGAGTCAGTCAGTGAGAGTGAGGGAGTCAGTGAGAGAGAAAGTGAGTCAGTGAGAGTGAGTCAGTCAGTGAGAGTGAGCGAGTCAGTCAGTGAGAGTGAGTGAGTCAGTCAGTGAGAGTGAGTGAGTCAGTGAGAGTGAGTGAGTCAGTCAGGGAGACTGAGTCAGTCAGTGAGAGTGCGTGAGTCAGTCAGTGAGAGTGAGTGTCAGTCAGTGAGAGTGAGTGTCAGTCAGTGAGAGTGAGTGTCAGTCAGTGAGAGTGAGTCTCAGTCAGTGAGAGTGAGTGAGTCAGTCAGTGAGAGTGAGTGAGTCAGTCAGTGAGAGTGAGTGAGTCAGCCAGTGAGAGTGAGTGAGTCAGCCAGTGAGTCAGCCAGTGAGTCATGCAGTGACTCAGTCAGTGAGAGTGAGCCAGTCAGTGAGAGTGAGTCAGTCAGTGAGAGTGAGTCAGTCAGTGAGTGAGAGTCAGTGAGTCAGTGAGAGTCAGTGAGTCAGTTAGAGTGAGTGAGTCAGTGAGAGTGAGTGAGTCAGTGAGAGTGAGTGAGTCAGTGAGAGTGAGTGAGTGAGTCAGTGAGAGTGAGTATATCATTGAGAGTGAGTCAGTCAGTGAGAGTGAGTGAGTCAGTGAGAGAGAGAGTGAGTCAATGAGAGTGAGTCAGTCAGTGAGAGTGAGCGAGTCAGTCAGTGAGAGTGAGTGAGTCAGTCAGTGAGAGTGAGTGAGTCAGTGAGAGTGAGTGAGTCAGTCAGGGAGACTGAGTCAGTCAGTGAGAGTGCGTGAGTCAGTCAGTGAGAGTGAGTGTCAGTCAGTGAGAGTGAGTGTCAGTCAGTGAGAGTGAGTGTCAGTCAGTGAGAGTGAGTCTCAGTCAGTGAGAGTGAGTGAGTCAGTCAGTGAGAGTGAGTGAGTCAGTCAGTGAGAGTGAGTGAGTCAGTCAGTGAGAGTGAGTGAGTCAGTCAGTGAGAGTGAGTCAATCAGTGAGAGTGAGTCAGTCAGTGAGAGTGAGTCAGTCAGTGAGAGTGAGTGAGTCAGTCAGTGAGAGTGAGTGAGTCAGTCAGTGAGTGTGAGTGAGTCAGTCAGTAAGAGAGAGAGAGAGAGTCAGTCAGTGAGATGAGTCAGTCAGTGAGAGTGAGTGAGTCAGTGAGAGTGAGTGAGTCAGTGAGTGAGAGTGAGTGAGTCAGTCAGTTAGAATGAGTCAATCAGTGAGAGTGAGTCAGTCAGTGAGAGTGAGTCAGTCAGTGAGAGTGAGTGAGTCAGTGAGAGAGAGAGTGAGTCAGTGAGAGTGAGTCAGTCAGTGAGAGTGAGCGAGTCAGTCAGTGAGAGTGAGTGAGTCAGTCAGTGAGAGTGAGTGAGTCAGTGAGAGTGAGTGAGTCAGTCAGGGAGACTGAGTCAGTCAGTGAAAGTACGTGAGTCAGTCAGTGAGAGTGAGTGTCAGTCAGTGAGAGTGAGTGTCAGTCAGTGAGAGTTAGTGTCAGTCAGTGAGAGTGAGTCTCAGTCAGTGAGAGTGAGTGAGTCAGTCAGTGAGAGTGAGTGAGTGAGTCAGTGAGAGTGAGTGAGTCAGCCAGTGAGTCAGCCAGTGGGTCAGTCAGTGACTCAGTCAGTGAGAGTGAGCCAGTCAGTGAGAGTGAGTCAGTCAGTGAGAGTGAGTCAGTCAGTGAGTGAGAGTCACTGAGTCAGTGAGAGTCAGTGAGTCAGTTAGAGTGAGTGAGTCAGTGAGAGTGAGTGAGTCAGTGAGAGTGAGTGAGTGAGTCAGTGAGAGTGAGTGAGTGAGTCAGTGAGAGTGAGTAAATCATTGAGAGTGAGTGAGTCAGTGAGAGTGAGTGAGTCAGTGAGAGTGAGTGAGTCAGTCAGTGAGAGTGAGTGAGTCAGTCAGTGAGTGTGAGTGAGTCAGTCAGTGAGAGAGAGAGAGTCAGTCAGTGAGAGTGAGTCAGTCAGTGAGAGTGAGTGAGTCAGTCAGTGAGAGTGAGTGAGTCAGTCAGTGAGAGTGAGTCAATCACTGAGAGTGAGTCAGTCAGTGAGAGTGAGTCAGTCAGTGAGAGTGAGTGAGTCAGTGAGAGAGAGAGTGAGTCAGTGAGAGTGAGTCAGTCAGTGAGAGTGAGCGATTCAGTCAGTGAGAGTGAGTGAGTCAGTCAGTGAGAGTGAGTGAGTCAGTGAGAGTGAGTGAGTCAGTCAGGGAGACTGAGTCAGTCAGTGAGAGTGCGTGAGTCAGTCAGTGAGAGTGAGTGTCAGTCAGTGAGAGTGAGTGTCAGTCAGTGAGAGTGAGTGTCAGTCAGTGAGAGTGAGTCTCAGTCAGTGAGAGTGAGTGAGTCAGTCAGTGAGAGTGAGTGAGTCAGTCAGTGAGAGTGAGTGAGTGAGTCAGTCAGTGAGAGTGAGTCAGTCAGTGAGAGTGAGTGAGTCAGTGAGAGAGAGTGAGTCAGTGAGAGAGAGTGAGTCAGTGAGAGTGAGCGAGTCAGTCAGTGAGAGTGAGTGAGTCAGTCAGTGAGAGTGAGTGAGTCAGTGAGAGTGAGTGAGTCAGTCAGGGAGACTGAGTCAGTCAGTGAGAGTGCGTGAGTCAGTCAGTGAGAGTGAGTGTCAGTCAGTGAGAGTAAGTGTCAGTCAGTGAGAGTTTGTGTCAGTCAGTGAGAGTGAGTCTCAGTCAGTGAGAGTGAGTGAGTCAGTCAGTGAGAGTGAGTGAGTCAGTCAGTGAGAGTGAGTGAGTCAGTCAGTGAGAGAGCGAGAGAGTCAGTCAGTGAGAGTGAGTCAGTCAGTGAGAGTGAGTGAGTCAGTCAGTGAGAGTGAGTCAGTCAGTGAGAGTGAGTCAGCCAGTGAGAGTGAGTGAATCAGTGAGAGAGAGAGTGAGTCAGTGAGAGTGAGTCAGTCAGTGAGAGTGAGCGAGTCAGTCAGTGAGAGTGAGTGAGTCAGTCAGTGAGAGTGAGTGAGTCAGTGAGAGTGAGTGAGTCAGTCAGAGAGACTGAGTCAGTCAGTGAGAGTGAGTCAGCCAGTGAGAGTGAGTGAATCAGTGAGAGAGAGAGTGAGTCAGTGAGAGTGAGTCAGTCAGTGAGAGTGAGCGAGTCAGTCAGTGAGAGTGAGTGAGTCAGTCAGTGAGAGTGAGTGAGTCAGTGAGAGTGAGTGAGTCAGTCAGAGAGACTGAGTCAGTCAGTGAGAGTGCATGAGTCAGTCAGTGAGAGTGAGTGTCAGTCAGTGAGAGTGAGTGTCAGTCAGTGAGAGTGAGTGTCAGTCAGTGAGAGTGAGTCTCAGTCAGTGAGAGTGAGTGAGTCAGTCAGTGAGAGTGAGTGAGTCAGTGAGAGTGAGTGAGTCAGTCAGTGAGAGTGAGTCAGTCAGTGAGAGTGAGTGAGTCAGTCAGTGAGAGTGAGTGTCAGTCAGTGAGAGTGAGTCTCAGTCAGTGAGAGTGAGTGAGTCAGTCAGTGAGAGTGAGTGAGTCAGTCAGTGAGAGAGAGAGAGAGTCAGTCAGTGAGAGTGAGTCAGTCAGTGAGAGTGAGTCAGTCAGTGAGAGTGAGTCAGTCAGTGAGAGTGAGTCAGCCACTGAGAGTGAGTGAATCAGTGAGAGAGAGAGTGAGTCAGTGAGAGTGAGTCAGTCAGTGAGAGTGAGCGAGTCAGTCAGTGAGAGTGAGTGAGTCAGTCAGTGAGAGTGAGTGAGTCAGTGAGAGTGAGTGAGTCAGTCAGAGAGACTGAGTCAGTCAGTGAGAGTGCATGAGTCAGTCAGTGAGAGTGAGTGTCAGTCAGTGAGAGTGAGTGTCAGTCAGTGAGAGTGAGTGTCAGTCAGTGAGAGTGAGTCTCAGTCAGTGAGAGTGAGTGAGTCAGTCAGTGAGAGTGAGTGAGTCAGTGAGAGTGAGTGAGTCAGTCAGTGAGAGTGAGTCAGTCATTGAGAGTGAGTGAGTCAGTCAGTGAGAGTGAGTGTCAGTCAGTGAGAGTGAGTCTCAGTCAGTGAGAGTGAGTAAATCATTGAGAGTGAGTGAGTCAGTGAGAGTGAGTGAGTCAGTGAGAGTGAGTGAGTCAGTCAGGGAGACTGAGTCAGTCAGTGAGAGTACGTGAGTCAGTCAGTGAGAGTGAGTGTCAGTCAGTGAGAGTTAGTGTCAGTCAGTGAAAGTGAGTCTCAGTCAGTGAGAGTGAGTGAGTCAGTCAGTGAGAGTGAGTGAGTCAGTCAGTGAGAGTGAGTGAGTCAGTCAGTGAGAGTGAGTCAGTCAGTCTGAGAGTAAGTGTTGGAAGGCGGACCCCGAGGAGTCGGTGAGACCACCAAGGGGGGGGCCCTCTCACTGCACGAAGTAGCCGAGCGCTGCCGAGAAGTCTCCTGAGAGATCCTTCTCCTATCCCGTACTAGCACAGTAACACCACCACACCGGACTCAAGGAGGTTGTCTCAAGACAAGCAATTCTTTATCATCAATAAAAGGTTACGAGCTCAATATTTACACGAAGGGATCGAGGGATCCACCAAAAGTCTCAATGTCTCTTTGGAAGGGTAGGGGTAGCGGGACAGTCTTTGGCAGGAATGTGGTACGAGGGTACCTGGGGCCCAGTTCTTATCCTCACGCTGGAGGACCTCCGATCTCGGAGGGGTCGAGCCGCGACGGCGTCAGCAGGGCTCTGGCGTACAGTTCGTGGAGAGCCGCGATTCAATCAGCAGGGCTCTCAAGATGGTCTCTGTTCAGCTCGAGCCGCGACGTCGTCAGCAGGGCTCCGAGGAAGGTTCCAGCGAGGTTGGGCCGCGACGGCGTCTGCAGGGCTCCGATGTTCCAGGTGGTTCAGAAAAGGGTTCACAGGAGGGAGCCGCGACGCAGTCAGCAGGGCTCGTGATGGTTCCGACAAGAGTTCTTCTCCGTAGGGTCAGCCGCGATTCAATCAGCAGGGCTCTCGACTCCGGGATACAACTGCCGAGCTGTGGTGGGGTCGCCCCAGATATAGGTCTGGAGCCCTTTGATGTCCGGACCTATGCGCCCGAGGGGGCGGAGTGGCCGGGTGGAGGTGGCCAGACGCCCAGCAGGAGAGGCGCCAGGCCCATGGGAGTTGCAGGGCGATCACACCTCGAGAGGGGAGGACAGTTGGGGGTCCCATCGATACTGTCCTCCGCCGGGGGCGATGAATGGTTCCTGTGGCACCCCCTGGCTAGTTCGTGGTGCCTCGATGTCGGGGCTTCGCTGGGGTCGAGGCCGGGTTGAGCGGGGTCGCGCCGGCTGGTGCACGGTGTGACGTGGATGCCAACAAGATGGCGGAGCCACGAGGAGTATGCGTCCACGTGCAGCTCCGGGTGAAGGTCCTTGGTGCAGTTCAGACGGGTGGCCCGTGACGGCCGGGGCGGGGAACGGGCACAATCCAGGGGGTTAAGGACCACGCCACGAGGCCGGGTCCAACAGTAAGTGAGTCAGTCAGTGAGAGTGAGTGAGTCAGTCAGTAAGAGTGAGTGAGTCAGTCAGTGAGAGTGAGTGAGTTAGCCAGTGAGTCAGCCAGTGGGTCAGTCAGTGACTCAGTCAGTGAGAGTGAGCCAGTCAGTGAGAGTGAGTCAGTCAGTGAGAGTGAGTCAGTCAGTGAGAGTGAGTCAGTGAGAGTGAGTCAGTGAGAGGGAGTCAGTCAGTGAGAGTGAGTCAGTCAGTGTGTGAGAGTGGGTGAGTGTCAGTGAGAGTGAGTCAGTCAGTGAGAGTCAGTCAGTGAGAGTGAGCAAGCAAGTCAGTGAGAGTGAGTCAGTCAGTCAGTGAGAGTGAGTCAGTCAGTCAGTGAGAGTGAGTCAGTGAGAGTGAGTCAGTGAGTGAGTGAGTCAGTGAGAGTGAGTCAGTGAGAGTGAGTCAATTAAAGTGAGTCAGTGAGAGTGAGTCAGTGAGAGTGAGAGTGAGTGAGTCAGTCAGTGAGAGTGAGTGAGTGAGTCAGTGAGAGTGAGTCAGTCAGTCAGTGAGAGTGAGTCAGTGAGAGTGAGTCAGTCAGTGAGAGTGAGTCAGTCAGTGAGTCAGTGACAGTCAGTGAGTCAGTGAGAGTGAGTGAGTCAGTGAGAGTGAGTGAGTGAGTCAGTGAGAGTGAGTGAGTCAGTCAGTGAGAGTGAGTGAGTCATTGAGAGTGAGTGAGTCAGTGAGAGTGAGTCAGTCAGTCAGTGAGAGTGAGTCAGTCAGTCAGTGAGAGTGAGTCAGTGAGAGTGAGTCAGTGAGTGAGTGAGTCAGTGAGAGTGAGTGAGTCAGTGAGAGTGAGTCAATTAAAGTGAGTCAGTGAGAGTGAGTCAGTGAGAGTGAGAGTGAGGGAGTCAGTCAGTGAGAGTAAGTGAGTGAGTCAGTGAGAGTGAGTGAGTCAGTCAGTGAGAGTGAGTGAGTCAGCCAGTGAGTCAGCCAGTGAGTCATGCAGTGACTCAGTCAGTGAGAGTGAGCCAGTCAGTGAGAGTGAGTCAGTCAGTGAGAGTGAGTCAGTCAGTGAGTGAGAGTCAGTGAGTCAGTGAGAGTCAGTGAGTCAGTTAGAGTGAGTGAGTCAGTGAGAGTGAGTGAGTGAGTCAGTGAGAGTGAGTGAGTCAGTAAGAGTGAGTGAGTGAGTCAGTGAGAGTGAGTAAATCATTGAGAGTGAGTGAGTCAGTGAGAGTGAGTGAGTCAGTCAGTGAGAGTGAGTGAGTCAGTCAGTGAGTGTGAGTGAGTCAGTCAGTGAGAGAGAGAGAGAGTCAGTCAGTGAGAGTGAGTCAGTCAGTGAGAGTGAGTGAGTCAGTCAGTGAGAGTGAGTGAGTCAGTCAGTGAGAGTGAGTCAATCAGTGAGAGTGAGTCAGTCAGTGAGAGTGAGTCAGTCAGTGAGAGTGAGTGAGTCAGTCAGTGAGAGTGAGTGAGTCAGTCAGTGAGTGTGAGTGAGTCAGTCAGTAAGAGAGAGAGAGTCAGTCGGTGAGAGTGAGTCAGTCAGTGAGAGTGAGTGAGTCAGTGAGTGAGAGTGAGTGAGTCAGTCAGTTAGAATGAGTCAATCAGTGAGAGTGAGTCAGTCAGTGGGAGTGAGTCAGTCAGTGAGAGTGAGTGAGTCAGTGAGAGAGTGAGTCAGTGAGAGTGAGTCAGTCAGTGAGAGTGAGCGAGTCAGTCAGTGAGAGTGAGTGAGTCAGTCAGTGAGAGTGAGTGAGTCAGTGAGAGTGAGTGAGTCAGTCAGGGAGACTGAGTCAGTCAGTGAAAGTACGTGAGTCAGTCAGTGAGAGTGAGTTTCAGTCAGTGAGAGTGAGTGAGTCAGTCAGTGAGAGTGAGTCAGTCAGTGAGAGTGAGTCAGCCAGTGAGAGTGAGTGAATCAGTGAGAGAGAGAGTGAGTCAGTGAGAGTGAGTCAGTCAGTGAGAGTGAGCGAGTCAGTCAGTGAGAGTGAGTGAGTCAGTCAGTGAGAGTGAGTGAGTCAGTGAGAGTGAGTGAGTCAGTCAGAGAGACTGAGTCAGTCAGTGAGAGTGCGTGAGTCAGTCAGTGAGAGTGAGTGTCAGTCAGTGAGAGTGAGTGTCAGTCAGTGAGAGTGAGTGTCAGTCAGTGAGAGTGAGTCTCAGTCAGTGAGAGTGAGTCAGTCAGTCAGTGAGAGTGAGTGAGTCAGTCAGTGAGAGTGAGTGAGTCAGTGAGAGTGAGTCAGTCAGTCTGAGAGTAAGTGAGTCAGTCAGTGAGAGTGAGTGAGTCAGTCAGTAAGAGTGAGTGAGTCAGTCAGTGAGAGTGAGTGAGTTAGCCAGTGAGTCAGCCAGTGGGTCAGTCAGTGACTCAGTCAGTGAGAGTGAGCCAGTCAGTGAGAGTGAGTCAGTCAGTGAGAGTGAGTCAGTCAGTGAGAGTGAGTCAGTGAGAGTGAGTCAGTGAGAGGGAGTCAGTCAGTGAGAGTGAGTCAGTCAGTGTGTGAGAGTGGGTGAGTGTCAGTGAGAGTGAGTCAGTCAGTGAGAGTCAGTCAGTGAGAGTGAGCAAGCGAGTCAGTGAGAGTGAGGCAGTCAGTTAGTGAGAGTGAGTCAGTCAGTCAGTGAGAGTGAGTCAGTGAGAGTGAGTCAGTGAGTGAGTGAGTCAGTGAGAGTGAGTCAGTGAGAGTGAGTCAATTAAAGTGAGTCAGTGAGAGTGAGTCAGTGAGAGTGAGAGTGAGTGAGTCAGTCAGTGAGAGTGAGTGAGTCAGTGAGAGTGAGTCAGTCAGTCAGTGAGAGTGAGTCAGTGAGAGTGAGTCAGTCAGTGAGAGTGAGTCAGTCAGTGAGTCAGTGACAGTCAGTGAGTCAGTGAGAGTGAGTGAGTCAGTGAGAGTGAGTGAGTGAGTCAGTGAGAGTGAGTGAGTCAGTCAGTGAGAGTGAGTGAGTCATTGAGAGTGAGTGTGTCAGTGAGAGTGAGTCAGTCAGTCAGTGAGAGTGAGTCAGTCAGTCAGTGAGAGTGAGTCAGTGAGAGTGAGTCAGTGAGTGAGTGAGTCAGTGAGAGTGAGTGAGTCAGTGAGAGTGAGTCAATTAAAGTGAGTCAGTGAGAGTGAGTCAGTGAGAGTGAGAGTGAGGGAGTCAGTCAGTGAGAGTAAGTGAGTGAGTCAGTGAGAGTGAGTGAGTCAGTCAGTGAGAGTGAGTGAGTCAGCCAGTGAGTCAGCCAGTGAGTCATGCAGTGACTCAGTCAGTGAGAGTGAGCCAGTCAGTGAGAGTGAGTCAGTCAGTGAGAGTGAGTCAGTCAGTGAGTGAGAGTCAGTGAGTCAGTGAGAGTCAGTGAGTCAGTTAGAGTGAGTGAGTCAGTGAGAGTGAGTGAGTCAGTGAGAGTGAGTGAGTCAGTGAGAGTGAGTGAGTGAGTCAGTGAGAGTGAGTAAATCATTGAGAGTGAGTGAGTCAGTGAGAGTGAGTGAGTCAGTGAGAGTGAGTGAGTCAGTCAGTGAGAGTGAGTGAGTCAGTCAGTGAGTGTGAGTGAGTCAGTCAGTGAGAGAGAGAGAGAGTCAGTCAGTGAGAGTGAGTCAGTCAGTGAGAGTGAGTGAGTCAGTCAGTGAGAGTGAGTGAGTCAGTCAGTGAGAGTGAGTCAATCAGTGAGAGTGAGTCAATCAGTGAGAGTGAGTCAGTCAGTGAGAGTGAGTGAGTCAGTCAGTGAGAGTGAGTGAGTCAGTCAGTGAGTGTGAGTGAGTCAGTCAGTAAGAGAGAGAGAGAGTCAGTCAGTGAGAGTGAGTCAGTCAGTGAGAGTGAGTGAGTCAGTGAGTGAGAGTGAGTGAGTCAGTCAGTTAGAATAAGTCAATCAGTGAGAGTGAGTCAGTCAGTGAGAGTGAGTCAGTCAGTGAGAGTGAGTGAGTCAGTGAGAGAGAGAGTGAGTCAGTGAGAGTGAGTCAGTCAGTGAGAGTGAGCGAGTCAGTCAGTGAGAGTGAGTGAGTCAGTCAGTGAGAGTGAGTGAGTCAGTGAGAGTGAGTGAGTCAGTCAGGGAGACTGAGTCAGTCAGTGAAAGTACGTGAGTCAGTCAGTGAGAGTGAGTGTCAGTCAGTGAGAGTGAGTGTCAGTCAGTGAGAGTTTGTGTCAGTCAGTGAGAGTGAGTCTCAGTCAGTGAGAGTGAGTGAGTCAGTCAGTGAGAGTGAGTGAGTCAGTCAGTGAGAGTGAGTGAGTCAGTCAGTGAGAGTGAGTGAGTCAGCCAGTGAGTCAGCCAGTGGGTCAGTCAGTGACTCAGTCAGTGAGAGTGAGCCAGTCAGTGAGAGTGAGTCAGTCAGTGAGAGTGAGTCAGTCAGTGAGTGAGAGTCACTGAGTCAGTGAGAGTCAGTGAGTCGGTTAGAGTGAGTGAGTCAGTGAGAGTGAGTGAGTCAGTGAGAGTGAGTGAGTGAGTCAGTGAGAGTGAGTGAGTGAGTCAGTGAGAGTGAGTAAATCATTGAGAGTGAGTGAGTCAGTGAGAGTGAGTAAGTCAGTGAGAGTGAGTGAGTCAGTCAGTGAGAGTGAGTGAGTCAGTCAGTGAGTGTGAGTGAGTCAGTCAGTGAGAGAGAGAGAGTCAGTCAGTGAGAGTGAGTCAGTCAGTGAGAGTGAGTGAGTCAGTCAGTGAGAGTGAGTGAGTCAGTCAGTGAGAGTGAGTCAATCAGTGAGAGTGAGTCAGTCAGTGAAAGTGAGTCAGTCAGTTTGAGTGAGTGAGTCAGTGAGAGAGAGAGTGAGTCAGTGAGAGTGAGTCAGTCAGTGAGAGTGAGCGAGTCAGTCAGTGAGAGTGAGTGAGTCAGTCAGTGAGAGTGAGTGAGTCAGTGAGAGTGAGTGAGTCAGTCAGGGAGACTGAGTCAGTCAGTAAGAGTGCGTGAGTCAGTCAGTGAGAGTGAGTGTCAGTCAGTGAGAGTGAGTGTCAGTCAGTGAGAGTGAGTGTCAGTCAGTGAGAGTGAGTCTCAGTCAGTGAGAGTGAGTGAGTCAGTCAGTGAGAGTGAGTGAGTCAGTCAGTGAGAGTGAGTGAGTCAGTCAGTGAGAGTGAGTGAGTCAGCCAGTGAGTCAGCCAGTGAGTCATGCAGTGACTCAGTCAGTGAGAGTGAGCCAGTCAGTGAGAGTGAGTCAGTCAGTGAGAGTGAGTCAGTCAGTGAGTGGGAGTCAGTGAGTCAGTGAGAGTCAGTGAGTCAGTTAGAGTGAGTGAGTCAGTGAGAGTGAGTGAGTCAGTGAGAGTGAGTGAGTCAGTGAGAGTGAGTGAGTGAGTCAGTGAGAGTGAGTAAATCATTGAGAGTGAGTGAGTCAGTGAGAGTGAGTGAGTCAGTGAGAGTGAGTGAGTCAGTCAGTGAGAGTGAGTGAGTCAGTCAGTGAGTGTGAGTGAGTCAGTCAGTGAGAGAGAGAGAGAGAGTCAGTCAGTGAGAGTGAGTCAGTCAGTGAGAGTGAGTGAGTCAGTCAGTGAGAGTGAGTGAGTCAGTCAGTGAGAGTGAGTCAATCAGTGAGAGTGAGTCAGTCAGTGAGAGTGAGTGAGTCAGTGAGAGTGAGTGAGTCAGTGAGAGAGAGTGAGTCAGTGAGAGTGAGTCAGTCAGTGAGAGTGAGCGAGTCAGTCAGTGAGAGTGAGTGAGTCAGTCAGTGAGAGTGAGTGAGTCAGTGAGAGTGAGTGAGTCAGTCAGGGAGACTGAGTCAGTCAGTGAGAGTGTGTGAGTCAGTCAGTGAGAGTGAGTGTCAGTCAGTGAGATTGAGTGTCAGTCAGTGAGAGTTAGTGTCAGTCAGTGAGAGTGAGTCTCAGTCAGTGAGAGTGAGTGAGTCAGTCAGTGAGAGTGAGTGAGTCAGTCAGTGAGAGTGAGTGAGTCAGTCAGTGAGAGAGAGAGAGAGTCAGTCAGTGAGAGTGAGTCAGTCAGTGAGAGTGAGTGAGTGAGTCAGTCAGAGAGAGTGAGTCAGTCAGTGAGAGTGAGTCAGCCAGTGAGAGTGAGTGAATCAGTGAGAGAGAGAGTGAGTCAGTGAGAGTGAGTCAGTCAGTGAGAGTGAGCGAGTCAGTCAGTGAGAGTGAGTGAGTCAGTCAGTGAGAGTGAGTGAGTCAGTGAGAGTGAGTGAGTCAGTCAGAGAGACTGAGTCAGTCAGTGAGAGTGCGTGAGTCAGTCAGTGAGAGTGAGTGTCAGTCAGTGAGAGTGAGTGTCAGTCAGTGAGAGTGAGTGTCAGTCAGTGAGAGTGAGTCTCAGTCAGTGAGAGTAAGTGAGTCAGTCAGTGAGAGTAAGTGAGTCAGTCAGTGAGAGTGAGTGAGTCAGTCAGTGAGAGTGAGTGAGTGAGTGAGTCAGCCAGTGAGTCAGCCAGTGAGTCATGCAGTGACTCAGTCAGTGAGAGTGAGCCAGTCAGTGAGAGTGAGTCATTCAGTGAGAGTGAGTCAGTCAGTGAGTGAGAGTCAGTGAGTCAGTGAGAGTCAGTGAGTCAGTTAGAGTGAGTGAGTCAGTGAGAGTGAGTGAGTCAGTGAGAGTGAGTGAGTCAGTGAGAGTGAGTGAGTGAGTCAGTCAGAGTGAGTAAATCATTGAGAGTGAGTGAGTCAGTGAGAGTGAGTGAGTCAGTGAGAGTGAGTGAGTCAGTCAGTGAGAGTGAGTGAGTCAGTCGGTGAGTGTGAGTGAGTCAGTCAGTAAGAGAGAGTGAGAGTCAGTCAGTGAGAGTGAGTCAGTCAGTGAGAGTGAGTGAGTCAGTGAGTGAGAGTGAGTGAGTCAGTCAGTTAGAATGAGTCAATCAGTGAGAGTGAGTCAGTCAGTGAGAGTGAGTCAGTCAGTGAGAGTGAGTGAGTCAGTGAGAGAGAGAGTGAGTCAGTGAGAGTGAGTCAGTCAGTGAGAGTGAGCGAGTCAGTCAGTGAGAGTGAGTGAGTCAGTCAGTGAGAGTGAGTGAGTCAGTGAGAGTGAGTGAGTCAGTCAGGGAGACTGAGTCAGTCAGTGAGAGTACGTGAATCAGTCAGTGAGAGTGAGTGTCAGTCAGTGAGAGTGAGTGTCAGTCAGTGAGAGTTAGTGTCAGTCAGTGAGAGTGAGTCTCAGTCAGTGAGAGTGAGTGAGTCAGTCAGTGAGAGTAAGTGAGTCAGTCAGTGAGAGTGAGTGAGTCAGTCAGTGAGAGTGAGTGAGTCAGCCAGTCAGTCAGCCAGTGGGTCAGTCAGTGACTCAGTCAGTGAGAGTGAGCCAGTCAGTGAGAGTGAGTCAGTCAGTGAGAGTGAGTCAGTCAGTGAGAGTGAGTCAGTGAGAGTGAGTCAGTGAGAGTGAGTGAGTCAGTGAGAGAGAGAGTGAGTCAGTGAGAGTGAGTCAGTCAGTGAGAGTGAGCGAGTCAGTCAGTGAGAGTGAGTGAGTCAGTCAGTGAGAGTGAGTGAGTCAGTGAGAGTGAGTGAGTCAGTCAGGGAGACTGAGTCAGTCAGTGAGAGTGCGTGAGTCAGTCAGTGAGAGTGAGTGTCAGTCAGTGAGAGTGAGTGTCAGTCAGTGAGAGTGAGTGTCAGTCAGTGAGAGTGAGTCTCAGTCAGTGAGAGTGAGTGAGTCAGTCAGTGAGAGTAAGTGAGTCAGTCAGTGAGAGTGAGTGAGTCAGTCAGTGAGAGTGAGTGAGTCAGCCAGTGAGTCAGCCAGTGAGTCATACAGTGACTCAGTCAGTGAGAGTGAGCCAGTCAGTGAGAGTGAGTCAGTCAGTGAGAGTGAGTCAGTCAGTGAGTGAGAGTCAGTGAGTCAGTGAGAGTCAGTGAGTCAGTTAGAGTGAGTGAGTCAGTGAGAGTGAGTGAGTCAGTGAGAGTGAGTGAGTCAGTGAGAGTGAGTGAGTGAGTCAGTGAGAGTGAGTAAATCATTGAGAGTGAGTGAGTCAGTGAGAGTGAGTGAGTCAGTGAGAGTGAGTGAGTCAGTCACTGAGAGTGAGTGAGTCAGTCAGTGAGAGTGAGTGAGTCAGTCAGTGAGAGTGAGTGAGTCGGTGAGAGTGAGTGAGTCAGTCAGGGAGACTGAGTCAGTCAGTGAGAGTGCGTGAGTCAGTCAGTGAGAGTGAGTGTCAGTCAGTGAGAGTGAGTGTCAGTCAGTGAGAGTGAGTGTCAGTCAGTGAGAGTGAGTCTCAGTCAGTGAGAGTGAGTGAGTCAGTCAGTGAGAGTGAGTGAGTCAGTCAGTGAGAGTGAGTGAGTCAGCCAGTGAGTCAGCCAGTGAGTCATGCAGTGACTCAGTCAGTGAGAGTGAGCCAGTCAGTGAGAGTGAGTCAGTCAGTGAGAGTGAGTCAGTCAGTGAGTGGGAGTCAGTGAGTCAGTGAGAGTCAGTGAGTCAGTTAGAGTGAGTGAGTCAGTGAGAGTGAGTGAGTCAGTGAGAGTGAGTGAGTCAGTGAGAGTGAGTGAGTGAGTCAGTGAGAGTGAGTAAATCATTGAGAGTGAGCGAGTCAGTGAGAGTGAGTGAGTCAGTGAGAGTGAGTGAGTCAGTCAGTGAGAGTGAGTGAGTCAGTCAGTGAGTGTGAGTGAGTCAGTCAGTGAGAGAGAGAGAGAGTCAGTCAGTGAGAGTGAGTCAGTCAGTGAGAGTGAGTGAGTCAGTCAGTGAGAGTGAGTGAGTCAGTCAGTGAGAGTGAGTCAATCAGTGAGAGTGAGTCAGTCAGTGAGAGTGAGTCAGTCAGTGAGAGTGAGTGAGTCAGTGAGAGAGAGTGAGTCAGTGAGAGTGAGTCAGTCAGTGAGAGTGAGCGAGTCAGTCAGTGAGAGTGAGTGAGTCAGTCAGTGAGAGTGAGTGAGTCAGTGAGAGTGAGTGAGTCAGTCAGGGAGACTGAGTCAGTCAGTGAGAGTGTGTGAGTCAGTCAGTGAGAGTGAGTGTCAGTCAGTGAGATTGAGTGTCAGTCAGTGAGAGTTAGTGTAAGTCAGTGAGAGTGAGTCTCAGTCAGTGAGAGTGAGTGAGTCAGTCAGTGAGAGTGAGTGAGTCAGTCAGTGAGAGTGAGTGAGTCAGTCAGTGAGAGAGAGAGAGAGTCAGTCAGTGAGAGTGAGTCAGTCAGTGAGAGTGAGTGAGTCAGTCAGAGAGAGTGAGTCAGTCAGTGAGAGTGAGTCAGCCAGTGAGAGTGAGTGAATCAGTGAGAGAGAGAGTGAGTCAGTGAGAGTGAGTCAGTCAGTGAGAGTGAGCGAGTCAGTCAGTGAGAGTGAGTGAGTCCGTCAGTGAGAGTGAGTGAGTCAGTGAGAGTGAGTGAGTCAGTCAGAGAGACTGAGTCAGTCAGTGAGAGTGCATGAGTCAGTCAGTGAGAGTGAGTGTCAGTCAGTGAGAGTGAGTGTCAGTCAGTGAGAGTGAGTGTCAGTCAGTGAGAGTGAGTCTCAGTCAGTGAGAGTAAGTGAGTCAGTCAGTGAGAGTAAGTGAGTCAGTCAGTGAGAGTGTGTGAGTCAGTCAGTGAGAGTGAGTGAGTCAGCCAGTGAGTCAGCCAGTGAGTCATGCAGTGACTCAGTCAGTGAGAGTGAGCCAGTCAGTGAGAGTGAGTCAGTCAGTGAGAGTGAGTCAGTCAGTGAGTGAGAGTCAGTGAGTCAGTGAGAGTCAGTGAGTCAGTTAGAGTGAGTGAGTCAGTGAGAGTGAGTGAGTCAGTGAGAGTGAGTGAGTCAGTGAGAGTGAGTGAGTCAGTGAGAGTGAGTGAGTGAGTCAGTCAGAGTGAGTAAATCATTGAGAGTGAGTGAGTCAGTGAGAGTGAGTGAGTCAGTGAGAGTGAGTGAGTCAGTCAGTGAGAGTGAGTGAGTCAGTCAGTGAGTGTGAGTGAGTCAGTCAGTAAGAGAGAGTGAGAGTCAGTCAGTGAGAGTGAGTCAGTCAGTGAGAGTGAGTGAGTCAGTGAGTGAGAGTGAGTGAGTCAGTCAGTTAGAATGAGTCAATCAGTGAGAGTGAGTCAGTCAGTGAGAGTGAGTCAGTCAGTGAGAGTGAGTGAGTCAGTGAGAGAGAGTGAGTCAGTGAGAGTGAGTCAGTCAGTGAGAGTGAGCGAGTCAGTCAGTGAGAGTGAGTGAGTCAGTCAGTGAGAGTGAGTGAGTCAGTGAGAGTGAGTGAGTCAGTCAGGGAGACTGAGTCAGTCAGTGAGAGTACGTGAATCAGTCAGTGAGAGTGAGTGTCAGTCAGTGAGAGTGAGTGTCAGTCAGTGAGAGTTAGTGTCAGTCAGTGAGAGTGAGTCTCAGTCAGTGAGAGTGAGTGAGTCAGTCAGTGAGAGTGAGTGAGTCAGTCAGTGAGAGTGAGTGAGTCAGTCAGTGAGAGTGAGTGAGTCAGCCAGTCAGTCAGCCAGTGGGTCAGTCAGTGACTCAGTCAGTGAGAGTGAGCCAGTCAGTGAGAGTGAGTCAGTCAGTGAGAGTGAGTCAGTCAGTGAGAGTGAGTCAGTGAGAGTGAGTCAGTGAGAGTGAGTGAGTCAGTGAGAGAGAGAGTGAGTCAGTGAGAGTGAGTCAGTCAGTGAGAGTGAGCGAGTCAGTCAGTGAGAGTGAGTCAGTCAGTCAGTGAGAGTGAGTGAGTCAGTGAGAGTGAGTGAGTCAGTCAGGGAGACTGAGTCAGTCAGTGAGAGTGCGTGAGTCAGTCAGTGAGAGTGAGTGTCAGTCAGTGAGAGTGAGTGTCAGTCAGTGAGAGTGAGTGTCAGTCAGTGAGAGTGAGTGTCAGTCAGTGAGAGTGAGTGAGTCAGTCAGTGAGAGTAAGTGAGTCAGTCAGTGAGAGTGAGTGAGTCAGTCAGTGAGAGTGAGTGAGTCAGCCAGTGAGTCAGCCAGTGAGTCATGCAGTGACTCAGTCAGTGAGAGTGAGCCAGTCAGTGAGAGTGAGTCAGTCAGTGAGAGTGAGTCAGTCAGTGAGTGAGAGTCAGTGAGTCAGTGAGAGTCAGTGAGTCAGTTAGAGTGAGTGAGTCAGTGAGAGTGAGTGAGTCAGTGAGAGTGAGTGAGTGAGTCAGTGAGAGTGAGTAAATCATTGAGAGTGAGTGAGTCAGTGAGAGTGAGTGAGTCAGTGAGAGTGAGTGAGTCAGTGAGAGTGAGTGAGTCAGTCACTGAGAGTGAGTGAGTCAGTCAGTGAGTGTGAGTGAGTCAGTCAGTGAGAGAGAGAGAGAGTCAGTCAGTGAGAGTGAGTCAGTCAGTGAGAGTGAGTGAGTCAGTGAGTGAGAGTGAGTGAGTCAGTCAGTGAGAGTGAGTCAATCAGTGAGAGTGAGTCAGTCAGTGAGAGTGAGTCAGTCAGTGAGAGTGAGTGAGTCAGTGAGAGAGAGAGTGAGTCAGTGAGAGTGAGTCAGTCAGTGAGAGTGAGCGAGTCAGTCAGTGAGAGTGAGTGAGTGAGTCAGTGAGAGTGAGTGAGTCAGTGAGAGTGAGTGAGTCAGTCAGGGAGACTGAGTCAGTCAGTGAGAGTATGTGAGTCAGTCAGTGAGAGTGAGTGTCAGTCAGTGAGAGTGAGTGTCAGTCAGTGAGAGTTAGTGTCAGTCAGTGAGAGTGAGTCTCAGTCAGTGAGAGTGAGTGAGTCAGTCAGTGAGAGTGAGTGAGTCAGTCAGTGAGAGTGAGTGAGTCAGTCAGTGAGAGTGAGTGAGTCAGTCAGTGAGAGTAAGTGAGTCAGTCAGTGAGAGTGAGTGAGTCAGTCAGTAAGAGTGAGTGAGTCAGTCAGTGAGAGTGAGTGAGTTAGCCAGTGAGTCAGCCAGTGGGTCAGTCAGTGACTCAGTCAGTGAGAGTGAGCCAGTCAGTGAGAGTGAGTGAGTCAGTGAGAGTGAGTCAGTCAGTGAGAGTGAGTCAGTGAGAGTGAGTCAGTGAGAGGGAGTCAGTCAGTGAGAGTGAGTCAGTCAGTGTGTTAGAGTGGGTAAGTGTCAGTGAGAGTGAGTCAGTCAGTGAGAGTCAGACAGTGAGAGTGAGCGAGCGAGTCAGTGAGAGTGAGTCAGTCAGTCAGTGAGAGTGAGTCAGTCAGTCAGTGAGAGTGAGTCAGTGAGAGTGAGTCAGTGAGTGAGTGAGTCAGTGAGAGTGAGTCAGTGAGAGTGAGTCAATTAAAGTGAGTCAGTGAGAGTGAGTCAGTGAGAGTGAGAGTGAGTGAGTCAGTCAGTGAGAGTGAGTGAGTGAGTCAGTGAGAGTGAGTCAGTCAGTCAGTGAGAGTGAGTCAGTGAGAGTGAGTCAGTCAGTGAGAGTGAGTCATTCAGTGAGTCAGTGACAGTCAGTGAGTCAGTGAGAGTGAGTGAGTCAGTGAGAGTGAGTGAGTGAGTCAGTGAGAGTGAGTGAGTCAGTCAGTGAGAGTGAGTGAGTCATTGAGAGTGAGTGAGTCAGTGAGAGTGAGTCAGTCAGTCAGTGAGAGTGAGTCAGTCAGTCAGTGAGAGTGAGTCAGTGAGGGTGAGTCAGTGAGTGAGTGAGTCAGTGAGAGTGAGTGAGTCAGTGAGAGTGAGTCAATTAAAGTGAGTCAGTGAGAGTGAGTCAGTGAGAGTGAGAGTGAGGGAGTCAGTCAGTGAGAGTAAGTGAGTCAGTCAGTGAGAGTGAGTCAGTCAGTGAGAGTGAGTGAGTCAGTGAGTGAGAGTGAGTGAGTCAGTCAGTTAGAATGAGTCAATCAGTGAGAGTGAGTCAGTCAGTGAGAGTGAGTCAGTCAGTGAGAGTGAGTGAGTCAGTGAGAGAGAGTGAGTCAGTGAGAGTGAGTCAGTCAGTGAGAGTGAGCGAGTCAGTCAGTGAGAGTGAGTGAGTCAGTCAGTGAGAGTGAGTGAGTCAGTGAGAGTGAGTGAGTCAGTCAGGGAGACTGAGTCAGTCAGTGAGAGTACGTGAATCAGTCAGTGAGAGTGAGTGTCAGTCAGTGAGAGTGAGTGTCAGTCAGTGAGAGTTAGTGTCAGTCAGTGAGAGTGAGTCTCAGTCAGTGAGAGTGAGTGAGTCAGTCAGTGAGAGTGAGTGAGTCAGTCAGTGAGAGTGAGTGAGTCAGTCAGTGAGAGTGAGTGAGTCAGCCAGTCAGTCAGCCAGTGGGTCAGTCAGTGACTCAGTCAGTGAGAGTGAGCCAGTCAGTGAGAGTGAGTCAGTCAGTGAGAGTGAGTCAGTCAGTGAGAGTGAGTCAGTGAGAGTGAGTCAGTGAGAGTGAGTGAGTCAGTGAGAGAGAGAGTGAGTCAGTGAGAGTGAGTCAGTCAGTGAGAGTGAGCGAGTCAGTCAGTGAGAGTGAGTCAGTCAGTCAGTGAGAGTGAGTGAGTCAGTGAGAGTGAGTGAGTCAGTCAGGGAGACTGAGTCAGTCAGTGAGAGTGCGTGAGTCAGTCAGTGAGAGTGAGTGTCAGTCAGTGAGAGTGAGTGTCAGTCAGTGAGAGTGAGTGTCAGTCAGTGAGAGTGAGTGTCAGTCAGTGAGAGTGAGTGAGTCAGTCAGTGAGAGTAAGTGAGTCAGTCAGTGAGAGTGAGTGAGTCAGTCAGTGAGAGTGAGTGAGTCAGCCAGTGAGTCAGCCAGTGAGTCATGCAGTGACTCAGTCAGTGAGAGTGAGCCAGTCAGTGAGAGTGAGTCAGTCAGTGAGAGTGAGTCAGTCAGTGAGTGAGAGTCAGTGAGTCAGTGAGAGTCAGTGAGTCAGTTAGAGTGAGTGAGTCAGTGAGAGTGAGTGAGTCAGTGAGAGTGAGTGAGTCAGTGAGAGTGAGTGAGTGAGTCAGTGAGAGTGAGTAAATCATTGAGAGTGAGTGAGTCAGTGAGAGTGAGTGAGTCAGTCACTGAGAGTGAGTGAGTCAGTCAGTGAGTGTGAGTGAGTCAGTCAGTGAGAGAGAGAGAGAGTCAGTCAGTGAGAGTGAGTCAGTCAGTGAGAGTGAGTGAGTCAGTGAGTGAGAGTGAGTGAGTCAGTCAGTGAGAGTGAGTCAATCAGTGAGAGTGAGTCAGTCAGTGAGAGTGAGTCAGTCAGTGAGAGTGAGTGAGTCAGTGAGAGAGAGAGTGAGTCAGTGAGAGTGAGTCAGTCAGTGAGAGTGAGCGAGTCAGTCAGTGAGAGTGAGTGAGTGAGTCAGTGAGAGTGAGTGAGTCAGTGAGAGTGAGTGAGTCAGTCAGGGAGACTGAGTCAGTCAGTGAGAGTATGTGAGTCAGTCAGTGAGAGTGAGTGTCAGTCAGTGAGAGTGAGTGTCAGTCAGTGAGAGTTAGTGTCAGTCAGTGAGAGTGAGTCTCAGTCAGTGAGAGTGAGTGAGTCAGTCAGTGAGAGTGAGTGAGTCAGTCAGTGAGAGTGAGTGAGTCAGTCAGTGAGAGTGAGTGAGTCAGTCAGTGAGAGTAAGTGAGTCAGTCAGTGAGAGTGAGTGAGTCAGTCAGTAAGAGTGAGTGAGTCAGTCAGTGAGAGTGAGTGAGTTAGCCAGTGAGTCAGCCAGTGGGTCAGTCAGTGACTCAGTCAGTGAGAGTGAGCCAGTCAGTGAGAGTGAGTGAGTCAGTGAGAGTGAGTCAGTCAGTGAGAGTGAGTCAGTGAGAGTGAGTCAGTGAGAGGGAGTCAGTCAGTGAGAGTGAGTCAGTCAGTGTGTTAGAGTGGGTAAGTGTCAGTGAGAGTGAGTCAGTCAGTGAGAGTCAGACAGTGAGAGTGAGCGAGCGAGTCAGTGAGAGTGAGTCAGTCAGTCAGTGAGAGTGAGTCAGTCAGTCAGTGAGAGTGAGTCAGTGAGAGTGAGTCAGTGAGTGAGTGAGTCAGTGAGAGTGAGTCAGTGAGAGTGAGTCAATTAAAGTGAGTCAGTGAGAGTGAGTCAGTGAGAGTGAGAGTGAGTGAGTCAGTCAGTGAGAGTGAGTGAGTGAGTCAGTGAGAGTGAGTCAGTCAGTCAGTGAGAGTGAGTCAGTGAGAGTGAGTCAGTCAGTGAGAGTGAGTCATTCAGTGAGTCAGTGACAGTCAGTGAGTCAGTGAGAGTGAGTGAGTCAGTGAGAGTGAGTGAGTGAGTCAGTGAGAGTGAGTGAGTCAGTCAGTGAGAGTGAGTGAGTCATTGAGAGTGAGTGAGTCAGTGAGAGTGAGTCAGTCAGTCAGTGAGAGTGAGTCAGTCAGTCAGTGAGAGTGAGTCAGTGAGGGTGAGTCAGTGAGTGAGTGAGTCAGTGAGAGTGAGTGAGTCAGTGAGAGTGAGTCAATTAAAGTGAGTCAGTGAGAGTGAGTCAGTGAGAGTGAGAGTGAGGGAGTCAGTCAGTGAGAGTAAGTGAGTCAGTCAGTGAGAGTGAGTGAGTCAGTCAGTGAGAGTGAGTGAGTCAGCCAGTGAGTCAGCCAGTGAGTCATGCAGTGACTCAGTCAGTGAGAGTGAGCCAGTCAGTGAGAGTGAGTCAGTCAGTGAGAGTGAGTCAGTCAGTGAGTGAGAGTCAGTGAGTCAGTGAGAGTCAGTGAGTCAGTTAGAATGAGTGAGTCAGTGAGAGTGAGTGAGTCAGTGAGAGTGAGTGAGTCAGTGAGAGTGAGTGAGTGAGTCAGTGAGAGTGAGTAAATCATTGAGAGTGAGTGAGTCAGTGAGAGTGAATGAGTCAGTGAGAGTGAGTGAGTCAGTCAGTGAGAGTGAGTGAGTCAGTCAGTGAGTGTGAGTGAGTCAGTCAGTGAGAGAGAGAGAGAGTCAGTCAGTGAGAGTGAGTGAGTCAGTCAGTGAGAGTGAGTCAATCAGTGAGAGTGAGTCAGTCAGTGAGAGTGAGTCAGTCAGTGAGAGTGAGTGAGTCAGTCAGTGAGAGTGAGTGAGTCAGTCAGTGAGTATGAGTGAGTCAGTCAGTAAGAGAGAGAGAGTCAGTCAGTGAGAGTGAGTCAGTCAGTGAGAGTGAGTGAGTCAGTGAGTGAGAGTGAGTGAGTCAGTCAGTTAGAATGAGTCAATCAGTGAGAGTGAGTCAGTCAGTGAGAGTGAGTCAGTCAGTGAGAGTGAGTGAGTCAGTGAGAGAGAGAGTGAGTCAGTGAGAGTGAGTCAGTCAGTGAGAGTGAGCGAGTCAGTCAGTGAGAGTGAGTGAGTCAGTCAGTGAGAGTGAGTGAGTCAGTGAGAGTGAGTGAGTCAGTCAGGGAGACTGAGTCAGTCAGTGAGAGTACGTGAATCAGTCAGTGAGAGTGAGTGTCAGTCAGTGAGAGTGAGTGTCAGTCAGTGAGAGTTAGTGTCAGTCAGTGAGAGTGAGTCTCAGTCAGTGAGAGTGAGTGAGTCAGTCAGTGAGAGTGAGTGAGTCAGTCAGTGAGAGTGAGTGAGTCAGCCAGTGAGTCAGCCAGTGGGTCAGTCAGTGACTCAGTCAGCGAGAGTGAGCCAGTCAGTGAGATTGAGTCAGTGAGTGAGAGTGAGTCAGTCAGTGAGTGAGAGTCATTGAGTCAGTGAGAGTCAGTGAGTCAGTTAGAGTGAGTGAGTCAGTGAGAGTGAGTGAGTCAGTGAGAGTGAGTGAGTGAGTCAGTGAGAGTGAGTGAGTGAGTCAGTGAGAGTGAGTAAATCATTGAGAGTGAGTGAGTCAGTGAGAGTGATTGAGTCAGTGAGAGTGAGTGAGTCAGTCAGTGAGAGTGAGTGAGTCAGTCAGTGAGTGTGAGTGAGTCAGTCAGTGAGAGAGAGTCAGTCAGTGAGAGTGAGTCAGTCAGTGAGAGTGAGTGAGTCAGTCAGTGAGAGTGAGTGAGTCAGTCAGTGAGAGTGAGTCAATCAGTGAGAGTGAGTCAGTCAGTGAGAGTGAGTCAGTCAGTGAGAGTGAGTGAGTCAGTGAGAGAGAGAGTGAGTCAGTGAGAGTGAGTCAGTCTGTGAGAGTGAGCGAGTCAGTCAGTGAGAGTGAGTGAGTCAGTCAGTGAGAGTGAGTGAGTCAGTGAGAGTGAGTGAGTCAGTCAGGGAGACTGAGTCAGTCAGTGAGAGTACGTGAGTCAGTCAGTGAGAGTGAGTGTCAGTCAGTGAGAGTGAGTGTCAGTCAGTGAGAGTGAGTCTCAGTCAGTGAGTGTGAGTGAGTCAGTCAGTGAGAGTAAGTGAGTCAGTCAGTGAGAGTGAGTGAGTCAGTCAGTGAGAGTGAGTGAGTCAGCCAGTGAGTCAGCCAGTGAGTCATGCAGTGACCCAGTCAGTGAGAGTGAGCCAGTCAGTGAGAGTGAGTCAGTCAGTGAGAGTGAGTCAGTCAGTGAGTGAGAGTCAGTGAGAGTCAGTGAGTCAGTTAGAGTGAGTGAGTCAGTGAGAGTGAGTGAGTCAGTGAGAGTGAGTGAGTCAGTGAGAGAGAGAGTGAGTCAGTGAGAGTGAGTCAGTCAGTGAGAGTGAGCGAGTCAGTCAGTGAGAGTGAGTGAGTCAGTCAGTGAGAGTGAGTGAGTCAGTGAGAGTGAGTGAGTCAGTCAGGGAGACTGAGTCAGTCAGTGAAAGTACGTGAGTCAGTCAGTGAGAGTGAGTGTCAGTCAGTGAGAGTGAGTGAGTCAGTCAGTGAGAGTGAGTCAGTCAGTGAGAGTGAGTCAGCCAGTGAGAGTGAGTGAATCAGTGAGAGAGAGAGTGAGTCAGTGAGAGTGAGTCAGTCAGTGAGAGTGAGCGAGTCAGTCAGTGAGAGTGAGT